>NC_085023.1:17144400-17516626 GCF_963692335.1 Osmerus eperlanus
AATGTAGATATTGTGTCGTGCATTTCTTCTACTAACCAGAAAAGAAGCTGGCCACCTCTTCTTGGGTGCAAGACCATGGCAAGCCCCTGATCCTCACCACATAGCCCTCGTCATTCATCGACATCCTCCCTTACTCTGACCTAGCTAGGACATAAGGACAAGGACATTCCTTGTAAGCAGACACACGACTTATTAAAATAACTGTAAAACTCAATTTCTAAATATATCTCTAAATATATTTATTTGTCAGTGTTCATCTGACTATCTAGATCGGCTACTGTAAGAGTTGTCATACACCATGTATTACTATGAAAATGCAAATAGCAGTGTTAAGTTCCAGGTGTTCACTTCAACAGCTGGCACTAATAACAACTGGCTATCCGTATCTAACCTGCTTCACCTTTGCTGTGAGATGTGATGTGGTTTGATAGCTCTCTAGTGCAGTTATCCATTTCAAGTTAGCCAGCTACACTTGCACTGTCATGTAGCATACCTACAGTGTAAGCTAATTAGCTGGTTACATAAAGTACAATTGGAGGCTACTGGTTGGTGCCGGTTTCTAAGAAATTGTATTTATTGACGCTACCAGCCACCAATCTAATGCCAACATTCCATTAAGTTACTAACTAGCTAACGTTAGCTAACTTTCTTAGCAAGCTCCAAGTGCTATCGTTAGCAAAGGTTAGCTACCCTAGCTAGCTGTACAGCTAGTTCAGTAGGACACCACTAACGGTCAAATGTGGTAGCTAGCAAGGCAAGTAAATGCATAGTTTTATTTTTAAATGAAGACTTCTATAACAACACGTTTAACTAGCCATCATTTACAAATATTCACTCGATAATGGAAATAAATAAAATAGTCTCACAATCGTGTCCTCTTTCTGGTCTCTCTTTTTTTTCAGGTGACACTGACAAGTTGATTCACATCACAAGTTGCCAGGTTATGAATAACCTTCTACACGAGTGTCTAAAACCCCCGTACACATTTGTTTTCTCCCCGATTTCTCCAAAGTAAAATTACTAACCATCACTTTAATACAAGGTTTAGCAGGTTTATATACGTCTTAATGGTTAAAGGTATTCCCCTTCATATAAAAAGATTTCATATTCATATTTTTTAAGACGAAAGAAGAACAGGAGTCAATGCGAGGTTTAATGAACTGAATAGAGTATTTGTACAGGGCACTGACTACGGTCTAAAGTCCATTGAAATGAGTTTGGGGCTTACACTAGTCATCCGGGAGGTCATCTATAGTAAAAATAATGAAGATTCCAGTATTCACCGTTGATGCATTTACTAATCTACCCTTCAAAGGGAATCCTGCAGCTGTTTGTCCACTTTTATGTGTAAGTACATCTGTATATTTGATCAACTATTACATGGACATTACATACAAACGTTTTTCAACATTGCTTCTGTGTTGGGTTACTATTAAGTATTGAAAATGAGTATCTAAACATAATGCTGTCTTGGAAGTCGCTTTGGATAAAAGCGTCTGCTAAATGAATAAATGTAAATGTAATGCTTAATTTTCAGTTAATTAATTCCCCTTTCTAAGACTATTGCACAGAAATGACAACAATTTATCATATTTTCACCCATGCAGAAGCTGCAGGATGAGTTGTACCAGAAGATAGCAGCTGAGATGAATCTGTCTGAGACAGCCTTCATTACACGGCTCAACCCAGCCGATGACTTCAGCTCAGGTAGGCTTACACTTCCTAGGCTTTTTATCCATGGTACACGTTCAATAATGTAACAGGGTCTGTCTGGACTTTGATCTGCCTGTTAGTGAAGGACAGTTTGTGGCTTTCTAGTATATGCTAGACCTGGAGACTGTATATTGTTGTGATAACTTGTGAAGACTTTGCACTGGTAAAAATGTTTACTTCTATCAGGAGCCCGTTTTCATCTGCGGTGGTTCAGTCCAACCAATGAGGTTCCCCTGTGTGGCCATGCCACCTTGGCCTCTGCTGCTGTACTCTTCTATAAGAAAAGTAAAAAGCTTTATATTAACTGTTTTCACTGTGATAAAGGCAACTGGGACAAATTACATACAATTACCAATGTACCCTTCCAAAGGATAGACTAGCAAAGAACAGAACAGTACAGAACATTAATTGCAATAGATGGGTGCAGGATTCACCTATTAGTATTGTGCACATAGTAACTCTTTCACTTATCTCCTAACCCAGAGAATATTAACTCAACTTTGGTGTTTGAGACTATGAGTGGAGAGCTACATGTCCGCCAGAAGGGAGACTCCATAGTCATGGACTTCCCCCTCAATAAGCCTGTACCCCAGGTACGCAATGAAAATCACGGTTTTGCCTCAAATGTCTTTCTGACGACTCCTGATATTATATTTTTGTTCTTCAGGTGGCAGATGATTTTAAAGAAGTCATTAAAGTAAGTCAAAAGGCAATTTTAATAAAAGTTTTATCCAGGCTATCCATAACAGAAAGGTCATATATTAATGAATGGTATGCAACGTGTGAAGGCTGCTGTAGGAGACCATCCAGTTCAAGAAGTGTGTCTCTGTCCCACAACCAAGAAGCTGATGGTTCGCCTAGATGATACCTGCGACAGGTCAGTGTGTTTATGGTGTTTGTGTGTGTACAGAAAGTATTCAGTACTATTTACACAGTGTTTCTCTCAGGTCAGTGCTGACCAGCCTGCAGCCCAACGCTGCAGCCCTGCTGGCCAGTGAGAGCAGTGGCAGGGTGAAAGGGGTGATAGTCACCATGCTGGGAGCCCCTCAGTGCCAACCGGGCTATGACTTCTACTCCAGAAACTTTTCCCCCTGGAATGGCATTCCGGAAGACCCCGTCACTGGTACTTGCAGGCATTAAACATCACCCAAAACATCTTCCATTATGCCAAGAGGATTCTGATATTCCAAGAGTGACTTCTGGTCTCTGGAAGGAGAATCTCATTAAAATTGTGTGGTTCAGAATCCCTACAGGGAGTGGGTGGACATTTTGGTCAGTGGCACATTAGAAACACATTGTTCTATAATTGCAGGTTCCTCACATACTGTGCTGGCGAGCTACTGGTCTGAGAAACTAGGCAAGAAGATGATGCTGGGTAAGCTTAACATTAAACAGTTAAGTTACAGAGCAGTCATGGGTGCATATCTCTGTATTTCACCTGGTACAAACATGTTCATATTTATACAATGTTGAAACTATGTTGTGAAACTTTAGGAATCAAAGTTTGATACTTGTATGTAAAATGTCACTAATGTACTTCTTGTACCTGCCAGCCTATCAGTGCTCAAGTCGTGGTGGAGAACTGCAGCTGGAAGTGAGGGATGATGGGAGATTGGACATCACAGGCCAGGCAGTCACCATCCTCGAAGGAACTCTGTTTTTATAGTTGTCTATATATAGTGTAACTGGATTTAAACAAATTCTAAATAATTTGGGTGCATAACACCTGTGAATAATAAAACTGAAAAATGCTAAATAATTAAAATAATTTATTCACAGAAAATACAAAATTACACAATACAAAATTCTTATTATTACACATAATAAAAGACGGATGGTATGAAAGACAATTAATAATCATAATGAGGTTTGGAACATTTCTAGTGAAACACAAGTAGCCTGCTTCTTTGTGAGGTCAGTACTGGTTTTCAGTCAAGGTTAGGTAGAAGGATTGAAGAACTACATTTTCCGAATGAACATATTACTGTTATGAATCATCAACTGAGGTAAGTTTGTAGAATTATGTAGAAATTAGACATGGTACCTTCCAGTTTACCCTTCACTGAGCAGCATATTAAATACTGTATGCAAGAGTGTAATGAATCACATCCTGCTAAATCAAACTGGTTAAAATTAAAACAAGAGACACCATTGCTGTTTTGGTTCAGTGCTTAAGATCAATCTCCAATGATCTAAAAGATTCAAGTCACAGCGTGAGCACCATTTCAAGTACCAAGATGATGAACAAATACAGTTTAATCATCTGGATGTAATTTCTGAAAAGGTCTTCATCACAGAAATGTATATCAGGAGAGCATTTAAAGCAGCAGATGAGGTAGTGCATATTCTGTTCTATATATTTCATTTCAATTTTTGGAACGTCACCTCACAGTGTATAGCAGTCCTTCCATCACAGATGCATGATGGGTAACACCTCATGAGCTGCCAGAGGGAGCTGGAATATGTGGCTTGCGGTTAAGAAAAACTTTATTAGACAGCACAATCCATAGTAATCTAGAAGTACTGTAACAAACACAAGTGTGTGTGTGTTTGTGGAGGGGATAAAGGATATCATGTTCTCCTGCTGCAGGTGGTTGAGGAGTTTCTCCAGGGGGGCGTAGCGTCTCAGGGTGGGGATGGAGCCCAGCATCAGCAGCTTGTGTTTGGCTCTGGTGATGGCCACGTTCAGCCTGCGCCAGTCCTTAAGAAGCTCCCCCAGCTGAGAGGGCACACACAAACAGACACGCACACACACACACACACACCAAGACACGCACACACATTCCACAATGGCGAGACATATAAGCTTACCACTGACTAATTTAAAAACACAAGTTAGACACAAAGCTACCTTTCAGTCATAAAGCCCTTTGGATCTTTCTGTGCTTGTATCAGTTCACCCTCCAGACTGAGGTTAGTCAGCTCTTCTCATGACTCACGTTGCCGTCAGGGTGGCTCCTGACAAAGGACACGATAATGAGGCTCTTGTCTCTGCCTTGGTACTTGTCCACTGTGTTGACCTCCACGCCTTTGAACTCCGACCCCACCAGCAGCCCTGAAATAGTCTTCAGCTGCTGCCTGTAGGGGGCGATCACCCCAATGTCACTGGCCCTGCAGCCTGCCTGGAACGGAACAGGCAAGGGGACTGTTAGTTATCTGGCAGCCAAGGGAACTCTCCACCAATCACAAGCTCCAAACCCTGAGGCCTACCTTGAGCACCATGCTGAGCAGACGGTGGACCAGGACCGCCTCCGTCTGGTTGCTGACGCCTCCCTGCTCCACCGTCTCTCCTGCTGGCACCTGCAGGGGGCGGTAGAGACCGTGCTCAGACACAAGAGCCCAGTAATTTCAGTCATAGAGGATGGTGGGTTTGTAGTGTATTATATATGGGGCGTCATGCAAACTATGTTGTGTATTGGGCAGGGAGATGTTGTGAGGTATGTCTAATTTGTGCAGTGCTAAATAATAAATAGGGTGTTTTACAGTACTTTGTGTACAGTATGTGGATTTTTTTGTACATTGTGGGAAGTATGTCACAAGCATTGTGTACTGACCAGGATAGTGTCCAGGAAGCAGACAGGGTTGTTTGGTAGCAGGGCAGCTTGTATCCAGGCCCGGTCCTCTGGGCGGGTGAGGCAGAGCTCCAGCTCTGATTGGACAGTTTCTAGGTGGGGCAGGGCGAGGAGGCCGCTGGCGGTGCGCTCTGAGCCACACTCCAACCTCCCCTCGTACATTAGCGTGTTACTGAGGGACATGATCTTACTGGAGGGAGACGACACAAGACAGGGTGAGTTTGTGAGTTTCTGAGAGAGAACCGAAAGACTTTGCGTCTGTGAGAGCGTGATTTTGAGTATATGTGCTTGAGAGAGATTCCTAGCCATACCTGTTCATTCTGTACTGAACAGTCAACTGGACCACCGCCTCCTTGTGGTGCTCTAGTCGTTTGAACAGGCTCTCGTCCATCCCCAGAGACCTAGAGACGCGGGAGAAGCCACACATAAACACAAGTTTTAGGTGGTGAACTGGCGTAGGTTACCGAGGTTTGGGAGGGCGGGAGAGGATGGTCTGACCTGGCCTCCTGGTTCTGGACGATGGGGGGCAGCTGCTGGTGGTCTCCCACCAGGACAAAGCGCTCGGCGTAGAACAGCGGTCCCAGGCACACGGGCTGGCAGATCTGAGACGCCTCGTCCACGATGCAGAAGTCGAATCGACGGCGGGTGAAGATGGGGTGTTTGACTCCCATACAGGTGGTGGCCACTACGAGCTGCACAGACATGTGGAAGAAATAAAACTGTGTTATAAAGTAGTATTGTAGAGCAAGCTGTCAAAATGTGTGTGTGTGCGCGCACCTCCTTGTTGTAGAACTGCTCCAGTTCGGGGAGGGTGTGTATGCCGTCGGCCCGCCCCCTCTCCTCGGTATAGGCCAGGATGTCTGGGTGGACCTTCTGACTCCGCCCTAGGCGTAGGAAGCCCACCTTGAACCTGCGCAGCTTCAACAGGATGTTGTCCACAGCAGAGTGGGTGTAGCTGGTCAGTAGCACACTGAAGCCACATGCATACAAGATGCGTACCTGTGGGACAGAGGAGGAAGAGTGTTGAAGCACTTCAACACACTTCTCACGTCCAGGATTCAGATTGGAAAAGAGAAACAGGAAGGAGAGGTGAACAAGGGAAGGAAGAGAGGAGGAGTCGAGAGAGGAGTGGGCCAGGTCTTACAAGGGTACAGATTGTGGTGGTTTTGCCCGTGCCAGGCATACCCACTATCAGGGTGTAGTCTTTACACAGTAGCACCTTCTTCATGGCCTGCTTCTGAGGCTTGTTGAGCCCTACAACACACACAGGACAGACACACACACAGGACAGACACATGGATAGGAGGGTTAGCGGGAGACAACAGGACACTGACTATTGGATGTAGTCTGTGATGATCATGGATTATGATCCATGGTCATGGAATTAGAGATTAGGAGGATGGTGGAGTGACGTTTCGTGAAGGGGGATGGAAGAGAGAGACTTCACCTTTGAGGATGTTAGCCACGGTATCCTTGGCCTCGTGGGGTAGCACGCTGCTCAGACTGGAAATGAACTGGGGAGGACGGAAGTCCACAATCAGCTCCCTCAGCCTCAGACTGTGACCACACACACACACACACACACACAGACAGACAGACAGACAGACATAAGGGAAACATTGAGTGAGTGACTGGTTTTCCAACGCCAGAGTCTTTGTTTCTCTTCCACATCTACACTTCCTGTAGATTTGGCTGTGATCATTTCAAGGATCATCCTCAAGTTTCTCATGCTCTCGTCCTATTCTCCTCTGAGGCACACTGAAGACAAGGGACACCAAACCTGGGAGGGCTGTTCTCCATGAGCTTGGAGAGGTTGACCAGATGTGTGGACAGGCCGGTCACTCCTTCATCATGGTCCAGACGGAACACCACCCCACTGTGCCTGGACAGATCCCTACAGAGGAGAGGAACGCCAGCTGTTAGACAAGTCCCTGAACCAGACTGAGATGCCCACGATGCTGGAGTACGAGTGTGTGCGAGTCTCACCTGTCCAGAGTGCAGCTGACTGTCCTACTAGCGACATCACACACGTATCCGGTTGCCACGGCGACCAGCTGCAACTTTTCGTCGCTCACAACAACCCGGTCACCAACGGCCAGTCCGCTCACAGTTTGGTCTGCAGCTCCGCTTCGCCGCTCAAAGCGGTGGATGAACACTCCATCTGATTGGGCTTTCACCTCACCAATCAGCTGAAGGTTCCCGACACACCCTCCTCTCTTCTCCCTTACAACACAGCGCAGAACAGACAATCAAAAATAAAGGATCTTTTCAAAATCTTCCTAAAACCAGAAGGTCGCAAGTGTCTTCTCAAAACACACACACACGCGTGTTTTGTTAGTATACTGTGTGTGTGTGTGTGTGTATGGTGCCCCACCTCTCCTCTGCGGTTTGCAGCCAGACACGTTTGCGGCCATTCTTGGTCTCCATAGTGACCGCCTCCAGGCTGCAGAGGAGAAGCCAGTGGCTGAAGTACTGCAGGTGAGACTCCATCACATGACCACTCTCCTGCTCCAGGAAGGCCTGCACGGCATCATGGGAGGCATAGTCCGGCAATCTACTCTCAACAGCCCTGAAGAGACAGAAACAACACAACCATTAAAAAAAAACTATATATATGAGACATTTTCCTAACAACATTTAGATTAGATTCCCTCCCTCTCAAAGATCAGTAATAATAACCATTCTCACCGGTCATAGAGCCCACAGTTCCTGCTCTGGGGGCAGTACTTGCAAGTCTGTCTGTCTGTAATGATGTCAGGAAGGGCGGAGAGCCGAGTCTGTCCCGCGCCCTTCACTACAGTGTTTCCCAGGTGATGAGCCAGTGTGTTCCGTAGCTTCAACAGTTCTAAAAGTTCATCAAAACAGTATAGTATAGTTTACAGGAAAAGGTGTGTCAGTAAAACTGATCCAGGTGGTGTCAGGTTAAGGGGGGGTGTAGCCTACCTCTTCGGTCCATGTGGTTGCCCACTATGGGGAGCAGGCTGCCAGTCTTCAGGTAGAGCAGGAGGCCCGCCTCCGCATCACAACGCCTCTCCAGACTCATCAGAGTGTACAGGATAACCTGCAAGATCACACCAGAGGGTCTACCACCGACTCACCTGGCTACAAGTATATGTGTGTGTGTGTTTGTATACGAGAGAGAGAGAGAGAGACTACACTCCAGTACCTGGCTGCGGTGCTCTATAGAGTTGGACTCTCTTCCGGTCTTCAGCTCCAGGGGCATGAGCCGCTCCACTGGGGCTCGGCCACGGCGCTGGATCCGGACCCGGGCCGTCACGTCGATCTTCCCCTTCAGACCGAACCTGGGCGACCACACGTTCTCCTCGATGTCCACCACCTCAGCTACCGTGACGCTGCATGCAGAGTCCTGCCTGCTCATAGCCCCGTCACTGGGCCTGGTTAGAGGACACACACACACACACACACATTAAAAAGCATTCACCTTTATCTCTTGGTGGGGATATTTATTTTTTCTTCTCATCTAACAGTCTGCTGAGATAAGATGATGTGTGTATCTGTGTGGTACCTACAGCTTGAGGGTGATCTGTTTCTGTCCGGCCTGAGAGGAAGTGTGGAGGTAGTCCCTAGCCCAGTCGGCTAGGGCAGGCAGGTAATCCCACACCTCCTGCCTCATGTCTTCCTGCCTCAGATTCAGACTGTACCTGCAGACACACACACACAAGTAAGCTTGACAACAAACATACTAACAAAGATGGGTTGGAGGTAAAGGTTTGTCTGCCTCTTACATGTCTCCAAGGTAGTTGGGGCTCAGCAGTGCTTGATTGGCAAGTTGCTGCAAAGTCGTTATGGAAAAGTCTCCCCTCATAGCGGCCTTCTGGAAAATCTCATGAACCATGGTTCCATTCAGCATTTGTTTAGAGCCGCCGTCAAAACTCTGGACAGGTGAAAAGAACACGGGTTATCAGAAATAGCATATTTCATGAAAACTAAAGAATTGAGAAGGGACCTGGGATGGCAGACATCAATAATAAGATACAGGTAATTTTGACTGGCAATACTGACAGCTTACTTAAGGTACTCGTCTGAGGAACACAGCAACTGAACTAGTACCTTGAACATCTCCCCCAGCACGGCACGCCTCATGCAGCGGATCCCGCTGGAAATGCTGGTGCCAGAGACCAGCAGGTCAGGGAGTAGGACCAGGAAGCCAGAGTCTCTGTCCACCAACCAGGTGCCAGAATCACACCTGCCTTCAAGGTGAACCACGTCCCTCCGCGACACAGGGCTCGACACCCTGCCAACAAAACACATAAAATATTTCTTTGGAGTTCTGATTATTACTCACATATGCTGTGGGTGGTGTTACCAGATGACCATAGAAATGTCTGGTAGGGAAGCCTCTTACCATCCGTCTCGGAGGATGCAGGTGTGTGTGGGCTGGAGGGTGTTGGAGCAGGTGATGGTAAGGTGTTTCTCCAGAGCTCCTCTAGATCCAGGGACTTCCTGGACATCTAGAACCCAGTACCGGTTGTTCTCACCTGGGCTCAAGATCACATGGTCTGGGATGATGTTCTTTTTCCTGGGTGCAACAAGACAACATAAGTTATGGATAAAGACAATTACATAATGAAAGGTAATGGTAGAGCACTCAAGCAACTAACATCTATTAACTTGTATCAGTGTCATACCCCATTTTGGACTTGTCCTGGTCCTCCTTGATATTATTGAAACTTTGTTCCATCTGGTCATCAAGCCAGCCTTCTACCAGACCCTCAAGATGGTCTTCTGATGGTGTCACACCCTTCCCATCAGCACCCTCTGTCCTCACCTGTCCTTTCTCTGAGGATGTCACACCTGTCCCATCAGGTTCCTCTCCATCCGCTTGCTTGTTTACTTCCTGTTTGTTACTCAGGGGCTCAGGTGGACATGGAGAAGCTAACCCTTCCCTTAGTGGCAGCTTTCCAATATGCTGATCAGTCTTCTTGGAAATCACATGACTGCCGTCGTCTTTAACGTTAGTGGGGCTGTTTGCTTTCACAGTAGCTGTCGGCTCTGTGATAACAGTGAACACACTCTCCTCTTTCTGTGCTGCAACCTGTCTCATGGACCCAGAGTTGCTCTTGGATGACACACTGGAGGACGATACAGACAGTGGCTTTAACGATGTCCTCTCATTTTTAATCTTCCCCTTGTCTGTCAATACAATCTGACCAGACTTGGACTTCTTCAGGGCACCTTTACTTAAAATGCCTGAACTGTCTGACCGACCAATCACCTGCAGGCATTCCTCCAGAAAGCCATCACCAGGGAGGCGAGTGTGCTGCAGTGTGCTAAGGGAAGGCCTTGTGACTGGCTTGCTGCTGGTCCTTGCTCGCTTGGGTGTCTGAACATCCTCTGAATGGAAAAGCCTCTTCACAGACCCAGAGCCCATAAACAGGTCAGCCTTTTTCCTGCCTGTCTGGCCCTGGGCTGGAACTAGGTCTGGAGAGACCAGGGCTGGAGCTATGGTTGTGGCTGGTGAGCTTGTCTTATTTCTCATTGATAATCTACAAGTTGCCTTTATTGAGCAGATCCCTCTAGAGCCTGGCATGCGGCTGACAGGAGACTTGGAAAGTTGATCTTCAGGGAGCTTGCTAGATTGCTGTGGGGGCCTGATCTGGCTGTCAGGAGTCTCAGGAACAGTCATAAGGTCCGGGGAGGAGAGGATATTCTCCAAGATTCCAAGAGGACTGCGCTCGGACGAGATGGCGACGTCCGACTTCTCTTGCTCAGTGATCTTTTGAGGGGATGAGTTCTGAAAGTCAAACATTTAATCATTTATTCTTTAGCTAATGTACATTGAGAAGTAATCCAGCGTTTGCTACTTTTGTGTAAACTATACGAAAACATTGGAAAGGAATGCTGTACCTCTATCTTCTTTGAAGAGAAAAATGAGGAGATGTTACTTTGTTGGCCTCGGATCCAAGTCTGTGGGATTAGATCAAATAGCAATGGCATTTATTTAATTATTATTAAAAAGAAAACTATAAGCAAGCAGATATTACCTAAACACTTACACACAAGGGCGCCAGACAAAACTCACCGAGGTTTTCTTAACCTTGCTCCTATTCATGGTCGCTAGACGGATAACGTTTGTAGACCAAATCAGACAACAGCTTGGCTACAGTAGCCTAGATACTAGTAAAATCGGTAAAAGTCTGAACGTTTTAACAGTTGTAGTCCCACAACTGTACCAGCCCAAAATGTTATGTTTCGTAATTAATCAATTAATTAATATGGCTTGAAACCGATAATTTCGATAACTTTGAAACAGCTGCAGCTAAAAGCTGTAACAATGTTATCAACCTGTTCATTACATTTTCTATATGGCGCGTCTTTTTCCTAAACATCTTAAAGCGGAAGCTAGAGGCAGACTTCCGTTAACCTCGTTTGCGTTTCGCACTTTAGAACCTCCACACAGCCTAAGAAACCATGTCAAATTTAGTTTATGATGAGCCTCATTGTTTATTAAAGACTTGGATTGCACTGAAGAGACTAGACCAAAATGGTACGTTCTTCCTTCCTTGTGGCTTATTCATTTTCAAGTAGATATTTAACTTGGCTCTTTCAACGCTTACTACTGCTTGTAACCATGGTTACTGATGTTCACTAAACATTTTATTTGCTCTTGCCAGAGCCATAGAGAGAAATACATGTATCTCTATGGGTCTGGCTCTTGCCAACTAATATGTAGCTAACTAGCTAGCAAAACTTGACCCTATATCCGAAAAGAGTGTAAAGATCAAAATGATATGAATAAAAACTCAGTCGACTAGCTAGTATGTTAACAGGTGCATTTGACTGGTGAGAGGCAAAGTCCTCGTTTGTATGGTGGCTTTGACTGGCTGCCTGTAGTTAACCAGCTAAAAGTAACTGGGCTTTGTAGCACCGTGGTACTTCTGTAGCAAGCTAAGTAGCAGGAAGTTAATCGATAACTAGATTAACTGTTAAAGCATTTGTAGGATTCATTCAGATATTTTGTATAGCTCTATGTGTAAGTGTGTGTGTGTGTGTGTGTGTGTGTGTGTGTGTGTGTGTGTGTGTGTGTGTGTGTGTGTGTGTGTGTGTGTGTGTGAGAGAGATAATTGAATGACTATTTTGTCACTCAGTCCATGACTTTAGCTTTATGTCTAATTAGATGAACGAGTCATTGCCCTGAGGGAGGTGTCCATTCCTAAGGGGACAGATGTCACTTCTGTTAAACAGGTAGATGATATGTATTAATACAGCATTTAACAAATATTCATGATTGACTTATTTTTAAGGTCTCAGTAGGCCTATTGATCAAATCTTCTTTCCCTCTCTTTCTCTTAGATTGTAGCCAGTAATTTTGGATTCAGTTTAGCAAATAGGGCATTGAAGGTAACGTAAAATAAAAATATATAAGTACTTGGATTAAAACTTGAGTCGTCTTTGCCTGCCCAATGGATGCATGAAGCATATTTGTAAAATTGCATTAAGCATACACTAACTCATCCAAATATTTCAGACTGCCCACCCATACACATCACCCTGACTAGATCTGGTGTTGTTGTGTTACTGTTGAAAGTCTTTCTTTATCTTAGTTGAGGAACCACAGAGGCTGTCTGATTCCACTCAACAGCTCTATCCCTGCGAACAGCAAGCACATGTGAGCACTGGTGGTATACCTCAAGCCATACTAAGTATATAGGTTCATGGTCTTACAACAGTAAAACATCTATTACATTATCTTTTGTCTCCATAGGCCCTATGTGCTGGAGGTGGCAAAGATATTCCAGCATGGTATACATTCACATCCATTACATATAGTTGGTTTCTTAAGGTCTTTCTCTAATGAGAATGATGTTGAGGGTTTTGGGTGGTTTGTGTTTGGTTTTCAGTTTCTCCAAAACCAAGAACAACTGCCACGACAGAGATCAATAAAAGCATGAAGACAAGACTACAGAGTATTGTCAGGAAGGTACAATATAAAGCACACTTTTGTGTAATGTACACAATTGTTTTAGTGGTAAAAATACTATCGTACAACTTAATTCCTTTTTCCTTTATAGATTGAAAGACTTGACGAGCTTCTTCCTCAAATCCAATTAAGACGTCATGACAAATTCAACCAGGTACTTTTGATCTATATATTTCAGAATTCTGTTACATAAAATTGGCTGCCCAAATGTAGACTCTTAAGTGTAAACTATGTTGAAATGTTGTCTCTTTTCAGGAGATTGAGTTGTTGACCCAGAAGCTGAGATTCCTTCATAAGAGAATGCAGGTATACATGGCTACCCAACCTCATCAGCAGGTTGTACATTATCACCAGGTAACAATGCTGTGATAATACTGTATTACTGTATTGCAGGTGGCAGAGGCTCATGGCTGGAGGGGCATGCTTGTCAGAACCCCTATGTGGTAAACTGAAGAACACATTGACCCCACATCTCAGGTTCTCACCACACATCCATGCCTTTGTATGAATAATGATGTAGTAGCAAAGTAGCCACAGGTTGGATTTATGAGTCAGTTATGACCATCAGCTGTAACTTTGTCATTTTTTGTAGATAAATGATATACTTAATTTCATAGAACATGGTTATGAAATGTTACTATAAGCATTATTTTAGTTTGTAATATTGTCACAATAGTTTAAATAAAAACAGATGACAGGTTTGCTTTATTCCTCTCAATAAGGAAAACAGAAAATTTAATTGGGAGCATTTTTTGTTCTGTGCAGCTCACAGAATTTTGAGACGTAACAAAATATATTTGCAAAAATACATCATAGTAGCCATTATAGAGCAAAATGGACAATTTTGCATCCTTCAGAGAACCACGAAGTGAGTTTCCGTACTATTTTCCTTTATCTAACCTGACCGAGTATGATCTACACTTGAACTGCACATTAATTATGTAAAATGTTAGACAATGTTTTCACCTTAATCCTTTTGTGCAAACTAGACATCCAAAGTCCAGTGGCCATTAATGAACAGCTGACATTTTCTTTTCAAAAAAATTATTCAAAAAAGGAATGCGAACTGTATTTACGAAACACAGCAAGTAGAAAGTGCTGAGCTTAATGTCAATGTTTTACGTAGAATTCATCAACCCTTCTAGAAGAGCAGTTTTTCTAGAAAGTAGCCTTCACCTGAAAGACATTTCCTTCATTTAAACAATCTGGATTTAAAAAGAAGTAGACAGGGCTCCAGTTGTCACGTTATTTAAAAAAATGTATTTGTAATTAATTACATACTGGTGTCAAAGTAGTATGCACCAAAATGTCACATTGATCCACAATTACAAAGAAAAAATGCATTTGATCAATTACAAGTATTGAAAACTATATACATAAACAATGGCATGGTGACAAGATAGTTCACACTAGGACACACAGAACATGGTTTCAATTGGCCTTAAGCAAAATAATAACAAAAAAGAAAAAAAGGACTGTTATACAGTTATACTGTCTCATATCTCTGGACATAAACTAATAGATATCCTGTCCAAGAGATCAGTCTTTAAAAAGGTTCCACAGAAAGGGTTGGGGGTGAGGTGGGAGTTTATGTGTCAGGCTACTGAACCAGGCCAGGCCAGGGCTGAGTCAGACCGGACTAGGCTGTGCACAGAACAGCTGGTCAGATCAGCTCTATTCACTCTTGGCCTTTTTGCAGTCATTTCCATTCTTCTCAGATACAATCTCTTCTGGCTTTCTCTTTTTAGTACCCTCAGCCTGGCCTGAGCAGGGGTGGGGGCCGAAGGTTACGATCATGCAGGTCATGTTGTCACATCCTGTACCATCTCCTGAGGTGTCAGGGGCCAGACAGTGGTCCAGCAGCTGGGGGAGAGGACACACTGGGTTAGGGGAACCCTTCACAATCTAGCAGCACTACCATGTATGTTAGCACAGCCTTCGATTAGAGAACCACCCTCAGATCCATCTCTAACCCAACCCAATATGATTTTGTTTCCCTCTAGACTTAAAGTGCACACTGGAGAAATATGGGGGGGTGGGGTGGGGTCTTACCTCTTCCACTATGGAAGACAGGGGTCTGACCACTCCTTTGTCATTGGGTTTGATTCTCTGACTGACAAAGTCCACCACTTCCTGACTGCTCAGAACGTTCCTGTGGACAACACAATTTGATACGGATGGGGTTAAAGTGCACTCCATATAAAAATATGCTTAGCCAAGATGGGGGGTGAGCTTACCAGATGCCATCACAGGCGATGACCATGAAGTCATTCTCCTCGTTGAGTGTGAGGACCTTGACGTCAGGCATGGCTGAGATCATCTGCTCCTCTGCTGGCAGGGCCTTGTTTCTCTTATAGAAGTGATCACCTAGCAGGGCACGATACAGTATAAGCGGTTATTCATCACGCCAATTCAAGACAAGTAACCTTGAATTGTTCCTTTGAGGCAGTCTGCTCGTTTAAGACAGCCTTTACTACTATGATGACCGCGTCTGTTCAAATGGGACAAATCTCATTTGTTCTCCAGACAGCGAAACAACGTCTGATCTTACTGCAAGCAGGCAAGAGCGTTTCCCGTACCGACAGCTCTGGAGAGGTTCAGTCCTCCGTTGACGCGTCCGTCCATGGTGACCTTCCCGCCCGCGTTTTTGATCCTGGCCAGCTCCAGCTCGTCCTCCGGCTTGTGGTCGTAGGACATGTCCACAGCCTTGCCCTTCTCAGACACCACGCAGCGGGAGTCCCCGGCATTGGCCACGATCAGCTGCTTCCCCCGGATCAGAGCCACCACCGCCGTGGTCCCGCTATCTGAGCCCGGCTGAGTAGAGACACCGCACACACGAATGAGAACAGGCAGGCGTTAGGGCCAGTACAATCGTTTGTCAGCTATATAGGCAGAGGATCGAAGGGGGTCGGAATATTTACTAATTTTGTCACAGAATAATGAGATATGGACCTAATAAAGTGCAGGGGGCCGTGAAAGGCTCGCTGGCTTTACCTCTTCCTTCCCATCCATTCCTGGTAGGCACATCTCCTCTTCCTCTTCGTCAGAATCCTCTCCCTCCTCAGTGTCCTCTTCATTGTCACTGCTGTACTCACCCTCGTCTTCCTCACTGCCATCCTAAAGAAGAGGGGGAGAGAGAGATGGGGAGATATTAAAAAGAAAGATAATCCAATTGATTGTCCTTTTTTGGCAGAAGTGATGACAAGTGACAGTAAAAAGAATAATCCTGATGGGGGTGTTCCCTTCCCTCTCACCTCCTCATCACTCCCCTCTTCCTCCTCCTCTTCCCCTGACTCATCGCTGTCCTCAAAGAACTTGGACTTGGTGTCTCCAGGAGCTTGGGGTTGGGCAGAGGAAGAACAGGAGGGACCCGCATCTCCCTCCACCTTGCTGGGCTTCTCTCCTCCACCTGCACCTGCAGAGGAGTTGCCATCGCCTGGTCCCCCTGATGCTGCCGCCGCTGCTCCTCTCCTGCAGGCCCTCAGCTTAGAGGCCCCAGACCCGGCTTTGCCATTGCTGTCCGTCTCTCCCTCCAGCTCCCCGTTAAGGACCTTGTCCCCAGTGTGGCAGCCGTCAGGGGTATCTCCATCCCCAGACTCTCTTTTGGCTTCGGAACAGGCCTTCTTGTGTTTGAGGGCATTCAGGTTCTGGCCGTAGCGCACCAACAGCTCTTCGATGGTCATGGTAGCCTCCTCGTGGAGCAAAGCTGCCTCCTCGTTCTCCACTGGGTGAGAGAGGTAGAGGGTAAGAAAGACAGGGAAGTTAGATGACGGCCAATGAACCTTCACTGGGGTTAAATCCATTCTTTGTAATCAAAAGGAAACGAGACCAGACAGTTGTCTAAGAGATGGGTTGACACTGTTGCTGCCATCTACTCACAGTCATCCTCTTCAGCCACTTTCTCATTGGGCGCTTCCTCTGTGGGTCGGCCTGCGATCTGCACCAGCTCCTTGATTACTTCCTCAGTGGTGATTTTACCGTCAATGGCCATAAATGCATCCTCCAGGGCCTATAACAAACACATCAACAATACAGGTAAAAATAAAACACTCCATATTCAAAGGGTCTCAATGGCCACTGCATTTATCAAACACCAACTGACCTTTTGCAGTTTTCCGTCTTTATACGTTTTCTGCTCCTTGATAACGTCAGGCAAGTACTTAGAACAGTACAATGCAACCTCCTCACCTAAAAGAGAAAATACAACAATTGTAAATATTGATATAGTAGCAGAATGTCCTCAACTGTCTGCACAGAATTGACATTGTTCTCAACTAAAGATGTTACTTGTGTGGGGTGGGAAAAAGTTGTACCTCCATGTCCATCATACACAGCAAACATGGCCGTTTCTTCGTCCAGCTCTGGGATGCAGTTGTGGGCATCCTGGAACCCATGACAACAGGTTAGACAAACACATGAAAGCTGCGAACATTTAACGAGAAACTGTATCCAAAAGAGTTAAATAACAAATGCAGGTTGAAAAATAGGCTTTTACTAACAGTTACTTGCATGCACAACAATTTTGACCTAATCAGATGATTCCGTTCATGCAACATGACAATTAATTAGCTAGCTACTAAATTAGCTATGTTAGCAGCTAGTACGCTAGCATGCGTTGCCAAATAACTGGTGGTTAGTTCATAAACCTGAGGTAACATGCGAGCTTGACAAAACATCCATCTATGAACCCATTGCGTTTTCATTACCTCCATAGAAACCCGCCAGCCCTGCATGGCCGAGAAGCCGTAGCTCATCTTCTTGTTGCCGCCATCGGACGAGGTCTTGGCCGTGTTAGGTTGAGACAGGTAAGCTCCCATAATGGCCAACTCAGGAGTTCAGTCTAAAAGAAGAAAACATGACAAAAAATATTTTCTAAATACACATTCCATAACCAAGAAAGATGTTAGGCTAGCAAGAAAGAAGATATAGTTAACCAATGACGTTTTATAATAATGGGAATTTGCTGCTAACTGGAGCTAGTTGCTAGCCGGTTTGTTGCAACTCAAGTCTAGGACGCGGGGGTGCTAGTACTGACTGTTAGCCTTATAGCTAAAGTTCTTAATCGCCAACTATTGCCATTTACTAAAAGAAAACGATACATGTAACATCCAGATGTTATAAAATGGTATCCTAATTCATCTATTAAACCGGTAAAGAGTTCAAAGTGTACCCCAATGTTAAGTTTTTCATAAAAATGCCACCACGTGCAAATGCAAACATTAACAACATACCTCTCAATGCGAAACAGAGACATAAAGGAAACGGAAATGCCGTGAGTCCAATTGAGATGAGTGAAGTTCGTCATGCATTAAGCAGTCACGAGGGGGCGACAAACGCCATGTTGCTGTTGCTTACGTTCCTCTAAGCCAGGCATGGCTTGACTTGGTCATCATCGTTTGTCTCCAAACGTCAGAAAAGTCAGATAACAAAATAGGACCTGGGAGCATCTTATGTCATGTAAAGGGTGTTTTAATGTTAAATACAGTTATTTCTTGACTAAGTTACCTTTTCATTGTAGAACAAAGGAAAGGACAGGCGGCCATATGGGCTTCTTTTCCTGTAAGTACGAAAGACTTTATGCACAAGAGAAGGGTCTTGGATAGGTTTTTGAGAGAGAAATTCACAATATAACTTCTACCACAACAACAACAACCCCCCCCCCCTCCCCCCATACAATCAACATTTTGATAACCCAGAAGTTCTTTGAAGCAGAAGCAGGGCATCCTGCTGTGATTGACATGTGGAGGGGGTGGGGCCTGACCAGATGGAGAGGTGTGAGTACCACTCTCTCAAAGGGGGAAGGGTGTATGTGTAAGGGGTTTAGGGGCTCGGAGGGTATAATCCTTGGACTGCTGAGTCATAGCAGCTCTCTAATGGTTGTACTGGTGCAGCTGGTCTAAGCACCAACAATACAACCACATCCACCTTCATGCAGCCACCCCCCTCATCCACACACTCACTCTCAAACTCTTATTGGCTGTCTGGTATGATTCCCATGCAGTCCTGTCTCTCTACAGTTGATAACACTGGGAGTGTCCTAGGACCCTTTGTTTAACATATGTAAATTTAAACTCCTCAATTTATTTACTCAATTTGTGGGATTAAAGGCTGACAAGAAGTCGTGCTGTCTCACTCTCCCATCCTCTCTCATTCCTGCTCTCTTTTTTTACTCTCTCTCTCTCTCTCTCTCTCTCTCTCTCTCTCTCTCTCTCTCTCTCTCTCTCTCTCTCTCTCTCTCTCTCTCTCTCTCTCTCTCTCTCTCTCTCTCTCTCTCTCTCTCTCTCTCTCTCTCTCTCTCTCTCTGTCTCCTTTTCTCTCCCATCTTCTCTCACTCTAGGGTGCAAGTGACTGATGACCCATGGTTGGTTGATCCCGGGGGATTAGGCCTAAATCTCAGCTGGAGAAGCAGCCATCTGCCACTGCTTACATTCATACACTGACTCAACAGAGGTCGTAGCCAGCATTCGCTGCTTTAGATGGAGAAGTTAGCTTTCCCAGGGCTGCTGTGACCTCCACAGCCCCCAACAAACAACTACTGTCTACATGTGCACCGGCTCAGCCCAGCCCAGCCACCTATGCCATCCCATCACTCCCTGAGTCAGTCCGTCAGTAATGTTCTTCAGACCCACGCAATAGGCCCTCTTACCCAGCCTGTTCCATAACTGAGGTGTCTCTAGGGGACTCATAGACTTAGAGAGATGTGATGGTAATAAGTCTGCGATTAGAGACCAGACCACCAGTAGACACCTGTGACTCCTTCCTTCGTCGCCCCGGCCAGCTGCCTCTTGCCTGGGAGAACACAACCACTCCGAGACACATGCAGACACACATACGCGTGAGCATGTGATTTACACACAACCCCCCCACACACATTATAATCTAAAGATAAAATAAAGACATGCAAAATAATATTACATTAAAAAGTCAGTTAATGTGATTGTTCGTGTCATGACTTGGTTTTATTATCTTGTCAGTGCTTCAACTTCTGGCCAGCAGCCTACAGAAAGGGTGGTTGTTTTGCCTTTCATCTCGGATGGTGTCACTGTCGTGAAACCTGGGCTGCTTGGACATCTGTTTGCTGAGCTATTTTAGCAGTTAAAGAGTGAGTGTGGAAAAAACTCTTTAGAGACGTCCTCCTGTCAACAGTGACCAAATGGACTCTATCCCAGAGCTGCTGTCTCCCGGTCTAGCACCTGAGGTCACACACACACACACACACACACACACACACAGACACACAAACACGGCCATGTGTGGGTGTGAGTGAAAGGAGGCTGTCGTGTGAAGGGGATCTTGGGGGGATTACAGCATGGCAGGTCTGAGGGTCTTGCTATCAGTCTGAGGTCTTGTGAGGTATTCCAGTGTGGAAGGTGATGGTGATGATGGTAGCCTCTCTCCTCCTGTTCTCTCTTCTGTGTGGGCTTACACCATAGGCCACCTTACGCAACATGGAAAAGCGGGTTTCAGCACTATTTTGAGCCAAATGAATGATTGGGCCTGTTCTCGTGGTTCTTTCTTTCTCCCAGAGTTTCTAGGGTTTTTACACCTATCAGTCTGTGTTGTTCTAGTGATGCCAAGTCAGTCAGACACAGGACTGGGTGTGTTTGTGTCTTCTGTTTTTGTTTTTACTGAGGCAGAGGAGAGAAAATGACTGAGGAGTAGACTATTTACGAAGGAAGTCAGAGGGAAGAGTCCTTCTCTCGCCCAGCCTGTTGTCGTTGATTTCCTTTTGTTTTTTTGTTTGTGTAGAGGGGGGGGGGGCTCAGTCTAAATGGAGTCTGCTGTGTTTGTGTTTACATTTGTCGGTGCATATGTGTGCATGTGTGCGTGCATGTGTGCATGACTCTTGAATTGTGTGTGTGTTTGTGCTTGTGTGTGTGGAGGGGGTCAGGAGGCTGAAAAGGGTCTGCAGCAGGAGGACAAGCAGACGTGGGCTTGGGGGACTGGAGGAGTCTGGGAACCCCTCTGCTGATCCATCTAAATCAGTTATACAGCCTCTGGGACCTGCTCTCTCCACTGGGAAATAATATAATAACTGCCATCCACCTCGGCCCTCTCTATTCTCTATTCAAACACACTTTTCACACAGGCTCCAGCCTCATTGATTCAATCAGCGCTTAAGACGTCCACCCTTTTTCAATGGATTGTTTGCTTTCTCATTCTCTCTTTCACAAACACATACACACACACACACACACACATGCACACAGAGAAACACAACCACACACAGAACCACATTTCCACTGCCTGCTTATTTTCACCTAAGGATGGCCACAGAACATCAACATGATAACACAAATTGTTTTTGAAGTTTTGTTACAAAAAATCTAAGTTGGTTTAAAATGTGAAATAAATAAAGATCGCAACAGCTATTCATATTAGGCACCAAGATGGAAAAACAATGGGTACCAAAATAGCAGTAGCCTTTTTAGGTATTCTATAATAATAAGTGGAAGTGGAAGGTGGCAGATGGTTGTTAGCCTGATACTTCTCTTGATAAAGAGATAAGAACCAACTCAAACAGAACTGACAGTCTGCTCTTTTCCCCTCTCCCACTTTCACACAGAGCCACACTGCTATCTATCACCTATTGGCAGACTGAAGGACTGGGCTTCTAATGGTGTCAGAAGAACATGAAAGCCTAGGATAATCCTTCACACTTTCTTTTCAGGGCTTTACACTGAACTGAGTGACAGACAAACATTTGAAGAAGGAGATACTTCAACAGGCATCCCTCTGCAGTTAACCTTTAATTCATTCTACACCCTCAGAAGTGGAGATAGCGTGTCCTCAATTCACTGTAAAAGGATATTCCACTCAGGGCCTTAAGATAGTAACTGCTCATGTATTTGGACCTGATACACCTTTCCCTCCTGTTAATATGTTTGGAGGCAGGATCTCAATTCACATAAGACTCCTACTGTAAACTTGATCTACAAACACTTCCTCCCCAACACACACACAGATAAGCACACCAACAGTACACACAAAATTGTATTTTATTCACCAGAGCAAACAATGATCGGGTTAGACACTCAGTTCCTAATAAATAAATCTGTAACAGGTGAGGTGTTATGAAGTTTTACACCCTATCATGTAGTGCCAATGACATTCCATGACCAATAGGTGGCGTGTAAGCTGTTTATGTGTCTGTCTCTGTATGGCTTCACCAAAAATCTCTCTCCGGCTGACTTTCTACACGTCTTTCTCTTCTCTTGCTCTATCTCTTATTCTCTCTCCTCTTTGCGATGAAGTCAAATTGAATTACCCATTTGAATGCGCTCTCTTTGGTTGTTCCCACCACTCCAGAGAAAGGAGGAGAGGGAGGAGGACAAGAGGAGGCAGACAACAGCTTGTGGGAAACGGATATAATTTAATCACAACTGAAACACAACTTCTCTCTTTCATGGAGTCTTTACAATAATGCTCTACATATAAATACAAAACAGATGTGTGCTTAATTCAGTTTGGAGAACTATTGTATCCAGTCAACTTTTTAGGAAAACTGTAGAAATACAGAAAATAGTCCCCTGTGTCTCTTCATATGTATTCAGTCCCTACCACTGCAATAAAGGAAAGCAGTCTGGAAAACAGTATCATCCTGCTATAAGGACACATTACTCTGTCCCTCCCAATGTTATCTCCTGCCCTGGTGTTATCATCTGTATAGAGGCTCATTACAGCCTCCTCATCCCTGCTCCTCATCCCCCAGGGGGCCGCAAGACTGACAGAGTTATCAGCAGAGGAAAGGAGGGGGCACAGCGCAGGATACACACAGGCTAAAAACAGTACTGTGACGGGAGATAGGTGTGTGTGTGTGTGACACGGTGCGGACGACAGAGTGTGTGGTAAACTGTGCGTGTGTGTGAGGTGGTGCTTTCCCTCTGACCCAGTAGCTGAGACAGCCACTCCCTCACCCTGCCTCTTTGTCTCAGGCCTGTGTGTGTCGTTGTCTCTGTCTCGACCCGGTTCATTCCCAGGCCGGTGTGAAGTGGTTTCCCAGCAGGTTGCTGGCACCTGGGGCAGTTGGAGGTGACAACCCTGGTTATTCACACCTGGCTGGCAGCAGGGAGGCTCCTATAGTATTTCGCACACACACGTACAGACACACCAGGCTGTTTGTAGGTCTATTAGGGTAAGAATGGCTAATTAGAGCGTATATATTATGAGGAAGGGGCATCCTGAAGGACAGTGGGCAGTCAGAGCTCGTCTCCCGGATGCAAAAGGTGTGTGAGTGCAAGGCGGGCCGGGAGGCTGCCTGACAGCACTGTGCTAAGGGAAGCTGTTCCTCGTATCAAAGAGCGCAGGGGATGACAGGTAGCCGTGGGGTCAGTTATGTGTCTGTTTACTGCTCAATTAAGCATCTCATCTACAGGATGACCCACCCAACCCCCCCCCCCCCCCCCCCCTCACTGGACTGGACTCGTTTCGGTTAGAGTTGCTGTCATGTTCCAGAAGGAATGCTCCAGATTTTGGTTTTAACTGACAAAAAAGTACTGTTACTAGAAGTAGTCACAAAAAAAATTAAGTCTGCTATGTATCTCACCAAAAGTGTAATTATACAGCCAAATACTGAAATAACCGTTAAGCAAAAATAGTGTCTCAGTATCCTTCTCTTATCTACAAAGGCACCTCATTCCCCTACTATCAGAAAGGGAAATGTACTCAGTTGTTAAAATTAGCACTGGTCTCTCGGGTTTGCATAAATGAGCTAGTGTTTGAAGTGGTAAAGCCCGCCTTAGCACCTAACCATGGCCACTGAGGAGTACGAGGAGTTGTGTTTCCTGTAAGGAGAGCTTAGGAGAGCCAAACTGGATGCCACCATCATTAGCACAACTATGCAGAGACAAGAGGGACATGGGGTTGATCTGTACAGACACCTCTGAAGCTGGCTCTGACTCTCCAACACCTCTCTGAAGAACAGAGCACTACAGACACTTTCTATACTTCATGGCTTGTGCCCAGAAAAAAATGGAGACAAAGTCTCTCTACCCCAGTGAAAGATAGTTGGGGCTAAAGCACATTCAAAGCTGTTCACAGCCTGCAGGGCAGGATCAAAGGGATTCCCTTTAGGATGGAGGCCTCTGTCCTGGCAAAAAGTGATTTATCCTGAGGAAGACAAGGTAGCAACACCTGAGACAGAGAAGGAGAGAGAGAGAAATGGAGAGAGAGAGGGGGAGAGGATGCATTTCTTCCCATTGCGAGGCATAAATCAGTCTGATGAGACCTTAACCAATTTCCTCTTGCCCTCTCCGGTGTAATGGTTAACACATTTACCCCTTAAAATTCGGAGCAGGTCGATCACATGGCATCATACCTGACAGAGACAGTCCTGACATCCTACGACATCATACACACATGTCAAAGATCACATTAGACCAGAGGAACCTGTCGGTGACCCTGCCCCTATAGTTGTTAACCTCAGGCGTGCCATGACCCGTCATGCCTCACAGTTGACCCCACTCTCCACGCATGTGACTGACATCACTTCAGAGGAAGTGGCTGCCTGGAATCCCCCTGGATTCATCTGTGAAAGGTTAGAGCGTATAGTGTACAGCCCACTGTACCCAGAATTGGAGCTGAGAGGAAAAGATAGGGGGTTGAAGGTAGGGGTGGGGGGGGGGGGGGTCAGGAGTTTCCATGGGGGAAGAGAAAAGCTCCCAGCACTAATAAAGTTATGCGTAGCGGACGTGGTTTGGAACCATACAAGGTTGATGAGGAGATGTGCCCTCCTGAGAACAAACCTTTCAAATAGGTTTGAAACCTGGTTGGTCAGATATGCTCTCTTTATTGGTCATAAAACGTCTGGGCAATTATCTGGGATGGTGTGACAGCGGTCCAGAACACGAAGTCGGCCATAACGATGATGCCATCTGCCAATGACAGCTCGACTGCTCAGGTCAGAGCAGGGATGTGTAGGTATCTAAACTTGTGACCAGATCAGTCATCTCCAGAGAAATAGCTGAGACACTACAGTCTGTCGATCCACCTTCTGACCTGTGTGTGTGTGTGTGTGTGTGTGTGTGTGTGTATGCAAGCATCTGTAAGCCTCCTCCTGAGAAGCAGACTATCATGTCTCCCAAAGCCTGCAAGGGCCTGAGAAGAAAAAGAGACTGGCGGGATGGCGGCCCGAATCAACACTTCTTTGATGGGACATCAAATCTAAATCTAAATACAGACTCGCAGAACGAGACTTCAGCCAAACATTCCTGTAAGAAGTACAAGATATTTAGATGTCGTGTGAAAAGAAACAAAAGCAGAGAACCAGAGAATTTGTCACAACAAACCAAGAGGGGAGAGGAGGGAGGGAGGAGTGGAAGAGAGGGGACGCATGTGAGAGGCTTGGATCATCTCTAAGCACTGTTCTGCCCTCTATGTTATATTCTCTTGTATTGTCGTGCTAGCTGACTCTGAGTGTGTCACATCAAAATACCCCAGAACCTTCAGTATCCAGAGCTGTCTCTGCTGAGGGGAGGGCTGTGCGGTTTCGGGAACGTTCAACCACCAGATCCCCAGAGGAGGAGAGAAGGGGTTGGGGGGGGGGGAACCACGACATGCAACAGTGTATGCGAGCGACTGTCTCCTGCTCTGTTCCCTTGTTGTGTGGGAGCTCCTCTAGGTTCAATGGACTGGACTCTCTGTCTCCAGTAAATCACAGCTCTGCCAAGCCTAATACCCAGCCTGTCTGTCTGCGCCACGCGCTGGGCTGGTAGCCTTGGCACCAACTGACCAGCACAGTGGTCAGGTGGTTTGTGGCAGGATAAAATCCATGACAAGCAGTTAAAAACACTCTCAAACTCACACGCATATTTAATACAATTTAAAATGACAACACACACATGGAACCATGCATCTCTGGACACAATACAGGATCGTATACTAAAATGGGAACAAAAACAGAACAAATTATTATTTATTTTGGCACAGTCAGCAAAGCTATGTTTTATAAAGAAAACTGAACAGGCTTGTTGTTTTTCAGTGGTGGGGGATCTAAGGCAAGGTTGGTAGAGAGTTTCTGAAGGTTATTCTTGTCCTAAGACATTAAAAACACCTTTCACAAACCATTACCCCCATGGCTAACTATGTAGGTGACACAAACGTGGAATGCCAGTGTAGATATCCACAGATATAGAGTATCTTAAAAAACATCCTAACCACAGCAGGACATGTCAGCGGCCCCTTGAAGCCTGACAGAAGTCTGCATCCCAGCATGCACCGTCAGGCTTCCTCACAATGGGAAGCTGTTGCACGGAGACCGCTCTCCCATGGATGCACGGTTGACAGGAAATCCCCTCCCACCGCGCCCCGTCTCTCACATCTCGCAGACATGTGACTTCAGAGGCTGCCGTTCTCTCCCTGTGATGCTTCCCCCTATGCCGCTCGGCCTTCTAGGTAGCACCTCGAGCAAGTTGTGCTCAGTACTTTGATTAACCAGGTCATTGTTCTGACACGCGAGGAAGGA
This sequence comes from Osmerus eperlanus, assembly GCF_963692335.1. Taxonomy (NCBI): domain Eukaryota; kingdom Metazoa; phylum Chordata; class Actinopteri; order Osmeriformes; family Osmeridae; genus Osmerus; species Osmerus eperlanus. The sequence continues at coordinate 17,171,090 of NC_085023.1, forward strand.
ACTTCCCCTAACAGACAGTCTTTTTATTGACATCTTCTTCCTGGTTATTACTACTGGTTGACCCTCCATCAACTATTCCCCCCGCCTGACGCCTGTGTGTGCACAAACATACTTAGAAAACAAACAACAACAGAAACTCCCCATCCTTCTAGTGACAGTTGAACTTTGAACGTCAGAATTTGACAGTTACAGGTCCACCAAACACAACAGCAGTTGGACGGCGTTACAATCAATTCATTCAGTTGCCCTTCACTCTTCAGCTTTCTTTCAATTCCAGAACCATGCTCTGACACGGTATCTCTCTCCAACCATCCTCAGTTTTGTTTTTCTTGGGCCCTCTGGCTTGTCTCTGGTTTCTACTGCTGGGCAACTGTGTATCCTGTTGTTCAGCGAGGGCCCAGAGACCTGGAGGGCCGTGTGGCCGTTCACCCAAACAGAACCATACTCTCCCAGGGGGTTCTGGGTAGTGCTGCTACAGTAGCGGAGGAGAGGGGCTGACATATGGCTGGCAGGCGGCTGGGGTAGGGTGGGGTGAGGGCGGGGTAGGCGAGTGGAACAGAGGCTCCCTTAAATCCTTAAAGTGAGCTTGTGAATGAATGGAGCAGCGGTTAGTTACAGTCGAGCGGAGAGGAGAAAGAGAAAACAGCGGAGATACAGAGGATTCAGTTTCAGGTGCTTGACTGTTCCCCTGCTGCTGCCTTTGTGTGTGTGTCTGTGCACGTGTGTATATAGTGTTTGTGTGTGTAGTGTGTGTGTAGTGTTGCTCTTGTCTCTTTTGTGTCTCAGGTTCAGAGGAGGGGCAACAGTGGAAAGGAAATCAGATACTGGCAGACTCCCGGCCACACCAGAATGTGTGGTCTGTGTAGTACAACTCTCACTGCTCTCTTTGGGAGTTCCTTCCTCGGGGGAAATACACCTGAGGTCTATCCCCTAGAGGCACACACACACACACACAACCACCACGTCAACAACAGATAAGTAGTGAAGGGGTAGAGAAGAGGGATTACTGTGTTGTGACTCAAGCGAGTTTTGAACCTCTGCCATATGGCGCACATGTATTGTCATGGAAGGTATTTGATTCTATGTTGTTTTATTAGGAAAACAGAGCAACGTTAACATAACATACCAGTGTATGTGCTAATATCTGGGTGGCTGACTGTAATAATTCACTTCAACTGGACTGAACTGGGAATTCCTACAGTGGGGATGTTGTGAGATAGACTGCAACTCCGATGCCTGCACCCACATTCTCTTTATCTCTCTCTGTAACACACTCACAAACACAAAACCTGAGCAGGGAGTGTTTGTAGGGTTATTTGAATGAATGGCCCCATCACCAAGGCAACGGGATCACTCCATCAGTTAATTCAAGGAACAGATGGTGGATGTGCAACAGGCAGCATATGTTTCAATGAACACACGCACACACACACCTACACACGCACACACTCACATGCATACAAGTGCACTCTTACATACAAAGACTCACACATGGATACGCACACACACATGCACTGATCTTTACACAGTGACACACACACACACACAGACACACACACACACACACACAGACACTGAGTGTGTATTGAGGAACAAGCAGCATATGTTCCAGTAGTCAGTGCCTATTCATACAGTGCAAGGGGTGGTGAAAGCAGGGTTGGGGGGAGGGAGGGAGGCAAGGGGAGGAGGGAAGGAAAGAGGGAGGAGCTGAGTAGGTGTCTCAGTAACATAACCTTACATCCTTTTCATCTGCTGCGGCATTGTTCCACACCACGGAGGAGTAAGAAAGGCCCTCGGAGGTGACCGGGGCAGGGGGATCTGTTTGAAGACACATTAACACATTAAGACACATTCCCTTTACTGACAGACCATCACACGTCTCCCAGAAGCCCACTGGAGGGTAGGGGGTGGGGTTGTTGTGGAGGAGAGGAGAGATTGTTATAGGCTGAGTTAACCAGTATGAGTGTGTGGGGGTCACCGTGGGCACACTGACCAGAGCATGGTGCGACTGTTTACTTGGTCTGCGCAAAGCTCACTCTCCTTTTTAACTCAACCCACTAAGTATATGCCAACAGTCAGCCAGCACACTGTGCTGCACGCCACTCTGGGGTCTGTTCTCTTTCTTTTTCCTTCTTTGGGTTTTGACTCTGTGGAAGTGGGTCCATAAATACACCATCAACAATCTGGAACCGGTTCCTGATTTCTCTCTGTGAAGAAAAACACTATTTATAGTCTGAGCCATATTTACCCTGAGCTATAAGTGGACAATACAGTTTGCAAGTATTTTTGGCATCCCAGATATGTAACTATTATACTATTGTGAAGTTTTTAACCCCAACACTACAGTTTTCTTTTTGCTACAAGAAGCAACATATGTTTTAATGAAACACTACTACTGATTATACAAAAACATAGATTTTATCCACTCTGTTAGGAACAAGGAACACTCAACCAGTCAGTCCAAAACTGTTGTCCTCCTACATATAAAACTGAGATGACGTTGTTGCTCTAGGTATGGTGTGCAGGAGGGCCATTGTCTTCACCCAACCTCATGCTCTAGGAAACAGACACCATAACCTGCCAAATCCTGGGTTTCGATGCCAGAGAGAGACATGCTGCGCTCCTCCCCCCAGCCTCCCCCTTTTACCCGTCATCCCTCCTATTTACCCCCTTTTGCCTCTCTTCCACACCATTTTCCCTCTTTGTCCACCTCCCTTTTTACTTATCCACCCTTTCACCAATCCTCCATCAAGCCCTCCACCCATTTTCCCCTCATCCTCCCCTAACCCACTGTCTGTACAGTTATGGTCCAGAAGATGGATGTGCCCCCCCCCTCTGCCGCCACCCCCCACCCCCTCCACCCCGCCAGTCACCACATACCCCTACCCCCCTCCCTCCCACCACATCCCTTCTTCCCTCCACCCCCCCACCCCCCCGGCCTTGGCCAGGACCACAGCCCCTGTGGGCCAGAGGGAGACCAGAGAGAGAGAGAGAGAGAGAGAGAGAGAGAGAGAGAGAGAGAGAGAGAGAGGGCCTATATTTACCATTAGCACACAGGCAGCCAGGCCGTAATTAACCAGGATAATTGGGGGCTGTGGAAGCCAGGGAGCCATCGTGCCGCCGCTTCTCTTGTTGTTGTTGATGCCATTTATCCATGTCTCTTTATAGACTAACATGCTAACACGGCTTGTTTAGCTTCACTGTACCGCCAAGGTACGCTAACAGACCCACCGTACGGTTCAGTTTCCAGCCACCAGCATTGTGACTGAGGCCCTAATGTTACACTAACTGACACACTAAAGCTACTCTTTAGAACTTTGTACTGTGCCCGTCCACAGTGAGGTAGCATACCTTCCATGGTACAGCAGTGGGGAAGCAGTATCTCTGAGCCCCTTAGCCAGCCAGAGCCTGTGATCTCACCATTGCTTGATCAACAACCTTCTTGTCATCTTCCCCCTGTCATTAATCAGTCTTTCCTGCTCAGTCTATAGTCTGACACACATGTGAACATATGTGTTCTCACACACACAGCCAGTGTTTTTCATTCCAGTGTGTGAGGCTGTGAGGTGACTCTCTACTTCTCTGTGTGTCATGGAGAGGAAGGAGCTGCTGCTCTCTGACCACTGGCTCTGTGGAACTTTCTCCATATCCTCTTTCCTCTCTGGCTGCTTTTATGATGTCCCTGTGGAAGAATGCATAGGCAGACACACTGGCATAACTACACACACCAGTCAGTCACTGCATTTCTGCAGTCTGTAGTGCAAGGCATTCATATTACATTATGTCAAATTGAGTAGTTATTTTGGAAGGTTTCCAATCCTACTGTTCTGCCTGATGAATGTAGGAAGTAACGTCTACATCCACAACAACAGAGGGGAGAGTTGAAATGGAACTCTCAGGAGATATCAGAACAAATCCGATGACAACTCGGCTCAAGTGACATGTTTCTCTTTTATTTAACCAGCTAAATAAACAGATCAAGAAACAGGTAAATCCACTGACCAGTGCATGTTTGAAGTGGCACACTTCAAGCTTGATTTGGCTAGAGTAACTGCAGCCCCACCTCTCAAACTCTCCCTCCTGCTTGCAAACACTCCATGGGAGAATGCAGCCAATCTTATTCCGCTGAGTCAATACGTCCTAGGATTTGAGATGCTTAATCCCACTGGTTTGCTCTCTCAGACACTTAATCACCTCTGTCATCATCTTCTCCTCTTCTCCTTTGTTTTATCAACTGATCTCTACTTCTTCTTTCCTCTCATCTCAGTCACATTCCAACTGACACCCAGATCTCATTTTTCACCTACTCTACATCTCCTGTAGTTGGCTTGCCAGAGGGCTGACCGGATGGATCAGTGCCCAGGAGTTGTCTAACCCTGCCTGTCAGAGAGATGAATCACAAAGTAGAAATCCCTCTCTCTCTCCCTCCGATCCCCTGTCCCTCTCTCAAACCCTGACCATAACTCAGGGCAGACCTGAGCCAGGGTCCTGAAAGTGATTGTACTGGCTCCACCTGGGATAGGAGACAAACACAAAAAGCGTGTGAAAGGGACCTGATGGATATTAACAGCATCTGGCAATGACAGTGTGTGACAGAAGCAAATGACACTGTTCCATGGCCTTAGTCTAACTCTAAACATGGGGCTCACCTGGGGGCTAGCTGGTATCTCTGTCGGTTGGGGGGTCTGGATCTGGCTCTCGGACTGGAGTGAGCTCCTCCGGGCTGCTGTGTGTCTCTGTGCTGCTGGGTGTATCTGTGCTGCTGGGTGTCTCTGTGCTGCTGGGTGTCTCTGTGCTGCTGGGTGTGTCTGTGCTGGGTGTCTCTGTGCTGGGTGTCTCTGTGCTGCTGGGTGTCTCTGTGCTGCTGGGTGTCTCTGTGCTGGGTGTCTCTGTGCTGCTGGGTGTCTCTGTGCTGCTGGGTGTCTCTGTGCTGCTGGGTGTATCTGTGCTGCTGGGTGTCTCTGTGCTGCTGGGTGTCTCTGTGCTGCTGGGTGTCTCTGTGCTGGGTGTCTCTGTGCTGGGTGTCTCTGTGCTGCTGGGTGTCTCTGTGCTGGGTGTCTCTATGCTGCTGGGTGTCTCTGTGCTGCTGGGTGTCTCTGTGCTGCTGGGTGTCTCTGTGCTGGGTGTCTCTGTGCTGGGTGTCTCTGTGCTGCTGGGTGTCTCTGTGCTGGGTGTCTCTATGCTGCTGGGTGTCTCTGTGCTGCTGGGTGTCTCTGTGCTGCTGGGTGTCTCTGTGCTGCTGCAGTCTGTCAGTGACCGGCTGCCCTGAGGACAACATAGAGACATGCAGCATCTGAAAGCGGATTTAATAACATAGTCCAGACTCTCTGGATAAATATTCGCTGAGGAGACAAAACATGAAATATTCTTCCAAACACAAACCATGCAGTTCTATCCCTGCGACCATCAGCGCCACCGCCATGAAGCCACAAGACACACACACACACACAACCACGCATACGCACACACATGCACACGCGTAAACACAAACAGAAATCCCTGCCAGTGCCCCACAGCAAAACTCTGGGGTAATCATTACTGGCAAGGGTAGGACATTAAACAAAAAAACATTGAAGCAGTGCAAAGTCTACAAAGTGTAACGGCTACATAGCAGAGAAAACCATGTGCAATCAAAGTGTGATCAAAGTGTGTCAACATCCATCAGATGGTGCCCCAGCCATGGCCAAGCGCCTCTTTGTTTGCTTTGCTCTAAACAGTTGTGACAGCCCCACGTTGATCCCAGAGCATGGACTCTTGTTTCGTCTAGATGTAGACTCCTGTTATACAGGGATGCCTCAATGTGTCTAGGACAGGGGGCATTTCACCATCTAGTTAGCAATGTTACTGAAAGCAGAGGAAAGACATGTTTCACCTTTCACCCAAAACTGCACTCTGGCTTGCGGATCAAATTGAATTTGATCAATCTATGATGTTATCGTGTTTTCCATAAATATGTGTACGCAGAATGTTTATCCACTATAAGGATAACCTTATGTACCCTTGCAGCTTAGAATTTATTCATTCATTTATTTATTTATTTACGATAGCAAAAAGGTCATTTGGCAGATAAGCTCAAAGTACAACAGTCTGAGCATGAGGCAGCTACATTGCACATTTAGGCATGTTGCTCAATGTCAGAAATACAAACACATGGATACAATTTAGCTGGTGGGTCTGTCTTTTCATCTACGTAGCAACCACAGGACGCGGGGAGCCATTGCGGAGCAGCGGTCTCGAGGGGCCTTTGTATCGGCCTCGCCATATAGTAATTTTGTTGTCTTGTTATGTTACTTAATATAGAGCCCTGGCATATAAAAAGACAGCCCAGAACCATTCCTGTATGACAAAGCATAGTAAAGAGCCAGGAAGAGCTCTGGGCCTGCTGCCGGACACCCACATGGATTCCATTAACACACTGACTGCTGGGTATTGTAGTCCCAGATGTTGAAACTCCATACAGCCACATCCTCAAGACTACAGCGCCATTTTTTGCTGTTAGGCCACTGTGGTTTGTATCCAGTATTTTGCCTTTATAGACAGAAGATTGAGCTCCATCATCCTGTTATCCTTTCTGTTCTCTCATTGCAGCCCCGGCATGTTGAATCTCACCTGGGAGTGTTCTCCTGTGTCTGGGGATGGACTGGACAATTCTACCCTTCCGTCTGCAGGCCTCTAGAACCTTCTCTCTCAGGCCGACAAACGTGGAGAGCCAGGAGGCCTGGGGTGAGACAATGAGAATAAGAAAAGACAACAACACCAACAACACATGAGGTCTCCTCTTTCTGAAACACACACACACAACCCCCTCACATTGTCCTCCAGCAGCAGGTGGTGGGGTGTGCCAGTGTGTGCCATCAGGTATTTGGAGTGAAAGAGCAGGCCGTCAAAGGTGTGCCAGGGCATCATCCCCTCCATGGCCAGGGGCTGACCACAGGCACTGTTAGCACCCAGCAGATGGGTCAGGCCGCGCACAAACAGAGAGCCCAGCTGGATCGCCCGAGAGTCCACATGAGGAACCTAACAGAGAGGGAGGTGGGGAGGGACAGTGAGAGGGGGGAGAGGAGAGGGGGTGAGAGGGGGTTCGATAGCACAGAGAAATGACTGAAAGGGCACCTGCAGGAGCAGGTGACTACGGACGCAGTAGCAGCAGGCAGATGTGAGTGTGTGTGTGTGTGTGTACCGGCTATCAGGCAGCTGCTGCTCTGAGATTAGAGATTACATTGATCACTGATTTACTGTATATCAAATGCCTGTCATGGGTCAGGATGTGTGTGTATGTGTGTGTGCTCATATATGTCTGTGTGTTGTTTGTGTGTGTGTTAACACACACACACAAACAAACACACGCTCAACCAGTCTCCTTGCATACCAGTCTTTTTATCTCGGCCTGTCTGCCTGCCCACCACCTGCTCCAACTCAAACAGAGCCTAAACTATTACAAACAAAAAGACTGCTTCACCTACAACAAACAAAGAAACACCAGCCCCTTAGGCCCTGCAGGCACACTGGCCAAGACAAAGACCGCTTATCTCATCTGACACACACAGCAGTACGCTAACACACACACACACCCACAAGTCTGTCTTTCGGAGTACATCCAGATTAGTGTGGTAAACAGACAAGTGTGCATGACTGTTCACACACGGATAGAAGCAGTTCAATCTCAGTGCCTGTACTCGTGGGGGGGACCCCTGGCTCAGTTGAGGGCCAGTTTGGAGCCTGAGTGGGCACATTCTCTCAGTGTGACTGTGCATAGAGGCAACAGCCCGGAAGATGTCCCTGGAGAGACCTCTACCATCTGGCTACCACTCTTAACCACCCTAACCCCCCCCCCCCCTCCCCTCCTCTTTTCTCCTCTCCTGATACACCCTGCCGTCAGACCTCCCCCTCCCTTTCTCCCCGTTCCAGGCAGATGTGACAGTATCTGTCCTGGTGGGAGCCAAACAATGGTTTGAGGCAACAGGTGTGTGTGTGGAGTGCTGGAGTGTACACACACACACACTTTTCTAATGACCTTTTTCAGCCCAGCCATTCAACACCTGCTGCCAGAGTACCCTTTAACGTGACATCTGTCAACCACAAACACACTTTTATTACCACACATACTCCAGCGTCTACTGTTTCACTGTGAATGTTCCTAATCCTGGAACATAAACAAACACACCTTCACAACAAACACAACTTGGGGTGAGCACAAAGTAGGCACCAAACTAAGACAATGAAGTTGAAGGTTACTGACGTAGATGGACATATATTTAGTTAACTTCCATTACGTCGAGGTTCAATAACGTTTTCAAAGTGTTACAGAAAACCCTGGGTGAACCTTTTTATCCAACTTCCATTGAGTTGGAAGAGGAGGGGGTCGTGGAGAACAGTTAGAGTTTCTACTAGGAGTAGCGGGCGTAGCAGCGTTTAAATCGGGCAGCCTGGAGCGTAAATAGCCCTGTGGTTGTTGTCAAGGACAGCTTGGAGGCTGTCGCCAGGCAAAGCAGCACATCGTTCTGAGGATCTGACCACAATCACAGTCATTTAAGGAGGAATGTCGCAAAATGTCTCCCCCCTCAGTACTTTCCACCGCCAGGCCTTCATATATTGTGAAATAATTCTTTTTTTTGTGGGTTTGTCAATATGTCGCAAGAACCCTCCCCTCCTCATGTTGACCTCCTGAGAGGGCATTATCTAAAGGGTCTTTTTGTTTACTAAAGCTCACTGATGGAAGAAGGAATCCTCTTACTTGTATAAATACAGCTCCATATCCCAGAGACACTTCAACTCTGGAAGACTTTTAAATAAAAATCCCTAAATGAATGCTCAATTTGAGGCTTAGACCTAATTATTGTGTACAGATGAGCAGTAGAAAATGCTAATTAGTCAAACTAAATGCCATAATTAAGAAGTAAAAATAAACAGAGCTAAAAGACTTAGAAGGGTGGTTGAACTGAAATCAGTTTGAGGGAAAAGAGTCGGCCATGTATGTGCAGAGCACCAAAAACGACACAAAGACTTTTGACATTTGGTTAAGATGTAACGACGCAGGCCCATCTGGGGATGCAGAGGTCCACTAGTGACACATTTGTTGGCCAAGCAAGCAGACACGACCACGGCCAGTAGATATCAGCCGTGTGAACTCACTGCAGTGTGTCGTAGCTGCGTGGGGCTCTTGGACCTGAGACAGACGGCCTGGCTCAGATAGGCGTCTACATCCTCCAGACTGAGGCGCTCCACCTGAGGACACACACACACACACAGAGATAGATAGACAGACATGAGGAGAGAGGACTGTTCATTAGACTAATCACAAACACAAGGCCTTGCGTTCAAAACAAACAGCTGTGAATGAGAAAGCACTGGAGGTGCATGAATAATGTATTAAGGCCTTGGAGAGCAGAGAAGAGTACTACTATTGTCCTCTATCAGACACTGATAGCCTTCATTGTCTGGAGAGAACCCCAAATAAGACCCGGGTCATAGCGCTACTACTGTCCCCCCTCTTATAGGTGCACTTGGAAGTGACAGTGAAAGTCTCAGGGTTTGTTTAGGTCTGTGTTGAGGGAAAGCCAGGCCTGAACCCAGCCCTCACCTGTTTGGTGATGTAGGTGACCAGACAGAGTACCGCCAGGAGAGAAACTTCTAGTTGGCCCTGCTCCACTGACAGCTCCTCACAGCCAAACATTGACAAGAAGCAAGTCAGGCGGAGACTAGATGATTCCGAGTCCTGCCCAAACCACAACACCTTCAGATCTGGTTGTCCACCTAGATGGTAGGAAAGCATAACAGAAAGCATAAGATATGATCACAATGTAGGATGAAAACACTTTGTATTCCTGAAAGCCATCATTGAGTAAAAGACGGAGTAGTCACAGGTGGTCAGTAGTCTCTTTTGTTGGTCTTGCAGATCTACTGTACCTGAGTGGGTGAGGGGTGCAGGAAAGACTATGTTGGGCTGCTTCAGTTGGCTGTTGGGGGACACAAACCACTCTTTGACTGTTGGGACATCTCCATTGCTGTCTGCTTAAAAAAACACGAGGAAATTACAAGATATAATGACTCACATACTACACACTTAACTAGTTGTTCAACAACAGCATGTGTAATACAGTTGTTTTTGTATCTCCATAAAATCGCCTACAAACATTCAACTCCCTGTATCCAGCACAAGGCAATGAGAAAAAGCATCCAGAAGCAACATTTCCAGTGGGTTAGCAACAGGCACCTGGGTGTGTTGGGAGCAGGATTCCGTAGATCTGCTCCCTGCATGGCTGAAACACCAGAGCCTGGGGAGCCAGATCCTCATCCTCCTTATCCTCCAGGGTGTTACTGCACTCCACCATGCCGTTGTACAGCACGTTGTACACCATGAAACACTCGCATCGCGCGTGCTTCTCCCTGGCTGCCTGTCAGAGAGAGAGAACGGTGCAGTTGACTCCCTATGAACGGTCACACAACATGATTGATGTGTGGGATGATGGACAAACGTGTACGCCACATTGAGGAGTAATGGTTTGTGCGTGCCACATGTTTAGCTGGTTATACTGTTTACCTGGAGGACTTCCGGGCAAACGTATCTTTCCATTGCACACACAGGACTAGGAGGAAAGGAGGAAACTAGACCCTCCCACAGTGACTGCTGCCCTGGCAGTAGGTAGTACTGCAGTCCCATCTGCAGCACCTGCCTGTCTGAGTCTGATAGATCCAGACCTGCAGGACCCAGGCATCCCCGGGAGGAGAATATGAGCTGGGCTACAGCCAGGACCTTCTCCCTCAGTGGTGGATCAGAGCATTGATGCGTCTTGCGGTAGATCGCCAGGGCTCTGCTACGCACATGCTGCATCCTTGCTTCTGGCACCACATCGTTTCCAAGGAGACATGCCAGGAGCGGGAGCTCTGCCATGTGCAGTTTGAGGGCGTGGCAGAGGCAGTCTCTGGAGTACATCATTGTGGTCATGCGGTCCAGACACAGCTGGTTGACTGACAGGTAGGGGGCACTGTCATAGATGAGAAAGTCAGAGTCCTGACCCAGTATGCCAATGCAATTGTGCTGAAGGGCGAAGGTAGCAATCTCATAGTCAGCCTCTCGTACAGAGCAGTGGACCTGTTGGCCCAGGGAGCGCAGAGCGAAGAGGGAGAAGGTGGCCAGTGCCGAGGGCAGACAGAACAAGTCCCGGCCTGGCTGCTGGCCCTGCCTCTTCACATGGGTGAACAGTCTAGAAATGTCCCTGTTTACCCTCTGCCTCCGCTTAACCCACTCTGCCCTCTTCTGTTCCTCTACTACACCATCAAAGAAGAATACTAGGTGGATCCCTGCAGACGTGAAGGCCCCCACCCACTCCTTCAGCAGGTGGAGAAAATGCTTCCACTGACCCCCATGGACCCAGGCCGGACAGCTGTACCACTGCCTCACACAGGCCATACCGTCCACCACTAGTGTAGGAGGATTGGGGTCACTTGTTGAGGGTTGATTCCTGACATGCTGGCTGGCCAGTTCTTGGAGGTGCACTGGCATACAGCCCTCTTGACAGCACTGTTCAGTGAAAGACTGCAAGCCCTTCACACCCATCTCTGCTCTGAAATACGATATAGGGCTATAGGCCTTTAATTGTACAGTAATCCAATAATGTTCAGGATACATGCATGATGCTGTCACTCCCACTTCTGACTATGTCTGATAATCACGGAATTACAGTATTTTTCATGTATATTCGTTAAAACAATGGCATGCGTGTGTGCTGCATGCTAAGCAGAATGCTAACAGACCTTCCGATATGTGAAAATCCCTGCCTCACTATCCTATAGTGAGTCAGGTGAGAGAGTTTGGGTAAAGAGTTTAGATGACAAATACACCCCTAATTCTTCTTAAAGTAAAACCTAATGTCTAATACAGATACTTGTAATATCTTGCTAGAGACTTCAACGACGCTGCTAGCTAGTCAGCCTACGATTTCCTGTTTTGGCACGCTGTATTACGTCACCACGCAGCAGCTCAACAGCTCTTGTAAACAAGATACACGTGCGGACTCAACTCTCCTAAAATGTTTAATGTAGACCTGACTTAATATTTGTAACATTTTATATAATAATTCAGTACATTTTGTTAACCATTTAGGGGTTTAATTTTTCTCATAAGGAATTTTGTCATTTCGAAAATGAATGTTTTCCTATGTCCTAGGCGCAGAAAGGCTCATCAATGAACAATGTGTTTCTAAATGTTGTAGCGTATCTATTAATTTCGCATTTTAAAAAAATCAATTGGTGAACTATACTTTATTGGTAAGAATAACTTTATGGACACAACTGTGTTGTTGAGATGAGAGAGATCATACAGGATTTATATTGCAGCGCACACAAAGCCTATTGTCGCGTTCTCTTGCAAAGTGTGAATGGGTAAGACCATATGCGCGCTGTCACTGCAGGTGACTACATCTGTTCATCACTGGGCAGATGCTCGGCAGGACACGGGGAGTCTTTCTAAAGGGGCACCGCCCCGTACAAATCCGCCATTCAGAGAGACGGCTCAGTGTCGTAATTCAGATTGCCTTGCCGGAATTGGGGGTGAAGAGCTCATTTAACGACTACCTGATGGCATCCTCCAAAAAGACACAGCTCTCTCGTCCCAAGAGTGCAATACTTTGGGGCATGGGGAGGTCTTCAGTGTAATGCATGAACAGTTTTACAATTGACAAAAGGTAAAATACTTGTAGCCTAACGGGGTGTGGATCCAACATAATATAATTCCCAACCTGCTGCCTTATTTTCCCAAAGGAGCGACTGTTTTGATTTGCAGGCCCACTCACTATTGATCGGCTCATCCCCTCTCCCCTTGGATCTGTTCATTCTCTCTTCTCCTCCCCCAAGACCGTGGTTGACTCAGGGAAAAACAAAACGTACTGAACAGAGGAGGCAGATGCTCTTCGGAAAGCACGCGACTGCCCTCAACTCTGCAGAAGAATTCATGAGTGGTTCAGCAGTTAACCCCATCCGTCCGGAAAGAATGCACACACACACACCACAAACAACGGTTCTAACCTCCCACCCCCTGACCCCAGAGACACATGAGGGCAGAATGGTCACTGCACCGATCCCTTGTCCATGGAGCAGCTGGCCGAGTTAATCCCACTTGTTGTGGACAAACGGGCCCAGGGATCACAGGTAAGCACATGGGTTTTGTCATTAAAATAGGGGTATAGGCTTAAAGCCAACAGATGATTCGCTATCAGGTTTCTGATATTAGGGCGTCAATGATGCTGCACGAGCTTATCCATCATCTGCGAGTTGGCGGAGCCACGCGACACATTCTTTATTATTCTAATCAGCGCGAGCCTCCGCAGCATCACACAGGATGCCGACACCAACCCCTTTGTCTCGTAAGAAATCTATAGAGGGCAGAATGTTCAGCACCACTAAGCAAGTAACGTCCTCTTTGCGCTCAACTCATTATAATAAAATGCCCAGTCACGACCTCACCTGTTGCCTCACAGATATTGGACACAAAATGTTTTTAAAAAGTTGATTGAAGGGCTTATCCCAATTCCAAAATTATTCATATTGTAGCTATTCTCAATATTGTATATAAAACTGTATATTTCTCTTTAACTTTACAATGGGAAACTGACTGTAACATGTAGGCTATATTCCGTTTAAATGTAGCCTACAACGTGATTATAGTCTCATTAAGACTTCCGATTAATCGATTTACCCCCGTTGCTATCCCTTCGTTATGGTGTGATGTTCTCTGTGTTTATGTTCCCACGAGCGATCTATCCGCAAAACCGCAGTTCTGGCTTCCCTAACCATATGGCCAGCATCATACCGTTGCACACTCTTCAAAATGCTTCCACTTCAATTTGGATGAAGACTGTGGAATATGTAGGGAGACAGTAGAGACATGCAGTTGAGATTGGGGGGGTAAAAACGCCATTTGGTGAGGAGCAGATGGCTGGCTTGGGGGGCTGTCCGCGTCCAAAGGCGTGTCGTGCCCTTCAGATGGAATCCCCAAGGGCTCTCCCTTGTATTCCAAATCAATGAAAATTAAAGCGCAAAGAAAAGATGAATGGTCAGAGCTCGAGTCCCTCCTTTGTTCCTTGGAGCTACTGGTGGGCAGGAGTTAAAGTACAACAGCCTCCCATAGAAACACTTAGGTTAAACAGTCTCTCCATAGTCCACGTTCAGAAAGAAGGGGGAGTGCGAAAAGGGAGCTTTCTGCTTGATTTAACCAAGACAGAATCGCGTGGCATAAATTATATTTGAAAAGAATAAGTGTAGTGCGCATGATTCTGAGGATTTTTACCATGCCTTTCAGTTACGCTTTGCCGGCGTAATCGGGAAATGTGTGCCACGTCAATATAATAAATGCCCCATGGTATACGAGGATAGAAGAGAGGGTTGACCGGGGAAGTGTCAGACGCGTAAAACCTCAAACATGCGGATTTAATGCAGGCTGTAAAGGCTCGCAAAACTGCAACATTAACAGCGCCACCACGGATTACTGAACGTGAACAGGGGTTGACTCATCCATTAAGTAAACCAGAATTATATTAAGCACTGTGATTAAACACCTGAGCAAAACTGTATACTATGCCATGACAACCCCCCTCCCTCACCTCCCCCTCCCTCACCTCCCCCTCCCTCACCCCCCCTCCCTCACCCCCCCCCCCTCACCCCCCCCCCCCCCACCCGCTGCACACACTTCTTTTTTTGTTGTTGCATGGGATACAAATGCACTCCTTGTTTAGGAACGCGTTACGTGCTCAAATGCCGTTGCTGCCGCGCGCCAAATATTGAAATGTCGTTTCAATTAGCGTCCTAATTAAGACCACCCTGATTTTCTCTGTCTTTCTCTTCCTCCTTTCTCTTATCTTTCATTTCTACTATCTTTCGCTTTTCTCTCCCTCTCTCTGCCTCTCCACCCCCCCCCCCTTTCTCTCTCTGTCTCCTCTCTCTCTCTCTGTCTCCTCTCTCTGTCTCCCCCCCCCCCCTCTCTCTCTCTCTCTCTCTCTCTCTCTCTCTCTCTCTCTCTCTCTCTCTCTCTCATACACATACCCACACAAACAAGCATGAGCGCGCCCGCGCGTATGCACACAATTACAGAGTAATCAGATTAGAGCAACTAGCTAGACATCAACAAGTGCAAACGTTCTCTTTCAAGTAAATAACATTCTCCGCTAATAACAAGTAGTCCATAGCCCACATTTATAAAACGTAGGGCTACGTACTAAAAAACTTGAGAGACAGAAGACTTCAAATCTGAGATGGCAAACTACTTTTTTTGAGACATTGTTGTAACGGCCGCGTGCGCCGAGGGGAGCTCTCTCTCCCTCGTGTATTGTGGAGAGAGCAGGTGCTGCAGCCTGAATTACCATACAGCTGAAAGCACAAAGACCAAACTTATTCTTCCCCCGCGCGCACAATAACAAAGTGCCTTAATGACAGCCACGCGAGCGACACACACCAGAGCAGTTTTTACTGCCCCACCTAAGTGTAAGATGAAAAAATCAACACAAGTCACCCCAGGTGTTTTACAGTAAAACGAATAGTTATCCTCTAAGATCCTGTGAAATATATGTATGTTTATTGTAGGGAAATGTTCATTAGGATAGTGTGACCAACTATAAAATGAGGTTTACGTAATAATATTTACATGAGGTCTTATACAATAAATTTGTAAAACTTTATTTGGGCTTTGTCTTTATTTCCAAAGACATGCTTTCAATAAACAAACCTGTATTATATTATTGAATATGTCCAACACAGTCTTGTGATTTTAGTCTATGTGTTCCTTATAATTGAAATCGTCTGGATAGATTGTAGGCCAAACTAAAATTAAAATAAAATATTTTCATTCAATATCACAAACAAAAGTTTTGCGGTTACAAGAATAAAAAAAGAAGCCATAGAGATAGTCAGTGGCGTGCTCCCGTCGCAGGCTCCTACTTGGAAGGGGAGGGTTACAGTACTCTGGATCTCACCATGTGGAGATGCCCTGTGATGCAATTTGAGGTTTTATGTCAGAACGGGGGATGTAAAGGATTCTGGAGGTAAAATTTTGTTGGAATGTAAATGGGAATGTTCTGTGCCATGTGGAAGGGTTGCACATTTAACAGCTCAGTGACCATTTGGCGATCTTTTGAGGGGGAGGTTTTCCAAAAGTGTCCCCCTTTGTGACAGCTCGGGACAGAGAGGAGAGTAGCTGATTTGCATCTCATTACCCTAGCAGTCGTGGGCCGTATATAACCGGCGGAAGGCTGACTGGCACTTCAGACACACGCAGTTACAAGCAGGTTGAACTACCGACAGAGTCGTGGGGCAATTGTTTTGGATCGCTAACCTTTCGCTCATTGTTGATCAAGTGGAAAATAAACCAGACACGCGCTGTCTGATTTTGCACCCTTTAGTCAGAATCTGAATTGAACTGCAATATTCAATAATCGGATTGGAATTTACGCCTCTACAAGGAATTTCGACTTAATTCCCCAAACTTTCACTGGGATTTTTGGCCGTCACTGTGGGGGATTACTGTATGTATTGGTCATATCAGAACATAACCAGAAAATCTGAGTGAAGGGACCAGAAGAAGACGGAACGAATCCTTTAGTTGGACTTTGATAGATGAAAATAACTTTCTCGATGATTGTTTGAGCTGGGTCATAGGCACACTGCCCAGGCTCGTGGAACTCTACCTATTTATTTAAGATCTTCAGCACAATGGGACGCCAGTCGCTCCTGTTCGCTGTCAGCATTTGTGTCTTCATATGCCAGGTAACATTCTTCTTCTTTTTGATTGATTCGTAATTAGGTAGCCTATCATTTGCGTATGTTTATATTCAGCAATAAACGTTTGAATAAACAATTTCGAAATGTTTTGTTTTGTTTACAGGGTTTGTGTTCTGGGGTTTTCGAGTTAAAGCTCCAAGAGTTCCTCAACAAGAAAGGAGTAACGGGCAATGCAAATTGCTGCAAGGCAGGTTCTGCGCCTGGATTTCTGCAATGTGAATGTAAAACGTTCTTTCGGATCTGTCTGAAGCACTATCAGGCCAATGTGTCACCGGACCCCCCCTGCACCTACGGGGGAGCTGTGACTCCGGTACTTGGGTCCAACTCCTTCCAAGTGCCTGAGAGCATCGCAGACAGCTCCTTCTCCAACCCTATCCAGTTCTCTTTCGGCTTCACATGGCCGGTGAGTGTAAACTTTGACTTAACGTTTGTTGAATTTCTGAAGTAGCCTACCATTAATTTACAAATGGACATATTAACTTTTGGCTTTGTTGGTTATGTATGAAAAGTAATAGAAGTGATAAGTAGGTTTAATCCTAGAAACGTGTGAGGGGGGGTTGAGTACGTTTACCAAAAGCTATCAGGGTGGGAAACTTCACATCCTCAGAGTTGGCATATCATTGGCAGCTCTGCGTGAAATTCCAAAACGTTTCATTTTACAGCTGTGAGTAAGTGTGAAAGTGGAAGAATGAGGTGTGAGTAGGTAGCACTCCTCAATGCTAATCAACAGGAGTATTAGCCTAGAGTTTATAGACCGTCTTTTAACGTTTGCTTGCAAGCAAGACTTATTTGACCTAGAACAATTCTGTTCATTCCAACAGGGAACATTCTCTCTCATTATTGAGGCTCTACAGACTGACTCGGTGGACGACCTCACAACAGGTAGGCAAAAGAGAGCAACAGGTTACCACGTTGTAACCCATCCAGTGTCAACAAGTCAGTAGGCTATCATTGATGGATCGATTGTAAATTAGTTTATTGATTCATTTTAGACAACCCCGAGCGCCTCATCAGCCGTATGACCACCCAGAGACACCTGACGGTTGGGGAGGAGTGGTTCCAGGACTTGCAGGCAGGCGGAAGGACAGAGCTGAAGTATTCCTACCGATTCGTGTGTGATGAGCATTACTATGGAGAGGGATGCTCTGTGTTCTGCCGTCCGCGCGATGACGCCTTCGGTCATTTTACCTGCGGTGAACGTGGCGAAATCATCTGCATCTCAGGATGGAAAGGACAATACTGCACGGAACGTAAGTTCACAGATGTATCATTAGTATGTATTACACTTTTAATGCCATGCCACCCCATCTTAATTTTGTCATCTGAGAATTAATGATTACATTTTACAAAAATACTGACTGTCTAAATAATGTATATAGGCGAATTTAAATCTGAGAAATTTGTCCGAGTTATCACACGCGTGCCATAGATTAAATGTAATGGCTGATTGGCTACTTGGCGGTGTGCTCGGCGTTGATTGGCTTTGCGCGGTGCGGTATTGTTGAGAGCGGGCAGCTGCTGAGTGAGAGTAGACAATGGAGCAGCTGTCCACCCTGGCACCGTGCAGGCCAGCTGGCCCGGCCGCTCTTATCTAGCCCGACTCACTCGGGGACATGAAGGGGAGGGGCTGGGAGAGCAGGGAGAAAAAAGGGACTTCTGACCCATAGTTAGGAGAAAAAGAAGTCTTTGTGTGGGAGTCTTTTGTGTGGGAGCAACTGTGTTAAGCAGCATGTTGGTCCCCCTGGTGACGAGAGGAGCATATTTTTCTAGGTAACGGTTGAGGGGGCCACCAGCTCAGTGAGATGAATCAACTAGTGTTTACTGAACAGCCCCAATCTGAAAAGAGGCTGGCCTGTTGTATAAACACACATGCTCCAGACTGTTAGATTCCCATGATTCACATGTGGTCTTTCTCTCATCTTTAGCGATCTGCCTGCCAGGCTGTGATGATGAGCATGGTTTCTGTGACAAGCCCGGAGAGTGCAAGTAAGTCAGACACTGTTCATCTCCCCTTGATGTTAAAGCAAATGCCTCGACCACCCACTGTTGCAGTTGACCTAACTTGCGTGAATGAGTATCTGACCCGTCTTGTTGCTGTTGCAGGTGTAGAGTGGGCTTCAGTGGGCGCTACTGTGATGACTGTATCCGCTACCCAGGCTGTCTCCATGGCACCTGCCAGCAACCATGGCAGTGCAACTGTCAGGAGGGTTGGGGAGGCCTGTTCTGCAACCAGGGTAAGTGCTCTCTCTACGGTCACCCAACACGGCTCAAATATGTTGTGAAACTTCCTGGATAGGCATAAGTGTATCTGCTGAAAGTCAGAGACATTAATCAGTATGTGCTGTTCGTCTGTTTCAGACCTGAACTACTGCACCCACCACAAGCCCTGCATGAACGGGGCTACCTGTACCAACACAGGCCAGGGCAGCTATACTTGCACCTGTCGCCCAGGCTTCTCTGGGGCCAGCTGTGAACTGGAGGTGAACGAGTGCTCCGGTAACCCCTGCAGGAATGGAGGAAGCTGCATGGTAAGTGGCCCCGCGTCTCAAAACTCATACTTTTACTTTTGTAATTTTAATACAGACTGCAGCTGCTTTTACAAAGTATGTACTGTAGTGTCTGAGGCTGGTCCTGGAGCTGAGAAAGTGTGCATGCATCCTGAGAAACAGCATTTAAAAACAGGGTCAAACGACCATGTATTTTAAATGATGAATGAAGAAACTATTTTGCCCGGTTAACATCATGTTAATAACAACCTCTCAACTGTCTTCTTACAGGATAAGGAGAACACCTACAAGTGTACCTGCCCGCCGGGTTTCTATGGAAACAACTGCGAACTGAGTGCCATGACGTGTGCGGACGGGCCGTGCTTCAACGGGGGACGCTGTGCGGACAACCCTGAGGGTGGCTACTTCTGCCAGTGTCCTCCGGGGTACGCTGGCTTCAACTGTGAGAAGAAGATCGACCACTGCAGCTCAAACCCCTGCGCTAATGGTACGCACACTCATCGTGAACCGTGCTCGAAGAGACCTTGTGGACTTTGTAATACCCTGTGATCTGATATGCTGTGTTATTAGCATCTAACACGTCATGCATCGACGGCAAGTTGACTGTTCCCTGTGATACATTTCGAGGCAGAGAGTTAAGTGTGTGCGTCTGTGTGTTGTTATAGGTGCTCAGTGTGTCGACCTGGTCAACTCCTACTTATGCCAGTGTCTGGACGGCTACTCAGGCGCCAACTGCGAGGACAACGCTGACGACTGTGGCGTCTACCCCTGTCAGAACGGCGGCACCTGTCAGGACGGCATGAACGACTACACCTGCACCTGCCCTCCCGGTTACACCGGCAAGAACTGCAGCGCTCCCATCAGCCGTTGTGATCACAACCCCTGCCACAACGGCGCCACCTGCCATGAGAGGAGTGGCCGCTACGTGTGTGCCTGCGTGCCCGGCTACGGTGGACATAACTGCCAGTTTCTTCTCCCAGAGGCCTCTCAGGGCCAGCCAGTGGTGGAGGGACCTGACCGCCGTTACTCGGTAGACAATGACGACGAGGAGGAGGGCGGCTTCCCCTGGACAGCCGTATGTGCCGGGATCTTCATGGTGCTTCTTCTTCTGATTGGCTGCGCTGTGCTGGTGGTGTACATCCGGGTGAAAGTTCAGCAGAGGTCACAGCATGGAGACAGCCAAAACGAGAGCGAGACCATGAACAACCTGACCAACAACTATCACCGTGGAGACAAGGAACTGTCTGTCAGCGTGCTGGCACCTGCCCAGGTGAAGAACACCAATAAGAAGGTGGACTACAATTCCGACAACCCCGGGGCAGAGAGGAATGGGTACAAGGCCCGATACTCTGCTGTGGATTATAACCTGGTGCATGAGCTCAAGCCTGAAGAGACATGTAAAGAGGACCAAGAGAAGAGCGAAGCCAAATGTGAAGGTCTGGACAGTGATCTGGAGGACAAACTCAGTTCAACCAGTTACGACTTCACATCACACAGAAAAACACTGAATAGGTAAATAATCGACGATCGCTGCTATTTGCTTCATTGTGGTGTGGATGGCAAAACGTATGTTCCAACAGCTCGTTCAATAAGGGTGTCTTTGGTGCTAAGGTATTTTTTTGCTTTGTATTCACAGCGACACCTCAGAGAAGAAATGTGCAGAAGAGTCGTCATGCAGCGACAGCAAGTACCAGTCTGTGTACGTCATATCTGACGAGAAGGATGAATGTATCATCGCAACTGAGGTGAGTTCTCACCACGTGTTCACAGCCCATGAAACCCAACAAAAACACGTTCTAGAACGTATCAGGACGAACAATTCATGGTCTTAACTGAGAAGCCTAAATGCCGAGTCTGCCTGTGAGATTGTAGTAATGCTAGTTTCTGACGCAGCAACTGAAACTGACCTCGTCCATCCTTTCTGTTTTCCAGGTGTAACACCAGACCCTGAGCAGTAGCTCATCTTCTCAACAGGAGGTTTTACTCCACCTTTATGCTGCTCAAACCCAGAGGGAAGGTGTCCCTCATTGTGACTGCTGCTGCTGTTAGACAGTACCTGGTAGGACTGACCCGAGTACTAGACTATGTCGTACTAACTGAATACTGTGTAAGTACTGCCATAGTACTGCGTATACATTGTGGTCGCCCATGTGCTGTGTAGTACTAGTTTAATACTGGCTGAGACGTGGACAGAGGTCTGTCAGGCTGAGCTGGTTCTCAGCTGGAGGGGGACCAAGGACTTCAGATCCAGGATGATGTTGTTGGGCCATACTGGCCTATGTCACTCTCTCTCTAGTAAAGTTTCCCAGGAACGTGCGTTATGGACTAATAGTTGGACTGCCTTGCTGTTGGGACAGTTTTACCTCATTGCACTATGGAGGGCTGTGTTGTATTTAAAGATAGTGATGTGAGTTGCTGACTGTGTATGCGTGATGAGTATGATGCACTGCCTATGGCCCTCTCAGCCTGTTTGTCTGTATATGGCAGGTAGGGGAAAGAAGACACTGCCTTCATGTTGGTTCAAATACTGTTGATGCTGTTTGTTTTTTAAAGAAGAGGATGTATTCTTTTAATTTAATGTCTTTATTTGTGTTACATTTGTTATGATTTTTGTGGAGTTCAATTTGATATAATTTAAGTTACTTTTTTGTTTTACAAATATATGTCTAATGTATATAAGGCACTTCAGAACACTGTGACTGTGTTTTCCAACAGAAATGTATTTAAAATGAAGCGTTGTACAGAACCTATTGGAATTGTTTTATAACTGTTGAAGCCCATGAAGGAAATCAGCGAAATATTTTTCCAAAATAAATGATGTATGAAACAATGAAGAAGTGTAAGTGTGTTTGTCTGCTTGTCGACTGTAAACGCTTGACAAATCCCATTTGGAATGGCGAGTGCATAAGATACATAGCAGAACTGTTGAGCCAGGAGATATTCCTGGCCTGATGCTACAGGCGAACTGTCTCCATGCGGTGCTTCACTAAGTGAGACAAAGACACACCCCGTAATCACTGATTACTACCCTCCTCTTGATGGCCGAGTATTTTTAGGAAGAAAGAACCCTCTGACAAAAACAGAAACCACCCCTGGAAGAAGGACCGCTGGAAGGCCTTCAGCTCACTGTGAACCTTGGTGTCATTTAGGAAGGTTGGGTGGTAACGGTGACCGCCACTACATACTCATCAAAGACTCATCTGGTTCACACACAAGTGCTCTCTCTCTCTCTCTCTCTCTCTCTCTCTCTCTCTCTCTCTCTCTCTCTCTCTCTCTCTCTCTCTCTCTCTCTCTCTTCTCTCTCTCTCACAAGCACACACACACACACCCTCACATACACAGACACACACACGGCAGGCCCAAAACCACAAAGAGCACTGTGAAGAAAGTCAAGAGAAAATGGCAACATTCCTAATCGGTTCATCTGTACGTGTATCTTTTATAGAAGAGTGATGTGCCATCATCTCATCAGTGTCTGTGTGCGTGTCTTTATGTGAGCATGTGTGGAAGTAATTTGACACCATGTCTGATCAAGACACTTGGCATGGGAAAGGCATGGCATGGGAAAGGTTGGATACCTAGACAGATTATCTGAAAATTAAAGTCAGGTGACAATAGCTTTTTATGTACATTTAAAGCATACACAATCCTTTTACGATGCTTTGGTATTTAAAGTCGATCAAACATCTAAACCAAACCGTACATTACTCATCTAATTACTGTAACGCAGCTGTGCTTCCTCCACAAGTATAGTTTAAATGTTACATCCAGCTTGTCTGTGTCTGTTTTGTTTACAACTGAAATGATGTGAAAGTTAAAACCATCCAGAGAGGAGCGAGCGGTGAGAGAGTTTGCCTGTGAAAGCAGGGGGAGCAGAGCCACAGCAATACAGACTAGTGAAAAGTATTTGCTTGTATTACACAACTGTTGGCCAGTTGTTTTCACATACCATGCTAAGCTTTTAACTTAACTTTTTCACTGACACAATGGCTTTTCGCTGAGTTGGAAAATATCAGGAGACAGGCCTAAAGCAGGCTTTTGTTTCTTCATTCTGTGCAGCCCGTCTCACTGCCTCACGCCCAATGGGGTGTATCTTCTCTGTAATCTTTGTTTCACTTTTGTGTCAATAATCAAACAAAGGTTGGACATAAATGACAATATGCGGCACTGTCTGGAATGAAGAATGCTGGCTTTGATAAACACAAAAGAAAGAAAGATTCTGAAAGTTTCAGTAAGAATTTATTGGCAATGTAATATACTTTGTTTGAAAAGTCTGTTGGAGATGATATGTCTCAAATAGCTTATTAAAAAAGATAAAATAAATATATAACAAATCCAAGTAAATCATTCATACTAATTCATGGTAATCTACATTCATACTTGTCTTTTCTATTGTTGTCCTGTTTTAAACAAAAGGAAAATGGTTACACTATTAGTTTGAAATTCAACTCTCAATGCATGTCTGTTTTAATACGTATGTTTAATAAGTAGGCATTATAACGTCTGCCTGAAAAAAATCCCTTGAACTATATTCAGCTCATCCACAATGAAAGTTTTACTCAGAAGTGAGATACGTGCTTACGTTCTCTTATCATAACTCTTGAGTTGTACAGCAACCTTTAAACTGATACGTAAGCACCTCATTGTCTTGATAATGAAACACAGATTTTGTTCAGACTGTAATGCAAACCAGTGTCCCTGTTTCATGCTGACATAGATCAGTTTCAGCAGTCCACACACTGCTCAGTGGAAAGAGATCTCGCTGTCCTGTGGAGTTGGTCAGAGAAGCGGAGGTTTTGTCACGCAGCGCGACTGTTCAGCTTATGGTGGATTCATTCTCAGGGTGCTGCTGTTTGTCTATTCAAAAGTGAGAGGGTTTGGTTTAACTATACATTTGGAATTTTGATGGGTTGCCAACAGTTTGCGCGGGCATTCTTGTCCTCTTGAAAGGACGCACATAAGCTCCCACAAACATCTTTCCAAGATACAACAGAATTAAGATCATCCCCCCGAGAGCCATAGAGACATTTCAATAGCTGGTTTGTTGATTGTTAGTTAGTTTGCAACTTTATATGTCTGGAACATTTTGAAACAAGCACATGTATCTGTTTGTATGATTTAAACGTCACGTGATACACTTTCTGAAGTAAGAAAACTTTACACAATGTCTTTGGACATATCGAATTAAAACATTCAGCAGATCCTAAAAACGTGGGCCTGTCACCGAGAGGCTGGGTCTGTGGTATTAAATAACTACTCTGTCATTTCCACAGTACTGCTGCTGGACACCAGCTGTTTATCTGTAAACTGTGGATACTGTATGTTCTCCCTTCATTCTGGTGTGTGAGTAAAATCAAAGTTTAGTATTAATCTTCATTACCATAATAAAAGAAGAGGTGATGGTATGGTTAGCTGGTTAGTGTCCTACAGACGCCAGTGTGAGAGTGTCTCTCCTCCAAGATCCGATTGACACGGTCACAGTTCGCGCACCCCCCCCCCCCATCCTCCCTTCTGCACCCCTGTTTCTTCTCGTCTATGTTGAAGACACAGTGTTGATGTGTATCTGTGTAAGTGTGTGCGCGCACATGTGTTTGTGTGTCAGTTCCCACTCTTACTTCTGCATGGATTAGTCCTTATAAAGCTGTTCCCTGCAGCCAAGCCCCTCAATGGCAAGTTACATTTTGACAGATTGTGGGGAGAGAAGAACACGAGCTGAAGAAAGGGGCTCCCACTCTTCTGCTGACCTCGCCTTTGTTCCTCTGTAGTGGTCACCTGTCACTCCCCACAATGCAGAGCGCCCCCCCCCCCCTTTCCCCTCCACTGCAACCTGGACCCTCAGATCTGGCTTTGGGGGGGGGGGGGGGGGGGGGGGTTGCAGGGGAGAGGGGGCTCGGGTCGAGCCAGGGGAGGCTTGGGAAACTAAATTGTTGCATGCAGGACAATCAGAGAGACACAAAGGGAAGCAGAGGGTGGAAAAGCCGGCGTGTCGTCACACACGCATGGACGCATGGAGCCACATGCAGCCATGCACATACACATACACATACACATACACATACACATACACACACACACACACACATACACACACACACACCAAAATGAGTGTCATCAGCATCAAGGATCCTGATGACACAACATTCTCACCACACAAAGCATCTTGTCACAAACAAACACACATGCACACTCATAAAGAGTCATGATGAGGATCCTGTTTGCTAACTATCTTTGGCCATTTGTCAATAGAACAAACATATTACTTGACTATCCAACCAAACACCTCTCCCCCTTCCTTCCTAACCAAGCTCAATGTTCTGTCTGGCTTTTCACTCTCAATATTTCCCTGTGTGGCACTCTTTAAGTGTGCCACACAGGTGGAGTTGAAGGGTTTTCCAGACCCTGACCTTCCACACCTTGCTTGGCCTGGCCCTGACTCTGCCCAGGATGGACCACCCGGCTGGGGTGAGAGGGCAGCATAGCCTCTAACCCACCAAAATCACCCGAACCAAACCAAACACCACCACTGTTCCTTACCAAAACAAGCCCCCCCACCTCGCCCTACCCCTGCCCCACCCCTGCCCCACCCCTGCCCCACCCCACACACAGTCACACGACCACAGCCATTTGTCTCTTGGCTGCATTCTCTAGCTGACACTTTCACTGTCCTGGACAGATTGGGATGTAGGAGGCCTCAGGGGAGTTCAGGGACCCTTCAGAGGAATCTGGACACATTCCCTCAGTTACCTTTGGATATATAACCTATTCAAGTAGTCATTTGACCACTGGTCAAATAATTTGATAAAATAATTTGACCACTTGTAAGACTGAACTGTTTGACTGAACTTGCCTAAAACTGAAACCCGATAAGAGGATTCATCAAATAATAACTATGATTTGCACAGAGACATCACCACTGACCAATAGCAGCCATGAAAGAGTGACAGGAAAGAAATGGCCCAATAGCAGTGATTTGAGAAGGACAGTGATATCAGAACTGACCCATATAGAGCCTAGGATGGAGACGGGGATCAGTGGTGCTGATGAACATCTGCTGTGTCGTGATGGCACCGGTGGTCCCGCCAAGGGTCTTTCTACTGACACACTGAGGAGGGTATTGTCAGGAGCTATAACTGCTCCCAGGGGACCAAGCTACTCCCTGTTCCCAGAGCTTTCTCTATACCACTCTCCCCCTTTTCTCCCTCTATGTCTCTCGCTCACTATACCCCTCTCCCTCTTGTCTTTCTCTCCGACTCTTGCTCGCTACACCTCTCTCCCCCTTCTCTGTCTAACTTGCTGTTCCCCTCTCCCACCTCCTGTCGGTCTCTCTTTCTCTATTCTTCTCTCACCCTCGTCTCCCCCTCGCTTGCTTTCCATCTCTCCGACTTCTGTTTCTCTCTGTCGCTTCAGTTTCTCTTTCCCAGGGCTTTCCCTCCCTGTGTCTGTATCTATCTTTCTACATACATGCTTCTCCCCCTGTCTCTCGATCTCCTCCCTCTCTCACAAAGCACACTGTAGGTGTTCAGTTTCCCCTTGAGGGATCCACTCTAGTGAACTTCATATTCTTTATACTTTTAACTGTTTATATGCATCTATGTACATAATGTTCCTATCCTGGTAGACAGAGACATTAGGTCTGATGGCCATAACCTCCACTGCATCGTGGGAACTGCTCACGGGACACAATGATTGGCTGACAAAAGCGCCGGGACACACAAAGGCCACCTTTCTGAGAAGCCATATCCTACTGCATGTTGGGAAAAAGCAGTAATGGCAGCAGATGTTGAGAGAGCGAGAGAAGAAGGGAGAAATTGTCAATAGAGGAAGAGTACGAGAGACAGAGAGAGTGAGGGAGAGAGAGAGAGTGAGGGAGGGAGAGAGAGAGAAAGCAGCAACAGATGCCTGGCTACTCATCTTCAGACTACCATGGCTGGACCATCCCACTCAGAGATGAAGAAGGGGAGTGCTGCATAGTCCTACACGCACAACAACATTCCCATACACGGTTTGATAGTCACACTGTCATGAATCAAAGTTAAAGCAGTAGTATAATCGCTCTTTTATAAAAGCAGGAAGGGGAATGGCACTCTGGTGTGATGTCAGAGTTGCTGAGATTTGTTTTCGGCAGACAGTCTGTCCTCAGTCTGTTTCATCCCAGGATCATTGTCCTGTGATGCAGATCTTCATCACTTTTGGTGTTGGTGTGTTCTTCTGGTCTTTGTAGCGAGCTAGCCAGGCTGTGACCACTCTCACAGACCATCTGCATGGTTCGCTGGTGACCAGAGGTCATCTCCGAGGACCCTAGGTGACCTGGAAAGTTCAGAGGTCACGAAACCTTGCTCTGAGACTGCAGGGATCGTCACGGTTCCAGCAGAGTCATAAACACCCCAACTAGCAGACCAATCCATTACGTGTTGGGAGACATGAACTGATGAGCTCCCGGGTTGCCAGGTTTGTGTGTGAGAGGAATAGAGGGACACTGTCTAGTCATGCGTGTATATGGAAATGTATGTAGGAAGTGTATGTGAGGGAGGGGTGTGTTTGTGTGTATGAGGGTGTGTGTGGGTTGTGTGTCGGATGCATGTGTTAATTTGTGCGTGGGTGGATGATGGTGGGGTGTGTGTTTTTGTATTTGGGGGTTGAGGGGAATAGGGTGTGTGTGAGGGGTGGGTTGGGTGTTTGTATGGTGTGTATGCGGGGTGTGTCAATGTGCGTGTCAGATGTGTGTGTGGGAATGGACCCAGGATCTGACGTCTGATTAATGTCCGCTGGCTTTCAATGCCCCCTACTTCTCTTCACATGATAATCATTTCCAATGGCAGATGGGCAAAGTTGAGGTTTAGCCCCCACCTCCAACAATGACTGGGGATCCCCCCACCCCACCGGGGAACAAAGAGTGCAGTATCCCATGTCCTCCACCGGCCTTTAGCTCCAGGGCTAATTACTGCTGGGAACAACAGAGAGGGGTGAGGGGGGCGGGCCAGCAGAATGTCCCTGAGGAAGCCTCTCAGCACCACAGGCTCTTCATGTTGTCACACCACTTGTTAAATGAGTCTCTTCTCTTTCCCTTATGGACAGCTATATCATAGACCGTAATAATATAGAGGTTTGGATTCATCGAATGGAAAAAATGGGGAGGGAGCAGTGAAT
The DNA here is from genome assembly GCF_963692335.1 of Osmerus eperlanus. NCBI lineage: Eukaryota > Metazoa > Chordata > Actinopteri > Osmeriformes > Osmeridae > Osmerus > Osmerus eperlanus. The sequence continues at coordinate 17,199,511 of NC_085023.1, forward strand.
CACATCAAATAAGGAGAATTGGTTCAACGAAAACGATATTTATGGAGGTAGTTTAACGCAATGTCATACATCGTAAAACGGTTATTGTAGACCTTTGCCAGTCTTCCAACACAGCTGGCTTCTCAAAGTACGAGTGTCACAGAGTAAAGCAGATTCTCAAACATTCTCTAAAAGAAGACAAGAGGAGTCCACAAGTGGGGTGAGGATGTAAGGCATGGTGTCTTCACATCAGCAGCAGTGGGAGTGCCCTGTCGTGTCTGTCTACATGGGAGTGTGTCCGAGAGGCCCGTGCTGATGTCTGGTTCTACACGCCAGACTGATGATGCCTTCAGACAAGGGGCTGCAGAGTCATGGAGGAGGAAGTCTGCATGCATATGTGTGTTTATGTATATGTGTCTGCATCAGTGATGAGCAACCCCTTTCTATCCCTCCTCCCCCCTTCCCTTCTGTGTGTGTTTGTGTGTGTAGGACTGAGAGCACGGGTTTTTCATTTCCTCTCATCTCATTCTCCCCTCCCCTCCCCTCCCCTCCCCTCAGCTCTTCGCTCCTCCAGAGGACAGATGGCGAGCTACGCCCATTAATACTCTGAGCGGCATTTCTCTGCCTGTGCCCTGGTAACTGCCGGCCTCCTGTGCTGGCATGTTCTCAGGCCTCCTCTGCTAGTCGGCATGCCAGCACCCAGCTCGGCCCGGCCCAGCCCGGCCCAGCCCAGCCCTGCCCTGCCTGGCCTACTGTTGCCCCATATGTAAATGACCAGACACAGAGAGCCTGGCTGCCCGCCTTCATCTGAATATGAATAGAGAGGAGTTTAGGGGTTGGGGGAGGGATAGAGGAGAGGGAGAGCGAGAAAGACACCCCCTCCAATCCCCCACACCCCTCGCTGCCCCGACAGACTTCATTATAAAAACAAAACTCAGACGAGACACAGTCAAACTGACTAAAACAATGAGATATGCCCTATTGTCTACCATCGCTCTCTCTGTCATGTTTAGCATAACCGTAACAATAATATATGTTACTTTCGGTTGTATGCAGCTGTTTACTTGTGAAGGATTCATAGTTTGTGGCCGGTCTTGTATCTCTGAATATTTTAAATATTTCTGTAGGCTGAGCTAAAAACTGTTTTTATGACTGTCAGCAGAAACATATTACAGTGACAGACAGGGGGATACCAAGAGAGAATGTAGGAATTTAGAGTTAAGCATCAATACAGACATATTTAGAGACAGATAATGCTGTTGATGTCCAAATAGATATGGAAAGGCACAGCTTTAGACATAGATTAACATTTAGACTTTGTTGGGCTTTTATTGAGGTGATTTTATTGAAGCAAGTTTAACGGAGATCATCCATTGGGTGATGCTGTAAAGGGATGTTGGACTCAACATTGAGGAAACCTAGTGATGTAATCTGACATTTTCCTCTGAAGGTCAACAGTTCATTAGTCTGACTAGATTCTGACTAAATATTTGTTCTTCTTTTCTTTTGCACCAAAACTGCTTTAGCTTTGGAAAATCCATTGGAATCCATGCAACCTCTGATGGAATTGACAATGTGGTTCAAACTGTAGAGGTTCACACACACTAACACACACACACACACGCACACACACAACCCTGCAACTAGGGTGGTGGAGTCAGTCTTTAAGGCAAACAGTGAGGCTTCCTCTGGGGGGGAAGGGGGGAGGGTACAAAGAGGCTGCTGATTAAGAATGTGCAGTGGGGATGTGTGTGTGTGGGGGGGGTGGGGGTTGAGAAGAGAGGAAGAGGTGGGTGGATGTGTGTTTGTGTGTGTGTTTGGGGGGTCTGTGAAATAGGTGGAATAGAGAGGGATAAGGTTTGTGTGTGTGTTTGAGGAGGGGGGTTGGGGGGGGTCGTAAGCTAGCAGGAAGAGGAAACAGCCCTGATTTCCTCCCAGGAGCCCCTGCTCTGAGGAGAGCAAAACAAGAGGACTGGGAGGACTTTAGGCTTGGCACAAATGTCCCTCAGGAACTTTTTGTATCCACTGAGACACACTGGCACAGGAAAGTGAGACAGAGAGTGTGAGAAAGAAGGAGAGAAAACTAGAGAGAGAGAGAGAGAGAGACAGAGACAGAGAGAGAGAGAGAGAGAGAAAGAAAGAAAGAAAGAGAGAAAGAAAGAAGGAAAGATTCATACGGCCCCAACCTCCTCTCCCACTAACTTCCTCCTACCATCCCCTGGCTCAGCTCTCGCCTGTCCCCTTCTTCTTCCCCCTCCTCCCCTGGCCCTGGTGTTGGCATGTGCACCAGTGGAGCCTGCTGCTGGCTGTCAGTTGAGATGAGTGTTAGTAGAGATCTGGGCCGGGCCAGTTCTGCCTAATGATCCAGGGGCCCAGCTAGGTCCGGTCGTGCCGCGGGCCACCGTGTTGCAGCCGGTGGGTTCAGCGGGCCGGAGCCACGGGTGGTCGTTAGCCAGGTTCTAATCTGGGCGGAGGTCAGGGGTCAGTGGGGCGGGCAGCAGGCCTGCTGACAGGGCCACCGTTCACCGGGGTACTAATGAGCACGTTCCGCCAAGCCAACGGAACGCTGGCAGACGGATTACGCCGCCTGGTTTGTTGACTGGAGTCAGTAACAGACGGCGGACTGGGACTGTCCCCACCGTGGGCCCGGGTACAGGCCTGACATGGACAGCCAGTCCGAAATTTTTGCTTTGTCACATGCCGTTCTTGAACACACGCCAACCCGGCGCAGCAATGGCCACAGAGAGAAAGAATCTCTGGACCTGGCTTCCTGCTCCGTTAAAGCAGGGCTCCCTGTACTGTGTTTGTGTGTTTCCATGTGCACATATGGCTTTTTGTGTGCATGTTTGTCTGTGTTCTATTGCTGCTTTGGGTGGCTTTGTCCATGTACAATACTTACAGAGGATGCCATAGATGTTACTTCGCCTGAGATCTGGGAGGTCTGGCAGTACTTTTACACAGGAAGTCCATCAGAAGTGAAAGGAAGTCCTTGCCAGGACCCACCCTCCCTTCACCGCCCAGGGAAGAGGAAAGAGAGATGCTAGTGTAAACATCAGCGGGAGCAGACCAGTCTACCTACAACAGAGTAGAGAACTCAAACTCTCTCATTAGACAAAGACAACATTCTGACGGGCCTCCAGGTCAGAATGGATCAGCAACACCTCTGCTTTTCCAACCCGTAACATCTTGACACATAATGACTCTCATTATGTCTCGCTTGTATCTTAGATCCTAGGCTCTGTCAGTCCCAGAGTCACACCAAAAACCTTTTTGAAAAAGGGAAGTGAAATCACAATCAGATTTTCAGTTAACAGCGGTGAACGATCTAACAATAAATCACTCTCAAATTGTTCTATTCTTAACAAACATGATTCCCCAAACTTCAGGTGTGTTGGTCTCGTAAAAATAAGTCAAATTGGACTTGACATGGGAGGACTGTCAGTTATAAAACAGGCATGAAAGAGGAACACCTCTGTCTAGCAGCTGCTAAATGGCTGGCCTACTATCATCACACCTGCCGCTGAGAAGACAATGATCGCTAGACAACGTGGCATAATACTGCTCACACAATCACATTAGCCCACATACTCGCACATACACACACATACACAGACTGTAACCAAGGACGGACAAGTAGACCATTGTCTGCTAAAAAAGACCCAACCGTCAACTGAGTTCAGCCCAGGCAGCCATCCAGCCAGAGTTCACCTAGGGTGGGTGGGGGGGGTCAAAGGCCTTTTGGGTTGCCATGGCCTTCTGGAACCAGACTGGTGCCGTGTGGGATGTTAGAGGGGTGTTGATGGTCTAGTATGTGGCATGTGTGTGTCCCTGTACAGCTTTGACATGTAGCAGAGGAACTTCCCTGCTGTCTGATAGTATGTGCAGTTCCACGTCTCCCTCACATACCAGGCACCAGGACAGACCTCTGAAGCCTGAAGACAGGACTGTACTGCTGCTGGAAGACGGCTGGCTGGTGAGCTGGCTGGCTGGTGGGCTGGCTGGCTGGTGGGTTGGCTGGTGAGCTGGCTGGTGAGCTGGCTGGCTGGTGAGCTGGCTGGCTGGTGGGTTGGCTGGTGAGCTGGCTGGTGAGCTGGCTGGCTGGTGAGCTGGCTGGCTGGTGGGTTGGCTGGTGAGCTGGCTGGTGAGCTGGCTGGTGAGCTGGCTGGTGAGCTGGCTGGCTGGTGAGCTGGCTGGCTGGTGAGCTGGCTGGCTGGTGGGTTGGCTGGTGAGCTGGCTGGTGAGCTGGCTGGTGAGCTGGCTGGTGAGCTGGCTGGTGAGCTGGCTGGCTGGTGAGCTGGCTGGCTGGTGGGCTGGCTGGTGAGCTTGCTGGCTGGTGGGCTGGATTGCGGTGGGGACTCCTCAGAAACTGTTTCTCCTCTGTCATCGCAATAAAGAGAGAAAGTGAGAGATGGCCTAGACTATGTAAAGGCATCTCAGATGCAAAGACGTTTTTATGAATTGTTGTAGAGCTGCAGTGTAAGAAGAAGGAACACATTTGGAGGAGGGCCAGTGAAAGTATTTAACTCCGCTCCTGCCCCAGTTTCCTTTGCTGCTGGGCCTGACCTGTGTGTGTGAGTGTGTGTGTTTATGTGTGTGCGAAAGGATAAGGCCCTCTTGCCAATATTTACTGAGTGAGTCAGGAAGTCCAGTACAGAGTCATTATCATTAATCTGTCTAACAAGTCGCCTGACAACAATACAGAGAGAGAAAGAGGCTGGAGCAGAGGAAAATGACCCTCATCTGGGTCCAGCCAACACACACCGAACTCCACTCCTCACGTCAGAAATCCAAACACAACTTACCAGATGCCTGCACTAATCTCCCAAAAATGCTGTATCCCTTATTTTCCATCCAAATAAGGGAATAAACAAGCTAGAGTGTAATTATGCAATCAAGTGGCTAAGGAGCCAACAGTTTGGTGGTCAAGCAGACAGGTAGACAGAGTCTGGACAGACTGGCAAGCAAGCAAGCAAGCTTGCAGGCAGACAGGCAGTCAGACAGACAGACAGACAGACAGACAGACAGACAGAAGGGTGTGGCCACAGTAGAAGCCCGACAGTTTCCTTAGAAACAGTGCCCATTTCCTGTACAGCGAGTTGAGTGGGGGGCCTTCCTAGCTCCCTCCGTCTCCCTCCTTCCATATCCTGAGCCCACCCTTCCCTGACAGCCCAAGCACCGCTTCACAGCTTAACTGTTTCACTACTGTCAGAGGAAGCACAGAGGAAACACAGAGGAAACCACCTCCAACTCACTGGAGGGCCGTGCAACCTGTATTACACCGCACAACTCGTAAAAACCCACTGACAACCGTATAGTACACTGGGGTTTCATTTGGCTTGAAAGATGACACTTTTACTGTCACAACTGTCAACATTTAGTACATTTCTGTCAGGCTTTTTTTCTGGAAGATTAGAGTATTGGTTCATCTGGTTGAAGACGATGCTGGATGAGCAGAGGGGATCTGTGTATGTGTGTGTGTGTGTGTGTGTTCGTGTGTGTCAGAATGTGGCCTGATCAGAGTAGTGGGAACCCTGACTGGGGGAGTTTGGGCCACACGCTGTCCAAGGGAGTAGGCTCGCTGGCGGTGGCTCTATGAAGTGGAGAGCTTAATGAAGTGGAGGAACGAGGGAGCGAGGGGACGGAGGGGACGGTCCTGCTTGGACAGATGGCCCTTTGTAACTCCTGACACCTGCCAGCTGCTCTGGCCGCTACACCACAGAGCAGGAGGGAGGGAGGACAGAGGGAGGGAGGGGTCTAAGAGAACAAGCAAGAGAGAGCAGTACTATTAGAGACACACAGGGGGAGAGCAGAGAGCAGGGGTATTAGTGTAGGGGTATGGAGACAGATGGGGGGGAAGGGGGGGGGGGGTTGGGGCTATGAGAAAGCAAGGACAGGGAGGGGGGAAGAGACCCAGTTCAGCCTGGCCTGGCCTCTAAGCTGCCAACAGTGGCTGTGTTTGACCTCTGACCTGTGGTGTCAGACAGAGCCACGGGTTGTACTCTATCCCAACAGCGGGTCTGCCCCCCTGACCACCACACCCCTCCTCCGTGGCCGTGCCCCCCTGGCACACAGGGACCGCCCCCTTCAGCCGTTCAATTGATGACAAACCATCTATGACTAACTCTCATAGAGGACGTGATCACTGGCTTTGTCAATCACATCTACAGCATAATACAATTCAGTACAACATGGCCTGAGGCCTTTCTTGGAGAGAGGCAGATTCTATACAGGCCTTTTTATCTGCGTGAAATAAAATGTAGTTGTTGTTGTTTGTGTGTTTTCTTGTTTGTTTGTTTGTTTGTTTGTTCACATGCCACTCCAATGTTTCTGTCCCTGCTGAGATACATGTTTCTCTACTAGGTCTCTCGACATTCCACAGACTCCCCTGAGAAAACACTCTCACTCTCCATCCAACTGGGAGTTCATCTAACCATTTGCCTGGAGGGGACCGGAGAGATCTATCCATGAATCTAGCTTCCTCTTGTAGTTGGCGAGTTTTGGAGGTGTGTAAGTGTGGATGTTCAAATTTGAGTAAGTGTGTGTGATTCTGTACGCCTCACGTAAGACTGTTAAACAGTGTGTGTGTGTGCGTAAGATGAGCTCCAGCTGTGGCTGTAAGCCTTCCTGCAGCTGTACCAGACACCTGTGGCTGTTTGTCCATGCCCACCATCCTCCTGTCTTCAGCAGAGATTTAAGGTAAGCCACCAATTGGCCTGGCCTGGCCTGGCCTGTCTCTCCTCCTCCTACTCATTTGGTGACGGGGGGGAACAGAACAGTAGCACACAGGAGTAACTTCAAATCCTTGTCGGGAAAATGTTTTTGTAAGCCACATACAGTATAAGAAAACATTGAGTTAAATCATCTACTAGACATAATCCAATAATCTACTCGCACATAATCTACTAGTCGTACTCGACATAGAAAGTCTTAGTTGATACACAGCAGGTCTTACTGCACAATAATAAGTAGGTTGTCTAATGATCTTTATGATCATGGCCACAGCGGACCAACCCAGCAGTCCCCCCCAACCATCACTTCCCTCAGGCCTCCCTGAGAATGACCGCAGACACACACTGGGCGTTTCTGGTGACAGCTGGTTGGCTGGCTGTACATCCCATCATCCTCTGCTCTCCCTGGGCCAGGAGTCAATGAGTGATCCTGGGGGTCAAAGATCACGCTCTCTTTCCCAGGAGTCCACCCTGCCAGAACAGCATTCCCTTAGAACAGGAAGGGAGGGCATTGTCCATATGTTGTCTTCACTCACAGAAAGAGAGTGAGGCAGGATCCTACACAAACACACACACACACACACACACACACACAGAGGATCCCGGCTCAGCAGCAGTTCAGTGACAAAGCCGGCCCCCTGTTTGGAACAGGACTGTGAAACTGAGGAAGAAGATGTCAAATGAAGACTGGCCCACCCCCAACACTCACTCATTCCTTTTGTTTTTCTCTTTTCACTCTGTGTCTTGATACCCTGGCACAATTTGATTCAATTCAAAACTTCCTGTCTGAATTTCTACATCTAAGTGTCCCACTCATCCTTCCCTCCATAGAAGCTAAGTAGCCCTCTGACCTACAGCAGTCTCCAGCTTCTTGTCCAGCTGCATAGCCACTAGTGGTGCTTAAACACACACGCAGAAGCAGATCAGGATCATGTGGCGAGCTTGTTGGTGGCTACAGACTGCAGCTGTACACATACACACACATTTCAGGCCAGTGTGCAGCCGGAGGACAGCTGCATCCAGCTGTTGGTCCAAGCTACACTGGCAGACTGGGGAACCTCTGTGTGAGGGTCTTAGATGGTCCTAACGGTTCCATACACACTAACACCATCATAGAAGTATGTCCACCCACACCTGTCACACAACACAAGGTCCATGGGTGATGTAAATAATAGACAGAAGGAGGAGGAGGAGGAGGGGGGGGGAGACAGACACTGTCCACAAACCCCCTACTTTTTGTAGTGGTCCAGGACTATATTTTCTGCTGTACTCCCTTCTCTGACACCTCCCTATTAGGTGCTCCATTCCTGCCTGATGAGGTGTGACAGCATTGTCAGCTTGGTTTAGCCAACTTTCTACTCTCCACAGCTCTGGAATCTCCATCTCTCTCACAGTTAAAGGTTTGACAAGTAACAAGGAAGGTTACTGGGGTTTTGGTGTAAATTTATGTGAGGATTTATACTTTTTGGCTTCTGCTGTATGTTGTGCCTTTCTTGCATCAGTGTGAGTCACTATGACCCTGATGCTCTCCCTCAGATTAGCTGGTTTTCCTCCAATAACGTCCCTGCTTCATAACAGAACAACAAACTTTATCCACTGTTTGTTGTGATCCAGCAGGTTGTGAGTGCGTGCACCTTTGTAGAACAGGACAGGGGGGGAGGAGTTTCACAGAGTGTAAGAGGGTTTGAGATGTGTTTGTGTTATTGGGGGGGGGGGGGGGGGGGGACACAAGGCGACGGTTGGGGGATTGATTGGTACAGGAGACCAGTTAAGACCAGTTGAGACCAGTTTTTATGAGTCATAAAATCTTCAGATACATAAGTGTCAATACAACCGCTCTCACGTCAGCTTAAGTTTCTCTTTATTCGGATTTACAGCATTGTGCATAAACCCCTGGTCATAACCACTGAAAAAAACCTTTTCATGTGAGCGCTCCAACAGAATACAGATAATAAAGAAGGAAAGGAACACATTTTAACCTGGGAACATCACTCCTCTGCAGTGTACTGTGACCTTTGGAAACAGTCAATAATGACAAGACACATTAGGCCCTAGCAGCATTACTCTTTTCGAAACTGAAAGTTTGCCACTGAAAGGGAGTAGGCCTAAATGATGAAAACAAAGGGTTAGTCTGCTACGCATCCTCCTACATCCAATAAGTTGAGGCTGCTATTCCAGCAGCTCTTGGTGTCCCCCTAGTGGTTGAGATATATATATGCAAGAAAAAAGAAACTAAGAAAAGGAAAAAGAACCCCTCACTGTTTTCACCAGATAGCTAAGTGATGTGACTCATGTCTCGGAGGAACCTCCATCTCCAGCACTGTTTTTGAGGATGCAGACTACTCTCCAAGCTCCGGTTGGTTGACATGTTGACCAGCTTCTCCTAACACAAACACCATCTGGTAGGCAGAGCGCGCCGTGCCAGGGAAGCATTCACACCTGTATCGCTACGGCTCTGTCATCCCTCTATTGTCCCCCTGAACACACTCTGTCCTCTCAGATGACAGGGGACCCGGGAGCGTGGTTGGCTGCAACCTACTTAGTCGCGTGTTCATAAATGAATGTATGCATTGCATTAAGTGGACAAGTGTGTATGGGGCCGTCTGCAGCCCCTGAGTCGGGTCGCTGGCTGAAAGGACACCCTATGGCAGCTGCCGTCTGTCCTCTGAGAGACTTATTAAGCAGACTCACTCACCTGAACCAGGCAGCCGAGACAGCGCAGAGCACAACAGCATCTCGCCCCACCTGCCAGGTGACTCATTAGTACCACTTAAACCAATCAATAATAAATGTCACACACGTCACAGTTGTTGTTGAGTTGTGTTTCCCTCATTTAGAGTGTTCGTGTGGGCAAAGGAGAGCCATGAGGCAATGGGGTAAAACAACTGATTTTAATGACATAATGAGAACTTCAGTGGTATGATGTAAAAAAGATTAAGTGATCAGGAGCATTTACTGTATATACAGCACGATAACACAAGTTCATATTCCCGTAAAATAAAATAATATTAGACGTCATAAAAGCACCAAAAAACGACACTATAAATTCATTGAGGTTTGAGCAGTTGAGTTCCTGTGGCTCCATGTCTACTTGTGAGCAGACTTGGATTTCCGTGGCGTCTTGGGTCCTCGTTTCTTCTTAGGAGTTGAGAACCCTTTGTCACACACCTCACACACCCAGAGCCCTGAAGAAGGGAGACAAACACAAACTCAAATACGTTCCTTTATTTACTTTTGTATGAACCAAATGTCTCAGTTTACCCAAGAAAAAAAAAAAACTACCCCCCACCAAAAAAAAAAAACATGTCATTGTGGGCTTCTTGGAACTCACGGGAATCTAGAGGGCTGTTTGCATAACACCGTTTGATGTCCACGCTGCTCAAGTACCCTGACCTCAGTCTCAAACACACGCAGCTACACTGGGTGTGCAACACATCTAACAATAGCAGACCAAGGTGCTAAGCAGCAGTCTGGGACTGTTGTAGCAGCACAGCAGTCAGTACAAACCCAGGCTACCAATCTGGCATTTCTCACCCCCCCCCAAAAAAACACACAAGGAAAAAAGACCAGGCCCCCTGTCTCATGTCATCCACCCTAACACACCCTAACACAGAGGGACAGGTAGCATGTGTGCGTCTGTGTACATCCTCACCCAGTGGGATGGAGTCCACTCCGACACAGAAGGTGTGGAATCCTCGGTCACACTTGTCGCAGAACATCATCTCTTCCTCGTGGTGCGGCTGCTCACAAACGGTGCAGGTCTTGCACTCCATACACTGCCACGGGTACGTCTTGATCAGGCTCACCAGCTCCACACTCATGTCCAGACAGGATGGGTGGCCTGACACACACAACACACGTGACTCTCAGGTCATTCTGAGTCACCCTGTTTCACGATAGGAATAGGTACAAGCTAGCGCTGAGTGGGATTGGTGAGATCCTCAGTCTAAAGCTAGAGAAAAGAGAGTCCCACTTACCGCTGTTTTGACACTGTGAGCAGTGAATGAGTCCCTCTGGCTTGCCTCTCTTGTTGGACTCCTTACCCTTCTGGCAAATGCCACATATAGCATTGGCAATGACCTTAGGCTGCAAGGGTAGAACAATGCTATAAAAACCATGGCAACAAGGCCTTGTGCACCTGCTGACACAAGGCGTCTGGGCAGAGCACACATCTTAACCAACCTCAGGGAGGTACAGCTCGTCCCTTCAAAACCTTAGCTGTGTTTTAGTATGCAGCACAGTCTCAAAGATCTTTAACGCGTCTACACATCTAGCCTTTGCAAGATACAATTGTGTCCTCTTCATATAACTTCATGTACTCTGGACCTAAAATAATGATGGTTACAGTCAGGAGTCATCTCAACTTGAGACCGTAGAGGCAGAGGACCTTCAGACAGACAGCGTAGCAGCACAAGGTATGCAGGATCATGTTTATGCTACACAATTAAAACATCTGTCCAATCTATTGATTTGAAATCTTTATTTCAATGCTTAACTGTGTTCAAGTGTCTAAATACGGACATATCAAAGGTATTCCTAGAGAAAAGATCGGGTCTGGTAAGAGACAAAAAACGAAAAAGGACTAGGTTAGAAAGAGATACTAAACTCTTAAATAAAATTTGAAAATGTTGCACCCTGGAGAGACAAATAACTCAACAGAAGGACCAGGTGAGAGAGAGAAAGATAGAAAGATAGAGAAAGAGTGAGAGAAAGAGAGAAACATAGAAAGAGGGGATGGGAGAAAGTTATAGACATACACTTTTTAAGTAAAAAGTTAATAAAACACACTAGTCAAGTGAACAAAAACTAGAAGTTAAAATGTACACAATAACAAAGAGGGGAAGTAGGTGGAACAAGGAGACCTATTCTATAGGAAGAGTACTCACAGTGTCAGCTGCAAGTCATTGCACTCAAATCACATTTAACCAGAAACAGAAGATACAGAAGGCAGGAACATTCTCATCTGTGACGGATCAACATCAACTGAACCTGTAGCTTATATAAGCCCAGATAGACACAGGATTGCTATGTTTCTGATCAATTTGGAGGATGCATTGATCTTACTGTTTTTCCACTTGTCTGACAACATTGCATGTGCATTTCGTAAAGTTATATACCTCTTATAAATAACTAAAGTATGATAGGATATATTGTGTTTTTAGGTGTCCTGTATGCTTTTTGATAGTGTTACAAAGACTTCACCAGAATCCTCTCCAGTGGTCTGGCCAATAGGAGGGGAGGCGTGGGGAGTGTCGGTTAGATCATGTTGATCCGCTCTAGGCCTTTCTCCTTAAGTGTTTCTACTTCAAATCACAAAAGAACACTTTCAAAGCCAACTGAAATCATCAATAAATGAAAATGTGTGGACGGGTCTGTGGACGTCTACCTGGGTTTACCCAAGCTCAGAACACATTTGACAGTCTGGAAGGCTGCTATCAAACACCTGTCTGATATAACAACAGAATAACGAGGAACTGCATTAAAAGTATATATGCACAGATATACACTTAAACATACATACGGCAGATTAAAAACTCTCAAACACACTAGTGTTAACTGCATCTTTAGCTACTACTAGATAAAACACTTATGCTGTGTATATATTCTATATCATCACAAAAAGTCGTAACTTTGTTTTTTTTGTTGCTGTTTTTTAAAACAAGAAATCTAGCAGCCAAATATATCTGCTCGCTTGTCTAAGAACATCTGTTGACAAGTGGACAGAGAAGAGGTATATTAAGACATTCAAAAGAATAGGGTCAAATGTACAAATGGTCTTCAGGACAAAACCAAAAGTGCAGGGAGAGAGGAAAACCCCCAGGCTGAAAACATAACGACTCCAAAATTTCCTTATTGCTCATAGAGTCTGATATGAAAGACTTAAGTGTTGGAACAGTTAGGTTGAGGGGTGGACAGCAACACTTAAGAGGGGAGGACGTGGGCTCAATAGTACAGTGAGACTGCCATCTACTGGGCTGTGTGTGTGTGGCAGTGTATGTGTGTGTGTGTTGAGAGCCCGGGGGCCGGGGGTCGTGGGACAGAGCAAGGCGTCTCTGTCCAAAGTGCTGTAGTAGCTGTGGGGAGGGCTCGGTGGAGGGAGGAGAAGGGGGTGTCGGAAGAGGGAGGAGGGGGGTAGAAAAGTGCTGTTGAAGAGAGTCAGGGGCTTTTGTCCTCTACCTTGTACCCGAGGGTAGGTTTCTGTTGGCCGGGTCGCGGGGTGGCATCCTTGGCGGATGTGCCAGTTCTGTCCTTGGCTTTGCCCTTGGTCTGCCCTCTGCCGTCCTGGCTGTCCCCGTCGGACGTGTTTCCGGACGAGCTGTCCTGCAGACGCAACGCACAGGTTACAGGCCTCACCATGGCCGTGGCGTCCATACATACAGTGGAGGGTCAGGGGAGTTGGACCCGTGGTGTTCCCTCTGCTCTTACTGAGGAGGCCTTGGTCTTCTTGTCTCCTTCCTTGGCGTCCTCGGCATCGTCTGAGTCGCCGTCGCTGTCCAGGGCGGGCAGCTCGGGGTCCAGCGGGGGCTCGAAGAGGGCCGTGTTCAGGGGCAGGTAGCGCAGCTCGTTAGGGGAGTACCTGCATTCGGACACACGATTCATTTATCTTTGAATATGGCACACACATTAACACAACATATACTGTCATCCGAGTCAGGTTAGGAAGCTAATTTCATTGCATTCAAAAGGATAAACTTCGAAAATAATATTGGGCTGGGTTTTTTTAAATCTCATGTTAGAACAATAATATAGAAGGCAAGACCTTTCTCAACTTGTTATGGAGCCTATTCTGTATTCTGAATACTATAAATAGTAATGCCCTCATTTCTTTTTCTATGGCTGTACCTCTTGTAGTAGTCTTGGAACTGTCCAGGGATAAGGGCCACAGGGTAGGGGCCTGTCTTGGTCCTCTCTGGGGCCAGCACCTTGTACCTGCCCTGAGGTACCTGGATTATCTTGGGGAGGAGAAAGATGAGACGGATAATCAAATTTTGTGGACACAATCGTGAGAAACAAATGTGCACGTGTGAAAGTGTCCTTACGTGTGTCTGAAGGTCAAAGTAGGCTCTTCTCTCTTCCATCCTCTCCCTGTTGAAGTTGCTGTTGAACTCGGCAGCCTTTTTGGCAGCTTTTTTGATGTACTCTGGTACCTTACTGGCCTCCACTTTCTGAGGGTTTTGTTGCTGCATTTTCTAGAAGAGACAACAACACCAATACTCAGATGACTGAGCGGTTAGGGAATCGGGCTATTAATCAGAAGGTTGCTGGTTCGATTCCCGGCCGTGCAAAATGACGTTGTGTCCTTGGGCAAGGCACTTCACCCTACTTGCCTCGGGGGGAATATCCCTGTACTTACTGTAAGTCGCTCTGGATAAGAGCGTCTGCTAAATGACTACATGTAAATGTACTCACTACAGAGTTAGGAGAAACTGCCAATTAGAGTGTGAAGCTACAGTCAAAGAACTTGGTGTGAAAATAGTGAGGAATTGTCATCAACCTTTCCAGTTCATAAGAGGACCACACCAGGAGTAAAAATATATGATCACCGACTACTATTTACTTACAGTGGTGAGAGTACTTACGGAGTACTCTTTAGCTATCCTTTGTCGCTCTCTCTCCTGCAGAATGACTGAGTACTCAGCATGTTTGACAGGGTACTCCTTGATCATCAGATCGATTACCTCGTCACTCCTTAATGCTGTCAGACCTAGCCACACACACAGACCAGGTTTGGATGAGAGAGAAAAAAGCTCAACTGCTAACATTCTAACTCCATCTATGTGACCGAATGTACAACAGCTACAGACAGTTAATTACCCAGGGTGCATTGTGTCTCTGTGATGACGTTCAGTTCCCTCAGATAGAGCTTCTCTTTGTGGGACAGGTCCCTCCTTTCCAAGTCTACAAGAAAAATATGGTTTGTGCTGATTAGCTAGGAACAACATATCACACTACTTATAACAAAATGATTGATGGAGGAACGCTCCCTTCTACCTGGATATTTCCTCTTGAATGAGGTGACTCCCAGATATTCACTGACTTGTTCCTGTAACATGTAGTACTCCCCACTGTCATCTGCAGGCCACTTGTATTCTGTCAGGTTCTCTGCAGGGAAGTATGCGGATCTGATGTGGAAAACATGGAGGAGTGCAGTTAGTATTGTAGTGGGGAAAATATCTGAATGATATGTGGATGTGACGTTTTAGTGGAGATGAGAGATTCTAAAGATGGACCCCCGCTGGCAGATATGCTATTGCTTGCTTCTCACCTATTTTCAACCCGTGGTTACTTACAAAACATCTGAGAATTTCATTAAATATTGTGTTACCCTGGTTCCTGGCTAGAAGTGTCACAACTTCTGGAGCTGTCGCCTGATCCCATGCGCCGCCTTTTTGGAGCTTGACTCCCATCATTCGAGACCTCCTCTGCATCTTCCTGTGGAATAGTTCGGATGTATGATTTAAGTGGAAAGACATCTGTCTAGGCACTACTAGCTCGAATAGCACGCAGTAATCTCAAGCGAATTCCAAAACGGAGCTCAAAAAAGCTTTTCTTTGCTACGTTCGCTATCCTCTCTGTAGACATGTAAACAAAACAAACCACCGTGGCTAGCTAGGTTCTAGCTGACTTGCAGTCCTATGTGGTTAGTGCTAACAACAATCGCATGACGCTAGCTTAACTGTAAACATTTGCTAGCTTTCTAGCACTAGCTTTAGGTAGCCTAGTTAGCGCCCCGCGTAAACAGCTGCTGGTGCTTGTCTTGCTAGCAGCAGCAGCAGCAGCAGAAAGGCGGTTTGTGAATGAAACAAAGACAAAGTGGCACGGCTGCCTCTGTCAGCCGTGCCACTTAACAAATTAAATTACTTTTCATATAATTGAAAAAGACTTCCGAACAAGGTTTTCAACACTAACAAAACTAAACACAACAAATGTACCTTTACAGATTGAGCTCCTGGAGTTGCAGGGTTACTATCGCACGGTCTTGAGGAGAGTGCAGTAGCCATGTTTAGCTAGCTAGCTCTGCGGTAGACCGTCGGGGATCTTGAGGTACGCGTAATTTCTGAACTGAAGTACGCCGTGCATATGGCGGAGTTGAATATTTTCTGAGCCTATGAGCAGTCATTAAATTGGGAACCCGCCAGCTACAATGATTTGATGAAGTTTCATATATTACGTACAATCTACTCCCCTGCTCGCCTCTGTAACTATATTCCCGTAAGATTTAAATTGTGACAACAATTTTCACAGAGTAACACATTCCAGTGATCACAGTTCATGGGAAATGTACTCTATTTGCTTTATCCAGTCGCTAGGTGGCGATAATTAAAAGCAAGTGCTGGAGTGTTCAAGTAGTACTGTCTTTTTTTTGCGTCAAACGAAGAAGACCCGACCGCCATATTGCAGTGATACAGCGAGTTTCCTTTATCCAACAATCAAGAAGCAAAATGATGTCTACGCATATGTTGGGAGATAATGGGAAAATGAAAGAATATCACTACACTGGACCAGTAGAACATCGATTTTCGCCATATTCTTTTAATGGAGGGTAAATATAGTCCTCAGTTATGTCCCAATAGCTCTAGCTCGATGAAGTCCTGACTGGCTAGCTCTTCGTGATGATTACTGTTGCGGAGTTGCTAACCAGGCAAGACTGGAAGATAACTTTCCACTAGCTGAACATTTCTAAATAAAGTTATCTGATCATGTGATTAGGGTGTATGTGATTTTGAACATTTTAAGATCTAAATGTTGCCCAGTTGATGGTGACTTGTGTATCTGATTTGTCTAGTTTCGATTTCAACAATGACAAGCACTGTTTGCTAACTAGTAGTAGTAGCAGCTTCACTGTACATGGCCAGTAAAACAAACGTCCAATGTGGCTCATCTCAATTACAAATGTCCATAACTTCTGTTTTCCAGGACAGTTCTTGCTGTTGCCGGTGAGGACTTTGCTCTTGTGGCTTCCGATACTCGTTTAAGCGAAGGGTATTCAATCCACAGCCGTGACTCTCCAAAGTGTTACAAGTTGTAAGTGTTTATATTGATAAATTGAGTGAAGTCAGACTGAAATGAAGTATCAAGTTAAATCATGACTTGCACTGTCAGCGGGTTTAAAGGGTGAAACGAAAGAAATATGATAATAGGCACCTTAATCTTGACCATGTGGACAAATACAAGTTGTGAAGGAAATTTGGAGCATGTATAAGCACGTAACTATGCTCCATAACCTTTATTTTGTGAGTCATATTGTATTATCTTCTTACAGGACTGACACAACTGTCATTGGCTGCAGTGGTTTCCATGGTGATTGTCTAACTCTTACTAAAATCATTGATGCCAGACTAAAGGTAAGATCACCTGTCTTTTCAACTTGGTTTCAGTATCTCTATTCCTCACTGAAAAAGCATCTAGGTGTGCTCACATCTGCACCTATTTACACATAAAGTAATCTGCTCATAAGTCCATGTTGGTCAGTGAACACTTAGGAATATAGATGTTGGCAAATGGGAAGTTGATCACAAACAGCAAATGTGTTTTTCCTCTTAGATGTACAAACACTCCAACAACAAGACCATGACCAGTGGAGCCATCGCAGCAATGCTCTCCACCATCCTTTATGGCAGAAGATTCTTCCCTTACTATGTCTACAACATCATCGGTGGCCTGGATGAGCAGGGTACAGCTCTTGTTCTATTAAGCATATTTATACTTCAGTCATCAGTTTCATGTTAACAAGCCCAGACATTTTGCAGATCCCTTACTCCTAAGAGTGATTGAGGAATGTCAGCATATCATGAGTATTGCTCACCATCTCAAGGAATACTTTCACACTTAAGTCACGTGATCTGCTCCTGTTTGATTGACTATGTTGTATAGGTCGGGGAGCTGTCTACAGTTTTGACCCTGTGGGGTCATACCAGAGGGACACATACAAGGCTGGTGGCTCTGCCAGTGCCATGCTTCAGCCCCTGCTAGACAACCAGGTAAAATCTCAACATTGTCACACCATTCAATTTAGATCAGCACTTTTAAAGCCTACTTGCACCCAGACACCAGAAATGATGTGAAGATGAAAAGCTATTATTGAAATGCATTTACCAGGCTTTAGCTAGAAAGCACTTGGTCTACAGATGGAGACTCTGCATTTCACATCGGTCACATCAGACTAGATCTCTAATAACACTGTTTGGCCTGTTATTCCTATTCCTTACAAATCACATTGCTGTATCTGTAGATTGGCTTCAAGAACATGGAAAATGTACAGCACCTGCCTTTGAGCCAGGAAAAGGCTGTTCAGCTGGTCAAAGACGTGTTCATCTCTGCAGCAGAGAGAGATGTATACACCGGCGATGCCCTCAGGATCTGCATCATCACCAAGGAGGGCATTAAGGAGGAGACTGTCCCTCTGAGGAAGGACTGAGGGGCATTTAGCCTCCTCTTGCTTCTTTTTCCAAACCTTGTTTAGGGTCTGTTTCTGGAATTCTTGTTTTTGTCCTAACCCAGCTATTCTTTTATATTCTTAATAAAGAATCAAAAAAATGTTAAGTCAATGTATATTTGGAAATGATTTGTTTGTGCAACTTAACATTCTGTAAGTACGACAGATTTCTTTGCATATGGAGTGACGTGCCGTATCAGTGGAAATGAAAACTGCATATGGTACACAAATACTTGTAGTTTGTATAGTACTCAGAAGCAGTAGGACATAACTCATGTTAAGGTATACTGAATGTTTTCCCCAAGAATCCAGTGTAACCAAGAAATGTACATGGGCCATTTGCCATATAAGTTTAATAGATAAGATGAAACCGTCAACAGGAAACAAATACAACAATCAGTAAATGCAGTGCTATGTGTATGCTAAGCAATTACAAAGTAGTGACAAAAGACATGAAAATGTACAGTATCAAATTGGAAGTTAGAAGTCTGATGTCATCTTCTTGATATCATTGTTGCCCTCCACAACACAACTTTCGATCTTCTTATGGAACTGGTCCAGGGAAGCCATCAGTTGGTCAAAGAGAGCTTGTGCCTTCTCCGTCTCATGGTTGCAGATATCCTTCATGTTTTGTATCTCGTTGCGAACTTGCTGAGTCTCTCTGTTTTTCTCCAAAATCTGCTCAGCTATCTCCTCCCGCTTCTGATGAACCTGGCCATACTGGCCTATCACACCCTGGACGTGCTGGTCCGTCCTCTCCTTCTTCCTCTGCCTGCGGATCTGCTGCTTGGATTCCTTGTCGAGCTTCATTCCTAGTGCTCTCTTCAACTGGCTCTCCTCTGTTCCCAGATTTCTCAGCTCCTTCTGCTGATTTTCATTGACCACTTCTAACTTCTGGACTTCCTCCTGAAGCTGCTGGGTCTTGTTCATGCCACTCTGCAAGTCTTGCAGCAGTTTGTGCATGAGCTCAATCTCAGCCTTGTGGTGAGTCTCGCCCTGCACAGTGATCTGGAACCCCACCAGCCTCTCGTCCGCCTGCTTGATAGAGATCTTGATGTTTTTCACATTCTCCTTCATCTTCTCCATCTGGGTCTTCACCTCCTCTGGCGACTCCACAACCTGAGACTCCAGTTTTCCAATATCCTCCTTCAGCGTACTCACATCCACCTTCATCTGAGTCAGTTTCTGTGACCTCTCCGCAATTTCCGTTTTCCACTCCGCAATCTCCTCCTTCACTGCATTCACCTCCTCGTACTTATGCACGCTGGAAGTCTGGAGGTCAGAAAGGGCAGCGGAGAGCTTTTTATCTTCTTCTTGCTGCTCTGGGGGGATAGTGGTCAGATTCTCAATCTTCTTCTCTGCATTTTTTATTCCATTTGTGGAAAACTGCAGCTTAGCCATGTCTGCCCTAAATCTCTCCAGGTGCTCTAAGGCCATGTCCATCCTCTGCTTTCTGAAGTGTAGAAAGTTCATGATACCACTCAACACAGTGACTGTACGCTTCACGCTTGGGGCTAGTAGGTCACTCAAACTGAAGTCATATACAAAACACATGGGCAAAAATTTACGCATTCTTAAGTAAACACTCATGATGGCAGTTGGATATTCGTGAAACGCTGGATACTGAATGTTTTCAGAAAGTGGGACCATGGAATGACATTCAGGCCTGAAATTATACATGAGCTGCAATACTCTCATGTATAGTCTTCTTACAGTATCTGGCTGGAAGGGAGAAAAACAAAACAGTTACAATAGCTAGTCAGACCGCTATTCACAGTAATAACTTTAATTATTTCTTATAACAGCTAGCCTAGATAGATAAGAAACGTGACTAGTAGGCTACATGGAGTATCCACACCCTGGAGTGAAAGCAAAAAAAAAAAAAAAAACTAATTAAAACTCCCGGGTTTGTCCGGCCTAAACTGTATTTTCTTTTTACTGGATACAAATAAATGTTGGCAACTCACGTTTGGGCTCGGGGTGAGGTCATTTTTCGTTAATTGTTTCGCTTCTTGTCCAGTCAAGACTTCAGTTCGAAAGAAATTTACGATTACATCTAATTTGTAAACTGGAAATGTGTTGTCCGTCATTTTCCCGACTCTTCTGGTAAATATATACGTAAGGAGACAACAGAAAAACGAAAACCAACACTCCTGTGACTAGAACCAAAGAGTATAGAAGAACCAGAGCCCGTCTGTCTCTGGAAGAACGTTGCTAGAACTATCGCCTACCTTTTGAAGTTTGTTTTTTTGGCGCGTATGAACTGTTTCCGTAAATCCGAGCAATCTGATTGGTCCATTCGTCAGTACGTTTTCCTAGAGCGCCGTACATTGGTCTGGAGGAGTTAGTCGAATGTGGTTCCTTCGACCCGATGCAGCTAACTCTTTACTCCATTATTAGTTGAGCTATCACTTTTTTATTTTTTTTTATTACATCTGTTATATTAAAAGTTATTATATAAGAAAAAAAATCAGGATACACCGCTTTTTTTGTTGGTTCGTTTCTTTGACAAATACAATCTGGATCATCAGATAATTTAAATGATGTGACCTCTAGAACCGGAAAGTATACTTTATCCAATCCGGATGTTGCTCGAGCCAGCGTCGCAGTGTTGCATGTCGAAGTGGTTATGAATCTCTGTTTAGTTGGACATTTTTCAGGGACGAAGTGAAATTCAAGGGTAAGCCTAGAAGAAAATGTAATGCATCTTGTATCGAAATGACATAGCGCATAGCAGCTCATTAAACTTTATCCAACGAGAAATGGATGTATGCAAATGTTGACATGGCATCTTGCTGCTGCTAGCTAGTTTCGTGCTAGCCTAGCTAAATAGCTACTGTCAAGTCTAGTGAGAACAACTCATACAAAATGTGACAAAATTCCCGGTGCAGCCAGGTTTGTGTATGTTGTCTTTATTGGTTTGAGATTTCAATTGTAAATTAAATGACATCGCATTTGCGCGCCACTTTAGTCTGATCGTACTGCTGGCGGTGTCTTGCTGGCAGCAATCAAGAAGCATCTACCCAGCTACCTGGTTATGTGCTAATGGTTTAGCTGTTGACTTAGCTACGTAGCAGGACTTTACTTTAGAAGTAATTAGCCTGTACCATTTGGACAGTGCAAAGTAATTCCTATATGTGATTTATTTTGGAAATCACATCAAACAAAGCATAGCTCTTATTCGTGCTTTCATGTGCTACTTACTTTGCCAGACAGGGGAAGACTACAATAGTCTACACCAATCAAGTGCATTGACTTTTTATGAGGATACACTCTCCTACTACTAGTCCTATCCTACACTTGGCATCAGAAACTGTGTGTCAGTCAGCTGTTGGCTGCATAAGGAGAGAACATGGACCAGAACAACAGCCTACCGCCGTTTGCCCAGGGGCTGGCCTCTCCACAGGTAACTTGACTGTTTTAGTAATTGTCTCCTCAACTATGATCTGAGACATGTGTAATGGTGTGAGACACCAGGGAGAGAATAAGCTCTCACCCATTTCTCAAGCGGTTTCCCACAAGGTTCTTATTGACTGCCTCATCTCCTACAGGGCGCCATGACACCAAGTCTACCCATCTTCAGTCCAATGATGCCATATGGTAGTGGCCTGACACCCCAGCCGGTCCAGAACACCAACAGTCTATCTCTCCTGGAGGAGCAGCAGAGGCAGCAGCAGGCTTCAGCCCAGCAGGCTGGGGGCATCCCGGGTGCCTCGGGACAGACTCCCCAGCTGTACCACTCCCAGGCGGTCACTACCACCACCAACTTGCCTGGCAATACCCCTCTCTACACCACCCCACTCACACCCATGACCCCTGTCACCCCAGCCACGCCAGCCTCTGAGAGCTCAGGCATTGTACCCCAGCTACAGTAGGTGTTCCTCAATCAACTTGTATTTAGACTAACAATTCATACACACGTAAACTTTTTTTATAAAGACTTGTCCACAGTAGCATGGCCATCAGGCCTGAAAGGCTCACACTTTATATGCTTGACAGAAACATTGTGTCCACTGTAAACCTGGGATGTAAATTGGACTTGAAGACCATAGCTCTGCGAGCAAGAAATGCTGAATACAACCCCAAGGTAAGGCCCAGGAATGCTGCACACCCAAATCTCAACACGCCAACTCAGCTCAATAAACTACTTTAGTGGCAGTTGATCAAGAGTCTATTGCTTTGCTTCAAAGAAGGCTCCTGAGCAGATATCGGTAGTTGATATGCAAATGCTTCAAATCTCCAGCGATTTGCTGCTGTGATCATGAGAATACGAGAGCCGAGGACCACGGCCTTAATCTTCAGCTCTGGGAAGATGGTCTGCACTGGAGCAAAGAGGTCAGTCTCCCTCCTTTAATCTCCTTTAGTAAAATACTGGAGTTGGTAAACGTTTAATTTATTTATTTTAAAGCCACACTAATTAGGACTGATTGAATCATGGTATGGGAATTCTTCTGCATTTCTTCTTGATCTCCTCATTCCTTCGTCAATGTCCTTTCCCATTGTAGTGAGGAGCAGTCTCGTTTGGCAGCCAGGAAGTATGCCAGAGTGGTTCAAAAACTGGGTTTCCCAGCCAAGTTCCTGGACTTCAAAATCCAGAACATGGTGGGCAGCTGTGATGTCAAGTTCCCCATCCGGTTAGAGGGCCTAGTACTCACCCATCAGCAGTTCAGCAGGTTAGTCACTGTATTTTTTCTTTCACTTGTCCATAATGCTGACAAGTTGCATGTGGTGTGTATTCTGTGATATGAGCTGCAAATGTAAGTAATGTGACATTATTTTTAATAATGGTTGAATAACTTTGCTGTGTTTCAGTTATGAGCCTGAGCTTTTCCCTGGGCTGATCTACAGAATGATCAAGCCCAGAATCGTGTTGTTAATATTTGTGTCTGGGAAGGTTGTTTTAACAGGTGAGTTTATATGAAAATGTATGGATTTTGTGGTTAACTAAACCTATTGAGGGAAATGCAAGGCCCTCTGAAATGTAAGAATCCCTTACATGCAAGTTCTACAGTGTATTAACTGCAGTCTCATCTTCACTTCAAGGTGCTAAAGTGAGAGCAGAGATCTACGAAGCCTTTGAAAACATCTACCCCATCTTGAAAGGATTCCGTAAGACTACGTAGACCTGACTACGGTTTTATTGTTTTATTTTTGTAGTTGCAGCAGGATGTTGTCAAGGATGCTCTCTTGGACTCTGATTGGGCCCTTTCATAGTGGACCCCTTCCACTCACATCAGTGGTTGGTTGGGCCCACTGGGCAGATCGTTTTTCTGTTTCATTGTTTTAAAATGACTTCCACTCTTTATTGAATGAGAAGCAGCATAAAAGGCTGTAGTCTCTAAGCAATTTATTTTTGTAAAGTAGGTTTAATTGTTGAAATTGCAAGGCATGTGGTTTCCACACATTCCTTACAAGACTGAATTCAAGACTCAAAACGTATCAATGGTCTCTGGCAGTTTTATAGATTGACTCATGAAGTATTGTTTATTGATATGGTGTTCCAGGACATTGTTTTAAGTTTGAGATTATTTTGCAAAGCATCCCCTCCCAACTTAATAGGTTTCACTAATGTATGTGTGGATTTGGCTTTGTGCCAACACCGTGGCACTAAAAGGCCTGGTAACCAGAAACGGAATTTAACAGGCAACCTTGATGTCAGACGTTTAGGTTTTTATTCATGTTTATGTACCCCAGACTTGTCATTTTAAACAATATTTAAAATCATTGTTTTATACTTCAATTTTAGAATAGACAAAGTTCTGTTTTATATTTCTTATTGTTTTTGGTCCATCGCCTAAGCCCAAGAAAGCACCGTAACAGAGGGATGCAGTCTATACTGGCTTCAAATGTATGATACTTTGCTACTTGTGCACAATTAAACTTGTATATATATAAAGTGTGCTGGATCTCTTGCTTTGTGATTTTACAGACACATGTTTAAGTTATGCCAGATAAGAGTACTTTTTGAAAGGAAGTGAAAGTTTGTTACATATTTTTATTACAGTCAATTTGGCAGTTCTTATTATTCATTACATTGCAAATATGTATATACAATACAGTTATTAGTGAATATGTTTGTTATTCCTTAGTTGCTCTCCGCTTGCTTTTCTTTAGTGAGGTCCTGTTTCCATATGAACTCAGGACTGTATTTGTTCCCCAGGTCACAGCTGGTCTCGCATGTATAGACAGCAAGCGTTCCCCAGTCTATACTGGCCTCTGGACTGTCAACTTTCAGGTGGTTTAGCAACTGCGGCATCACCTGTTGGAACACGCAACAACTCCTCTTCAGTATAATACAAATATGCTAACCCTGACATCAAATTCAGCATGGATATTGAGTCATTACACACCATTACATTTGAATGTTTAGTAAAAGAATCAGATTACCTGGAACTCAAACACCCTTCTGGAGCCACAGAGGCAGTGCGGGACATTATTTTCTGAAGGAACATGCTCAGATGACAGCCATAGAGGAGAACCACCCCTGCAGTACCTCAGAACCTGTAACACCATAACTTGTCATGCAACACGTGTTTAGAAGTCCTCACTAATATTGGTGCCTCTGAAAAGTGCTAGTACCTGATGTGGCTCAGTTTGAATCCGTTGTTTAAACTTCTGGAATACCTTGGTATCTTGGGTTTCATGCATGGCCATGTCTTCAAGCTCTGACTCCAAGGCTGTGGAGGAAAAGCCCTGCACATTTGCGATCAGCCATTTCTACATTGGTTGGGTTAATACACTTGTTATGTACCCTCCCTCCTGTAACTCATGATTCAAGGGGAAGACGAAAGAAGAAACAACATGTCAGATATGATCTTACAGTCAACCAAGGTGGAGTGGTCAACATCCCTCTGAACACCCTTTACTGTCTCTGGGTCCTCTTCCACTGGCAGCTCTTCAGGCTCAGTGACGAGTTCAAACTCGGGGAACAGGAATGGTGATGGCACAGCACTGGACAGCGCTGCGAAATACAGATGTTACACTTAATAGCACCATATCCTAATGTATTTTTTTAAGCTTTTAACAAGATTTTTTTTAAATTAAGAGTTGGAAGTGTAAAATACATTTAGTTCCAAATCTAGTTTTTCTGTCTTGCTGCTTACCTTGACCAACACATTCTTTCTTGTGGCTGTGTCTCCAGTCTATAGTCTGGTGTTCTTTACTGCAATAGTACACAGCATGACAGCGGGAACAGGCTTTCTGACCAGGACAGCCACACAGCCGGCACAGTTTAACTCCAGAACCAAGTACACATGGGTCGGGCTCTGTCCCGATTGGAGCCTCGTCCGTTGGGGGATCAAAGGGGTAGAAATCATTTCCCCGTGGCAGCTGACTCCTATAGACTGGAGGAGAGAAACTGGGATGTCAACTTTGAGAAACAGAACAAATTATCATTTAACAGGTAGGGCCTATTTTCCCTGTAAGTGTAAACAAACAAACTTCACCTTTTAGACAACGGCTGTCATTTTGCGAGAAGCAGTCAGGTGTCTTGCAGCAAAATACAAACACAGTTCGATGGAAACTTCTATCCTGTTCGGTGATGGGTGCATACACCTGCAGCAGAAAAGCTGTGGGGAGTTGACATTTATCACACGCCGAATCTGGAAGACTAGGAAGGTTCGTCTGACTCAACCACGCAGGTTTACCGCCAACTTTACTCGGGAATTGGGAACTCTGTAGCTGCCAGACTTCCGCCTCCTCCAGGAAGCCAAGAACAGTTTCTTTATTCAATATTGGATTTTCATTGTTGGCCATTTCAGACTGTTTATCACTCCAACTCAACGCTTCTTGACAGTAATCATAAGAAACACACCAGCTCAGCTCAACGTGCGTTTCTTGTCCCACTATTAAATGTGTCCGTAGGAAACATACATCAATGGACAAAACCATCCCCATTTTAACCAATTTAATGTAGCCTAATGTTACTAGTGGGCTGCTCTACCAATGAAGTTTAAATGACCGAAACGTTTGTAAAATGATGATAGAAGTCATAATGAGGAGGATATAGGCCATGTAAATATTGTAATCTACTGGTACATTTGAAATGCATGATTTTTCCACTTTGAAAATCAGTCTTTGGCCACCAAGTGGTAGCATTGTTCTGATACTTATTAGTGAGAATTAAAAGTATTTTTTGAAATTCAGATAGACAAGAGCTCTATAAAACGATTACAACATATCATGATAAATTAGATATGATGAGATTGCTTTACTTAATATACTTTAAAGCCATTATTTGAGTGCAACTATCCAACAACAAGAAATGTACCTTATGCTCATGGAAAGTAGTATACCATAAGTTAACACACGCGATCATATAAATCACATTCAGCTCAACCAAGCAACAAGAGAAAACGTCATGATTTCGCGAACGCGAAAGGAAGGTGATTCTCCGAAACACCGGTTTTCATTTGCCCAAGGGCCAAGCCTGTGAACCAGTGATGTCATTGTCCCCTTCCTCAGTCCACACGAGGGAGCTGTAGTAGAGGGAGTGTGTTCTGGATGTGTCTACGGAAAATACCCAAAGCACTCAAGTCAGTCTTGTAGGCTGTCCTACATATGGGACGTTGTATTTGACTAATGCTCACTTTGGATATATCGTTTGAATGATGTGTTACTTAAAACGGTATGTTTTGACGTCAAGACGACTGCATCGGCTTTAAACTTTTTAACCATGGGACCTACCATGAAAACCAGAGAGAAGTTTACTTCGAGATACACTTGTGAAAGTTCTGTTGATGGCAGAGTTAGGAAACTAATGGGTTGGCGAAGCTTACATTGACTCGTCTCTCGACATATAGGTAAGACCGCACGGCGATGCCTCCCCAGGGAGAGGGTGAATACAAACCTGTTTCAGTGTCGGTTCCGTCGGTTCCTCCGGTCCCCCCGCGAAGGTTCAGGAGCAGGGATTCGTCAAAGTATCGAACTGGGACAGGAGAGCGCAAAGTAAAGTGTGTGCTCGTTGGAGACGGGGCTGTAGGGAAGACAAGCCTGATAGTCAGCTACACAACAAATGGATATCCAACAGAATATGTCCCAACTGCTTTTGACAACTTTTCAGGTAACTTCAAATTGTGTTTCTCTATAGTCTGATTTTACAGTGTAACGAAAAACACCATATGGTGGCATTGCAACAAATATATAATGTATAATAATACTACAATTTTAAATGTGAATATGGACTATAATACTTCATTCCAATGTATGTATGTAATATGTCTTTATTTTCCAGCTGTGGTTGCAGTTGACGGCAAGCCGGTGAAGCTACAGCTATGTGACACAGCTGGACAGGTCTGTAAAGAATCAATAATAAGCCACCAGAACTCTTGCCTTTACCATGCTGCAAATTTAAGTAGTTCATCTTACTACAGCTTAAAACGCTTACTTCATGGAGATGATACCAGCTCATAAGCTTAACATAGCTCCACTTGGGGTTCATTCCTATGCACCCACACCCCCACCATCTCCATGCCCTGCAGGTCAGAGGTCTTGGGAGTACAGCTGACTAGGTTGATGAGTACCAGCAGTGTTTATGTCCAGCCGTGAGAATGCACATGAAACGAGGTTACCTATAGCTGGTTTTTCTCTCTGTCACTGGAGCTGACTGTCAAGTCTGAGGGAGGGTTACCCTCGGATGGTAAACCTTATCATGGTGATTCATGTCTTTGAGAATAGAGAGGAAACATAGCTTTAAGCTGATGCCCAGCTGGGTCTGGTCAGTGGAAACACAAGCTAGAAAGAGCATAACTTGTTGAGCTCAGTCGGCTGCTAACTGTTGGGCTGATCATGTGGGAAGCAGAGCAGTCTGAAGGACACGAGTGAGCTGCCAGAAAAGTGGAGGCTGGAGAAAAGAGAGCAGAGATCAGAAAGACGAGAGCTAAACAGGCTGGAATATTAGAAGGGAGAGTCTGGGGAAGATAGGAAAGACTATAGAAAGCAGAGCCAAGGAAGCTGGAACAGGAAGCAGGAGGAAGAGTCTGGATATTGACCAGTGTTTCAGTCTGGGGCAGGAACAGGCTATTGGTGACTAAATGGCATTGTGTCCTGAGGTTAATGGTGACAGTCAGTTCCTGGGCTAGGAGTTGGAGGTGGGAGGCAGGACAGTGGGTTGAGGACTCGGGCTGAGTTCAGCCAACCAGCCAGAAGGGAATAGATCACCTTCCTCATGATTGTATGCAGAATAACCAAGAACCCTGTGCTCCTCTGAGGAGGATATCACACAGTTAACGTTTCAGTCAGGAAACAGTGCGTAAACACTCAAGCTGGGTGTATCACAGGACCAGATGAAAGAACGAGAGAGGGGTGAGGAGAGAGGGGTGAGGAGAGAGACGGGACGTGCACACTTTGTCAATAAACAACTCACATCTCAGTGGAATGCCAGTGTTATCTCCTTTTCGGTGAAAATCACAGTGCAAGTAGATGTGTTTCCGATTACCCCACAATCACTGCCTTTGCGTAACGCAGGCAGATGAAAGGACTGAACACACGTTGTCAGGGGAGATAAGCAGCCGTATTGGCGTCAGTCGGTGGTCCAGAGGTTATGTGCTTACAGAGGTAAATCCCTGTAACGTTGCCTGCCAGCTACTTATAGGAACCTATCAGGAGCACTAAGTTTCAGCTCAACTTACCAATTATTACACATAGTTCTGAGTTGTGTATAGGAAGGGCACTTATTCTCTGACCTTAGTCTGCTGTCATTGGTCATATACTGTATTATGCTTTCCAGTATTGGTCAGGCCTACATCTGGCAAATGAATTCCAGCCATACATAAAACTCTGAGTAGCATGTATATATTTTGTGCATGTATACATTGATAAATTGTCAATTTATATCGCTGGCTTCACATGGAGGGGATGTGCGATAAATACTGCAGTGGACTGCCATTGTCAGGCTGCATTACATAACATTGCAGTGTCAGTCAGCATATATAGCCTTTGGATTGTCCTTATCCTCTGAAAGAGCTCGTCCCTCTCTTCCTCGTTGTCTCATCTGTCTCTTTTCTTTGACCTGTCCCCACAGGATGAGTTTGATAAGCTCCGCCCCCTTTGCTACAACAATGCTGACATCTTCATGCTGTGCTTCAGTGTGGTTAGCCCCGCCTCCTTCCAAAACGTGGCAGAGAAGTGGGTTCCAGAGATCCGCCGGCACTGCCCGCGGGCGCCCGTGGTCCTGGTGGGCACACAGTCGGACCTGCGGGAGGATGTGAAGGTTCTGATCGAGCTGGCGCGTTACCGCGAGAAGCCTGTGGACCCCGTGGAGGCCCGGCGCTGTGCGGAGGAGATGCACGCTTTGTGCTACATGGAGTGTTCTTCTCTTACCCAGAAAAACCTAAAGGAGGTTTTTGACGCAGTCATCGTGGCCAGCATACAGAACTCAGACTCCCAGCATCCCCAGCGGCACAAACAGAGGACTCCAGACAAGATGAAGAAACTGTCCAAGTCCTGGTGGAGAAAGTACTGCTGTGTGTCCTAGACTAGCCTGGTTGGGTGTTCTAGCTTGGCCTGATCTAGCCTAGTCTGGTTGGCTGGCGTATATTTCTGAACATTACACAATCTTGTCTGCCTATCTGTCAGCCATCTGTAGCTACTCAGTAACACAGAGACACAGTCACAGAGATAGAGGTTAGCTGTTAGACTGGTGTTAACATCAGGCCTTGGTCACAGGGGATTTATCCTGGCTCACCTAGGGTCAGAGTTCAGGGTCAGTGGCTGTGTGCCAGGGGTCACCAATTTTGCTGACCTCTGATTGGCCAACTATAGGACTTACTCTGGGGATGTAAACAAACATTGCCATGACAGCATTTCAGAGCTTCTATTGGGCTTGTCGCCCATGTGTAGTCCTGCACCTGATTGACTGTCAGTAGTGTTTCCATCCATCCTGTCATCAGAGAGCAAAAATGCCATTCTCATGATGAGACGAATAATGTAGAGTATCATCAGTTAAACAGTTGTATATAAATAATCCATGCATATATATTTTTTTCATTTTAACCGTTCAAGTGGGACTAATACTCTTTTTGGTTGCATCTCACTTCTAAAATATAATGCAAAACATTTAATTTAGGAATAAGTGATGATTTTTCTCTCAGAAAATGATACCAAGGTCACCAATGTAACACTTCAATGAAATCATGTATGTAAGTCCTTACTGTGATGCATGAATTATATGTATATTTACTGGTATCTATTGTTTTTCTGTGTACAAATGTATATTTCAGAATGAACATGGAGTCATATGTCCCTACCCATCCACAAGAGCCAACAATCAACTTTATTGTTAGTGTTACTCCACCATCTCCATTCTGAGTCCCATGACCAGGAGGAGTACTGTTTTTGTGAATAGGGTTAGTTGGAAGTAGATTCTCAGGATAGCAGTTGCTGAGGCATAACATGTAGCCTATTTTCCCTAGGCTCCCAATGCAAGTTTGACTGTCATCTTGAAAAGTGAGACAGAAATGTGTGCTTACTGTAGGGTTTGAATCACAGTGATTAACAGACCGTATGGACCGCCTGTGATCTTTGTTTCTGTAACACAACACCCTGGTCTGGTAGGCCAAAGCCGGTTAATTTATAAAACCAGGTGTAGAGGTGACAAAGCCGTTTGAATTTGGAATCATAAGGGCCATCTGTTTTGATGAAGTTGTTTGTCAGGCCTGGTAACCAGAGCTCCTGCAGTAGCAAGTGAAATTCAAACCCTGGGCTCAGAGATGCAGTTAGCACCTTATTGGACCTGTGGACATGTGAGGGAACTCTGAAGGTGATTTATGATGAGAGTCAGACGGAAGGTTTTACTGGGGTAGGCTATTCCTTGAACTGTCACTATCAACCAGAAACTCAGTTAAGCTGAGCGTCAACAGTGGAACAGACAACGAATAGACACCGATGGAGGTATGTTGTACATTAAATAGTTCCATCATCGCCACGATATTCATTCTGGCCTTCTTGTTAGGAAGCAGTTCCTTTTGAATGAAATGAGAAAGTGAGATTGTAAAAGAGGAAAGATGGAAGATAGGATGTGAAATGAGGGACCAGGAAGAAGCACACACAGTGATGTTGACTGAAGGGAGCAAACGGCTTTCAGCCAGTGGTTTGCCGTGTCTAGGGAAAGGCAACTGTAAACGTTCAGTGTCTTCAGATCACTTTTTAGTGTCTTTGATATCCAATATCCGAGTGTTTATTAAGGCTCACTTCACTCATACATGCATCTCATTCCAGTAGCATTTTGACACCGCCGAGTGGATTCCACAAAGTTTCTGATAATTCCCATTGTGGTGGTTTCCACCCATGGGGGTTAGTGGTCTTTTCAGGGCTGTTGGAAGTAGGGGGGCTGCATGAACACCTTAACTCTGCTGTCAGATCAGAGCAAAACAGCTGTCTGTCTGTCTGCCGTTTGATACTTTTGTAAATAAAGACTATTTGGGATACATCTTCTATTTGGTGTTGTTAAGTTTGTTTTTTTCCTGTATCTTAAAGTGATAAGATAGTTATAATTGAGGTATTTTCTTGATTGTATACAACAAGGCCTTAATCATAATATATTTTGGGGGGGACACATCCCCCCCAATATTCAAATCTTGTCAAAATGTCCCCCCCAATATATTGATATAAAAAATATATATAAATGTCTCCTACGCTACGACAGGCAACCACGCACGCTGTCCGAAATTATCATAAAAAATGTAATTCGTCCCCCCCAATGTTCACTCCATGGCTACGGCCTTGGTATACAAACAAGGAGACATTAAACTGGGGTAGTTCTATGGATCGTATAATTTGGTATAAAATAACTTTGTAATGTCTTTCCAGTCTTTAAAAATTAGTCTTGATTGGCCTTTGTGCCATTCTAATTACCAGACAACCAAACAGTGGGCGCTCTTCTGTCAGCCAACTAATGCCTCTGTAAACCACTATAACAGTTATAGGTCACTTTCCGTGATCTTTTCAACAGTTACATCGATCTGATCTGAGTGAGAGGAAGGGCGTGAAATAGATGTGTGTGGGTGCATGCGTGCCTTTGTGTTCTTTTTTGGTCGTGTTCGAGCACAGCTTAGAGGCCGGTACATCCATTGCTCTGAGATCAGAGACAAAAAGACAAGACGGCAAAGATAACATGATGAGAACACTAACCACAGATGCCCAAACACATCTCCCCTCAACTGCTGAAATAGTTACGTAAGTCGCCTGATGTAGGAGGGAAGCGATGGAGAGATGGATAAAATGACATGAGGGCTGGATCATAGATGTTTTTCTGTTTTCTCTGTCGATTTACCCACCAGCGTAGAGGACGGGCAGTGAGGAGCAGGGAGGGCCGAGGAGAGGCTGGCTGAGACAGAAAAGCTGTTGTTTCTCAGAGGCTCTGGCTGGGACACTAAGGCTGCTGGACAAGGAGAAGAAGTTACGTTTGTCTGGATGGCTGCCCAGCTTGTCACTGGCAGGAAATGATGATCCACTTGTTTCTTCATGTGCTGACAGAAAGAGACAACCAACAGGCCCCCTTCTCCCAGAACCCACTTTGCCCTACTTTCAACACTGCATATATATACATGTTTACTTTACAGGGGGAATTCAGGACAAACACATGTCTCACCATATATCAAAACCATATCTTTCTCACCACCATATGCAGTTTGTGTTTATGTCCATACAGTATTTTTCTTCAGCCCAGTATCAGGCCACATTGGTGAGAGGCTACACAAGAGCTAACAAGACACCTAATAAAATCGGCACATGATCCAAGTGGATCCAAATGGGGAGTTATTGCAGTATGTGTGTGTGGTTCAACACTCGGCCAAAACATTGTGGGCCACAAGAGGAGTTTGTTTACGTTGAGACGGTGCTAGTTACGGGATCTGGTGGAGTGTTTAATAGCAGTTGGTAAAACCACAAACAGGTTGAGTGTGTGCGTCTCACTACACGTGTCCGCACATGTGTGTGTGTCTTTGTGCTCCAAGTGTTACTTTTAATAACTCCCCTCAGTACATAATTTCCCCAAACAGAGCAGGATGACTAGGCAGATCTATCTCCACCACATTCAAACACCCTTGCAGTCCTCCCTAGGCCTGGCTGCTATCTACATTCTGCCACATACAATGAGCCAGACTTGACAACGTGGCAGACTTGACAACGTTCCACAAACACACACACAATGGCACTAAAATGCATCAACAGGGTGTAAGTCACAGCCCAGTCACACACAGTTATGCAACATAGGGGACAACTGTTATCTACATAACTGAAGTTTGATGGGCAAAAAAGAAATCAGAGCATTTTACTCACCACCAAATATTAATCCAACCCAATACAACAAGTGTGTGTGTGAACATGTGACATTGTCTGTAATGGAGCACAGCTGAAAGGCCAACAGATGTCATTTAGAGGGGTGAAGTAACACTTTCCCAGTCAAGTGACTTATATAACAGATTTTTATTGCAATCAGTGAGAGACCTAGAGCACTTGGCTTTCTCTGTGTGATTGTGTGGGTTTGTGTGTTTGTGTGTGTGTGTGTGTGTGTGTGTGTGTGTGTGTGTGTGTGTGTGTGTGTGTGTGTTGAATGAATGGGGTCAAGGGAGCTGGCCCAGCAGTCAAACCGGCTGTGGACCTTCTAGAAGACTTCTGGCTCTGAGTCATGTCTCTCCATCCTCCAGCAGCAGTATAATTGGGTCCAGGCTGCTCAGAGTCTCCACTTGTAACCATGACAGACACAGTGAAGAGACAAACAGAAAAGGGGACAGACAGAAAGACAGACAGACAGACAGACTGGTCAATATACAGACAAGCAGACAAGCAAACAGATAGGGCATGAGCAGATCAGTCATCCATGTCTGCTTACAGTCTCTGCTCTTGTCTCGGAGGACCAGGAGGAGTCTGGTAGACTTCAGAGTAGATCAAACAGTACAGGTGTTCAACCTCATCAGGATGTTTTGCTTTGGAAGAGGCCCCCACATCTGGGTTGAAATGTGTTAAGAATTACTGTACTGTGGTAAATGCACCGTCTGCCTTTTGAAAGACCTAATCTAATTTTCGTCATTATATGTTAGTCAAATCCTACAGTTCAGACTGCGGTAGGTTAGTAAGATGTGTGAGACATGTGACATCATAGCTCTCTGTAGCATGTCAAATCAATGACATAATATATTACTAAATTCCCCAAAACTCAATATATTGTGTTGTGTACATGCAGAAAGAGGGGGAGTGAGATAGAGACAAAGTTTTAAAAGGAAGAAGGAAAGAAAGAGAAGTGTAGAGAGAGAGAGTAGAGAGAGAGAGAGAGAGAGAGAGAGAGAGAGCATAGAGAGAGAGAGAGAGAGAGAGAGAGAGAGAGAGCATAGAGAGAGAAAGAGTGAAACTGATGTGCACTCATTTGGGCTCCTTCCAGGAAGTTGAGTTTAACAAAACAACAATCAAATCTTCAAAAGGAACAAATAATTGTGCCCAGCTGAGAGCACCATAATGATTGAATCTTTTATTGAGCAACGTATCCCTCTGTAGAAAGATCTGTTTACCTCCTGAGCCCTTCGTGTCCCTGTCTGACACGAATAACACACACACACATCCTTACTCCAGTTAAACTGTGGGGGATCTTGTGTATGGAGATGATAGCAGAGAATTTATTTATTTAACATAGGTGCAATGGTTAGTGTGTTTCCAGTTGAGTGTCCCATTTGACACGTTTTAGGAACAACACTCTTTCTAGGGTTTCTGTGGGCCAATTTGCACGTCTCAGAGAGAGAGCAGTGGACTGGTAGAGTGAGCTTTGTGTAGACATGCAGCAACGCTGGGAGGGGAGGATTAGAACCTGATATTGAGAGAGGTAGGGGAGAGAACAGACTCCCTCTGAGGGGGTTTATTAAGTCGTGGCCTAGAAACCAGATGTAACCAGCCGGTCTCCCACACACACACACACACAAACACACGTTTACAGACACACACAAACACACACGCTACCCCCCTCCTTACCCCTTGTTCCCACCGGCCCAGTCAGGCTCATGGCAGCTGGCCAGAACTTTTGTCTTGTTTTCAAACTTTGTGAGCTGACACAAATGTGAAGGCAGACTTGGCTGTTAGGAGAGAGGCCAAATCAAATCTACTTTCTGCTTTGAGTCTCTGACCTCCTAGTGCGCTGCCTCACTGTCTTCAAAACAGCACACATCAAACTTCAACAAGAACAAAAAAAAAACACAATTTGACATTCATAGCATGACAGTTAATTTATGGTCCACCACAATAATAATTAATTCCTCAGTGCAGAGGCCTTTAAAACATAATTCAAATGGTACGTTGAGAAAATGAGTAGCAGCTTCGGAACCCTTTTCAGGGCCTTGTCTTCTCTCCATGGGCTCCATCGGTGCTGGAGGAGCTTGAGGCTTTAGAAAGACAAGAGAGTAGAGGTGATAAGTGAGGAGTCCTGCGGTACTGGAGCATGGTGCCCCTGCAACAGCAGTAGCGTCGACTCCCTCTCTGGTGGTCGGTCCTGGCAGAGGAGCGCTGACAGGAAGAAGCAGAAAGCTGCTCTGTCACATAGCTTTGATAGAACAAAGACACACACACTCACATACATCAGTGATAAGACCTATCTCTAGCTCGGCCCTAGTGTTTGCATTTGTGAGGGCCTTCTCCTCCCCTTAATGCCCCTTGGCTTCCCCATTATGAAATGTATGAAAGATTGGAAACCAAATTTGTGGTTTATTAAAACCATCTACAGCTGAATCTAATCTGCTTGATGTGTTTAGACAGACATCTGTGCTTATATTCTGGTGAGAAGTTGTGCAAGGGTTGGTCTGTGGGCCAAAGGGGGATGTTTTGACAACATGCAAACCTATCAAACTGAGCAAAGTTACACTCACTCACACACACACACACACACACACACACACACACACACACACACACACACACACACACACACACACACAACCCGTGAGTGGATATCTGTTATCACAAAAACCAGCTAGCTAGCTACAGCTGCCCTGACGTGCCATAACCATCCGCCTTCACCCAGTGAAGCAATGGTGACACTTGGAGTGTGAAATGGAGGAATCCTCCACAGGTCCAGCACATGGACAAATCAGTAGCCCACAGCTCCATGGGCTTTGTGAACAGATCAGGTCACACAGTCCTGTAATCACATCCTGAGGAGAGAATCTATCCTGTCATATTCTAGAGGTGAAAGTAATAAATTATTGTAACAGTGTCCTAGACTACAGCTGCTGGTTAAAAGCAATTTGAACACATACCACTGGACTTTGATATGTCGTCATAAGATATCAACTGGAGTGGAACCAGATATAACACATAAACCCAAACTGGATAGATGTAAGGCAATAAGGATATGTTTACATGTATCAGGTTCTGCCTGTATAATGAACTGCATAATATGTAACACAACTCTTGGTTTGTTATATGAAGATGTTCCTGTCTCTGTCCTACCTCTGTGCTCGGAGGGAGGGAGGGAGGGAGGGAGGGAGGGGTGGGGGACACAGACACAAAGTTCAGAACATGACGTAATGGACCAAGCATGCCACGTACAACAGATGTTTATATTTCCACATATCTTATCTGCTTTATCCCATACCCCACCCACACTCACGCAAATGTTGACAGTCCCCCTGGTTGGTGTGAGAGAACACTCCACCATGACTGCTACTGACTGAAGGTTGAATGAACATGTTCTAAATGTCACACATCTCGGAGCCTTCATAGCTTGTAGGAGCTGTAGGAGCTCTGTTGTCCAAGAAACCAGATTTTGCATCTACTGTCTGGATATTACAGTAAAACTTTACAGTAAAAATACTCCCTTGATTTGGAATCTAACCGCAAAACCATCTGCTCATCTGTAGATGGAAAACTCCCTAACAGTCAAGGCAGGTGTTTCCTATGGGAGTGTGTTGTCTGCGTGTGTGTGCAGACGTGAGCGCATGTGTATGTGTGCGTGTGTGTGTGCTTGTGTGTGTATTCCTCTGGGAGAAATAATCTCATATAAAGACTTATTGATCCAGTAAACAACACTGGCAGGATTGTTCATTTGAATCAGCTGATGGAATGAATCAAACTGCTGCTATTCCTCCCCCTGGCCACATCAATGGCGGCTGTGTTTACTCCAGAATCTTCCGTTTTAATATTGGGTGTCGAAAACAGGTCTTAAGTGGTTGAATTGTTTTGGTCGAGGTTTGCATGTTAGAGCAGTCCTTTTGTATTTTTCCTACCATGGTGATTGCTGACTCATTCTTTAGCCGCTGTCCAACAAGGAGTATCTTTACAGGAAACTATACGGTCCACGTCTAGTTTTCAGGGAGTGCTTTTCCTGAAATTCCATTGTCCTGATGGGGCTTTTTATGGACAGGATAAGATAAATTTGGAGGATGGAGACATTCAGAGATTCAGAGGAGGGTTGAAAAGGGGGAGGGCAGTAGTCATTCCTGTTATTGAGGAAACGTCAACGGATCTCTGTTAAGGCCTTGCACCCATCATCATGACACACAGAAACTGATACCCCAAACTGCACACACTCCTATCTCCAAACAGAGAGTGGCAACCTGAAACCAAAACAGCTGACATGACAACTTCACGTTTCCTGATAACTCAGGATTAGCCATGTCAGAGAGTTTCCTGTCCTGTGAGTGTTTTGTGTGTGTTTGTGTGAGTCTAGTCTCGGCTGCCGTGATCAAACACAGCCTCGTCTGTCTGAATACCTCAACCCTCCTGCTCCCCTGGCCTCCTGTCCTCCTCCACTGACGCCTCCCCCAGACTCCCTTCCACACACCTCAACACAGCCTTGTCCCCCCAGCCCGCATTTCCCAATCCTCCTCCCTCTCCCACCCCCAGACCCTCTGTCCCTCCCCAGTATTGACGTGGGAGGAACAATGCTGAACTCTGTGTACCATGAAGGACTGCGTAGGCATCCTTGCCTGAAAGAAGCCATTCAGCCTCCTGTTCTCTCTCTCTCTCTATCTCTCTCTCTCTCTCTCTCTCTCTCTCTCTCTCTCTCTCTCTCTCTCTCTCTGTCTGCAATTGGAGAGCTGTCTGTTTGTTTGTTTGTTTGTTTGTTTGTTTGCTAATTCCCCCCACCCTCTTTCACTCCCATACACACACACACACACTTTATCTGTATCTCTCTATTTTAATGCAACTCAGCTCCAGCACAGCTCTGTGGACATGCATGAGGTCTAAAACTGCACTGTACACTTTTTCTGCTCAAGTGGATGTCTGAGCTACAAATGTGCCATCTAACCCCACTCTCTCCCTCATCCACCCCATGTGCTAATTTCTATTACATAATGAAAATATCATGCATCTTTCATGGTCTAAAAATACCAGGCTGATAGTGCAGGCCAGGCCCAGTGACTGTAAGGATCACAAACAACTGTGACACTCAACATCCAGGCTTAAAAGCTCTTATTAGAACCTCCAGACACTGCCTGGAAGACTGATCTCGACTGACTTGGACAAGTATAGTTTTTGTTTCACCAAACAGTTGGACTGAATAGGAAAACATTTGGAAGAAATTTGGAAATTTGAAACAGTTTGTCTAAACTACTGACTAGTCTAGAATGAACTACATGCAGGGCAAGGCCAAGTTTGCTAGTGAATACCTCCAGTGTGTGTGTGTGTGTGTGTGTGTGTGTGTGTGTGTGTGTGTGTGTGTGTGTGTGTGTGTGTGTGTGTGTGTGTGTGTGTGTGTGTGTTTGTGCCATATGAGGGTTCTGTCTTTGCAGGCAGGCGGGCAAGCAGCAAATAATTCCAGCTAGTTGGGCTCCTGTGGTTCCCCAGCCATCAGTCAAGTTTAATACCCACTCACAGTCAGCGTCGCTGGCCTGGAACCTGCACAAGGCCACCTTTCAGCGGGGCCACTTGGTGCTGCTCTGAAGGCTCAGGGTGAACTGGGGGACTATGGTGACACGGTGGAATTGAGTGCTGAACCTCAGATCCACAGCAGCCAAACAAGTGGTTCCCCAAGACAGGAAATATATACATTATAATGGTACCCAAAGTGATATGTATAAACTCCACTACACCTACACCTGGCTTGTGTGTTACTGTGCATGTGATTGTGTGTGTATGTATGTTTCTAGAACTGGAAAACCCTCCAGGCCAGTTTCACCCATCAGGGTTGGTCGTATCGGCAGACAAACAGCTCCACTGAGAGCCAGTATTGTTAATGTACAGCTAGGAGCCTCAAGGTCTAGCTGGGGTAACAAGCAGGGTCTGTTCAGCAGTGTCCAGTGACCATGGACTTATCTAGTTGGCAGTGATGAAATGCTTCCTCAACTGGTTCATGTAGACAGATTTAAGATCTGCTAGTCCTTTCCCAACCTGCCTCTTGATAATGAGACACAAATGCCGAAGTGACCACAGACCAGCCTGTTTTACCACTACACAACCCGTACAATTACTCTCTGTCGCGTCCTTGTACTGTTGTCAGTGATAGGGTGTCAATGACTGTCTTGTTCCTTGTGGCCTGCTCTTGATGAGAGCTGAATGTTTGATGGACAAAGTCCATTGGTGTATTTGTTTATGTGCAAGCTGTGTCCATGTTATAACTCTCTTCTACACAGACCCCAGACTAGTCGTTCACCATCCAAGTGTGTTGTGACAGCTCTTATGTCATTACATAATTTACTCAATAGATACATGGAAGACAATATACTGTATGACAGATATAAACTGATATTAGTTCATTTAAATGTGTATACAGTTCAGTCAACATCAAGGCTAATTGCTGTATTCACTCCATCCTTCTCATTTTTCCTGTTGGGTGGCTTTGAATAGATTTATTTATGGAACCTATTTATAAATGTGGACCAAAAATAAATATTACAAATAACTTAGTCATTGTCCCCACCCATTCACTAATGGGATCTCAGTTAGTCCAGACCTTTATCTTAGTCCTCTCGACTCCAGATGACCTGCCTTTCACTTGCACACAAACATGCACGTACGCACATATACACACACACCATACATTTACATATCTGCATGCAAGTACTCATAAACACACACACTTACCGACACACACAACTCTCTAACAACTAAACTACAAAGACACAAAGCCCTCCCATGTCAGAGACATCCTGGCTGGGATGGTGTGATGACATTTTTAGATTCCAAGGACAGTTCATTTCCTCTCTTCCTGGTTGCTATTGTGTTCCAGTGATACCATTGGTCCTCAGGGACCAGCTCTGGTTCCATAGTTGCGGACCAGCTTACAAAGGGGTGGAATGGAGGGCCTCATAAATGACTACCAAGAGTCCAGAGCAGATGTGTTAGAGAGCTTAGTGAGTAAACTGTTTTCTCCTCTGATTTCATTTGGACAACCTTTCAAGTGATATGTGCAAAAAGTAATGACAAACAATGAATTTATTATCTTTAGCACACTGGTAACATGTTTAATGCATTCCTACACCTCAGAGCTGTACCAAAATGGGCGTTATCATTTTGTGACAAAGACTTGTAATTGTGACAATATTTTGACTACCTTTTGTTGTTTCTGTCAATATTAAGCTACAGAGTATAAATCAAGGAGGCAGACACATCTCGTTGTAATGTCATACAGATGTCCTAAACGTTTACATCCAACAGTCCAGCTCAACAGGATGTCTGACTAAATAACTCATGATAAACCTGCCTGCCATACATCCTCGGGCATTATGTAACTGAGACTATAAACATGTCCTGTCCATCTGGAGACAGCATGCTTGCTAGTGAGGGTGTTCTGTTTACAATAGGCTGAACTATGGAATCATTGTAGAAGCAGTTCAAAGTGTAGGTTATAGACAGACAAAAAGAATGAAGGGAAGTTGGAATACAAAATGTGTTGACTAAAACTTAAACAAGGGTGTGATTATAAACATATAATCTCTTCCTAGCGTACATAAACATACAGACATGTATGTTTGTCAGTTGAGAATAACGACACGACACATCAATGATCGTAATTGACTAGTGCATTGTGGTGTTAAACACGATACAATACTGTCACCTTGTGGTGAGTCATTGTGTCTTATCGAGTGGCTTTTATTTTGAAAAACACCAACGGGAAGTGTATAGGAAAGTCCGCTAGGATTGTATTAGGAATTTTTCCTTTCTTGACCCTCGAAAATAGCAAGAGGACCAGTTGTTGCTATCAAAACACCGGATTGGCCATGTCAGAAACATACGGTAGGATACCATGACTGGTCCACTCATATTGACAGCTCGCCGTGACAATGTCGGTGTATTGAAGACATCGCAATGTCTGGTGATAGAAGTAGTCTATGCTACCTACAACTAGCTAGGTGGCTAAGATGTTTACTCATCATCGCAGGGCATCACATCAGTGCAGGCAGTAGCTTGTGTTCACTCGCTCACTGCGCATACTGTATTTGAATCAAATTTTGAGCGACAAACATAAATGTCACATGGAATGTATATTCCATTCAATGTATGAACTGCTATCAAGGCGTGGGAAAATCTGTTACACCGCTTTTAAAGCAAATTGTTCTGTTTGGAAGGTGATGTAACGCGCTTGCTTGATAGCAAATCTCTTGTGATCTAAAAAGTCAAATTAATATGGCAGCATTAGAAAATCATCATCATAGCAATGGCTATTTCAGATGTATTTGTAAATACCATTAGTAATTGCCAAAGAGCTACGGTTTATTTCCATATTGGCTGCCCTGTTGGATCAGGATGGCGTGCCATCTGTGTAATATATTTTTTTTTTACTCAGATTTCCTGTTTAAATTCCTTGTAATCGGTAATGCGGGAACTGGAAAATCCTGTCTGCTTCACCAGTTCATTGAAAAGAGATGTAAGTGTGCACATACAGTGAATAAGTGAACGCTCAAGTACTTTGTGTTCATTTGGAAGATTATAAATAATTCATAACAGCTTTAAACCGTTATTTCATTTTGATCATTTCCAGTCAAAGATGATTCTAACCATACCATTGGAGTGGAGTTTGGCTCCAAGATCATCAGCGTAGTCAACAAGTTCGTCAAACTCCAGATCTGGGACACTGCTGGACAGGAGAGGTTCAGGTACATGGCAGTAGCCTACTCAGTGGTACAGTGGTGCCTGGAGAAGCCCTCGGAGTACGATTTTGCACCCTTGTCCTTAGTAGTATTAACTACATCCAATAAAAACACTTAACTGATGATCGGCCTGTGTGCACATTCTATGTTAAGGGATGATAAGTGAGTATACTGTAAAGCTAAAAAAAAAAGTGAGTATGCAGCACGACTATGAAAAAATGTATGGTAGTGAGTCGGATACCTACTGTACGTACACTAACAACGCCCCACTATACCACTGGCTGTACTGTAGCCCACTATAACCCCTCTTGTTACATTTTACTAGACTGAAAAATACAACTAATTCAATTACACAGTCATGGACAATAAATTGCATAACAAGACATCCTTTTAGGAGCATCCTCCTTGCCAGAGCATCCTTCAGTGTGATTTATGGCCAGCTCTCAGAGTCAGATGGCTGAGCGGTTAGGGAATCGGGCT
Organism: Osmerus eperlanus; assembly: GCF_963692335.1. Lineage (NCBI taxonomy): Eukaryota > Metazoa > Chordata > Actinopteri > Osmeriformes > Osmeridae > Osmerus > Osmerus eperlanus. The sequence continues at coordinate 17,242,143 of NC_085023.1, forward strand.
AGTAATCCGAAGGTTGCCAGTTCGATTCCCGGTCATGCCAAATTACGTTGTGTCCTTGGGCAAGGCACTTCACCCTACTTGCCTCGGGAGAATGTCCCTGTACTTACTGTAAGTCGCTCTGGATAAGAGCGTCTGCTAAATGACTAAATGTAAATGTAGCTCTCCAGCTGGTGTAGCCTAGGACTAGCCCATTAGCCAACTTGCTGGTTAGATAACATAGGCAAATACACATAGATAAGCTCTGCTTTATATAAAATGTACATCTTGTTAACCTTTTTCCTTTATCCCTAAACATCATACTAAAAGAGCAAGAAACATACAATGTATCTGCTGCAGTGTCTACAAGTGCAAAATTCTGTTAATCATCGACTTATTATTTGCAATTGGTCAAGTATTTGCTTTGTTAATTGGGTTGTTGTTTGTAGATCTGTGACCAGGAGCTACTATCGAGGAGCAGCTGGAGCCTTGCTCGTCTATGACATCACCAGGTCAGATTATACTATGTGTTCACTTCATAACAATGTGTTCATTTAGCTGACATACAGTACAGGGGGGAATTTGAACCTGCGACTCATCATCTGCTCTAACCACTGAGCTACACCTAATCTTAGTAGTAATAACTGACTCTCTCTCACACACTCTCCCTTTTTTTCCACCCCATCCTCCCTGCTCCCTCCCTTTTATGTTTCTGTCTCAGTCGGGAGACCTATAATGCACTTACCAACTGGCTGACAGATGCCAGAATGCTGGCCAGTCAAAACATTGTCATCATTCTGTGTGGAAACAAGAAGGACCTGGATGCTGAGAGGGAGGTCACCTTTCTGGAGGCTTCTCGGTTCGCCCAAGAGAACGGTATGCTGCGGCTGACTGTGTAGGAGAAGGAGTATCTGCGTCTGCATGTGTGTCTGTATTCCATAGTTATAGTAGCATAATCAGTTATTGTAGAGGTAATTCAGTCTAATCCCCACTAGAGGTCACTGCTGAACTTCAATTCATGGCTGTGGCACTGTGTGTGTTTAGTTGTGTTTGCATGTTACAACACCTGTGTGTGTGTGTGTGTGTGTGTGTGTGTTTGCAGAGCTTATGTTTTTGGAGACCAGTGCTCTGACCGGGGAGAACGTAGAGGAGGCCTTCATCCAGTGTGCCAGGAAGATCCTCAACAAGATAGAGTCAGGTACACCTCTAACCCCTGAACTCTGACCTCCAACAGTGTTCACTAGCCGCGTTCTTTTGTCAATAAAACAATTTGAATGTTTGAGCCCTAAGGAATCCCAATCTAGTTTGTAAGTCTCCAATGCTGTCCCTCCCTCCCTGTCCTCTCCATCTCTCCCCTCTCCCTCCCCCCCAGGAGAGTTGGACCCGGAGCGGATGGGTTCTGGGATCCAGTACGGGGACGCGGCCCTGCGCCAGCTCCGCTCCCCACGCCGGGCTCAGCCACAGGGAGCCCAGGAGTGTGGCTGTTAGTGAGCATGCTCAGTAACCAGCCTGGAGCACCCCCAAGGTGAGGTGAAACCACACTCCTCTCTTCAACCCAAAACACACACACTTTGACCCTCAGACACACACCAACACACACATGCACATACTGTACATACACAAGCTTGGTGTAATGTTATGTTAGGGTCAGATCCTAGTCATGGCTTAGTAATACAACTCCAGTGGTATGTCACAATACTGTGTCTGGTGTGTGTGTCTGTGTGGTGCACTGAGGCTGAAGAAGGTCTGTTCTTAGTCACCTCGTTAAGAGGGAGGAACCAGAGATGAGACACAGGCTATTTCTGTCTCCCAGTTCCAAGTGTGTGATGTGTCTGAGATTCAGTCACCAACAGACACCCACTAGCAGGGTGGGGGGCTTTGCTGCGGTCCTGAATGGGCCATATTTGGCTGCTAGGGGCTGAGACTGGGCTGGGCTGGCATGCAGAGACCAGGGAGGTCTCCAGGCTGGAATGTAGTAGCAACAGTGAGCTCAGTGTCAGTAGAACTGGATGGATAGATTTGGTGTGGGTGGGGGTTGGTCTGCTGGTTGCAGATTGACACAGAGGCTGTAGTGCATTCTTTCCCCAAGGTTCACACTCTCAATTTGACCTGATCTAAAGTGACAGACCAACAAGGCTAACAGTGCGGTCTCTCGCTCAAGGGGCTGATTGTAACCCTCTCCATCATATCTTGACAGTTTGATGTAACTGAATTGGATTGCCTTTTACCGCCCCCCTCCCTGCCCCCTCTCCTATACTTACACCCATCCCTGCACCCCTGTCCCTCTGTCACCCCCTCTCTCTGTCCCCCTCACTACTCCTGTCTCCACTACTGCCCCTTTCCCCCTCACCTCCTCCAGGCAGGTTTGTGAAGACCAGGAGGACGATGTTGGGAACATAGCGTTGCTCATGTTCACATAGCTCATGGTGTTGAAGCAACTCTTCCCTGACCTTCCTTTGACCACCTTACGGACCGTTCTGGCCCTCGCTATCAGAGACGACCCACACAGGCTCCTGGCCATGCCCTCTCTGGAGCGCCGAGCCCCTCCCTGGACCCCTCCGACAGGCCTGATACAATCCACAATCCAACACACCCCCTCACAAATGGACCAAACCCTCCAATCAGCTGATATCTTACTGACTGCTGCCCTTTCTTTGACTTTCTGCATCCTGCATCTGTACAGGATTACCTGTAAAAAGACCAGATGGTTTACTCTTAAAGCATGTTTTATGGACTGAAGAATATCAAGAGTTATTAATTATACACTAAGAAATAATCTATAGATTGTTATATTTACATATCACATTTATCATGTTGTTTTGTTGTGTTCTGGTGAGATACGGACCGGTCCTGCCTGATATGCACTGGCTCCTCTGACCTGCCGTTCCAGTTAGGTGTTTATTCAGTTCATCAGTTGTTGTTTATTTTCTCCTTGTTATGTATCATGATTTTTTAACTTAACTTATTCTCACATGTATATCTGCACTTTTTGAAATAAAGTATTATAAATGTATGCTCCCATATTGCAAATGGTGACTAGCGGATGGTTAGTTTCAGTCAAGATGAATATAAGTTTATGAAAGGACAAGTAGAATCATTCCCAAAGTGGTTTATTCAAAGCCTACCATCCCAAGATCCACACTTAAACCCTTTTTTTTCTCACAGCTATGACGACAATCAAATGTGTAAAAATGTTGACATTAAAATGTGTGTACAAAATAACGTCTAACACCAAAATAGTAATGACCCTTATATTTGCAAGTTAACTATTATATGTCTGGCAATTTGAAGGTTTGTCTTTTGTCAAAACATACATTTGTTGTTATTTATGTACTTTAGTAAACAATGAGCAATGAGCCATTACACGGACACAGCAAAGCTGTGAGTAATCCTCACCTCTTCCAATTTCTGAATGAATTATTATTGCTTCTCATACCTATGCCCGTGCTAAGTAAGATGGTGCTGCTGGTGGACTGAATAAGCTAGAAGCATCTATTGCACACATTTTCAACAATGGCTTATTATCCAATTTCACATTACTGCATCTAGCTAGGTACCTCTGGACTTAAATAGATGTGCTTGTTTGAAAATAATAATACTGGAAAATTATAGTGATACCCACACAAAACAAAGAGTTACACTAAACACTGTCAAGTAAATGGACCTTGAGGCCAAGTCAACATTATTCTAATCCCTTTCTCTATGTACAGTTACGTTTCTCAAAAGGAAAGTGCTATTGTGGTCACCTTTGGAAGCAGATTTGGTCCTGAAAGCAGACATACATAGACATCACCTTGTGTGCAGCCATATTGTTCCTCACTTTTTTCAATATCTAGGTGCCAAAAAAGAGAGCTGTTTAGTTCAGATTGCGTACATGTACAAGACAATAATGATGTGTGAGAAAGCTATCCTAGTAACCTACTGTGCATGATTTCAATGAAATGTGACATTTCTAATGTCAAATCAATCCGGTGATCTAGAAGCAATAAGACTACCGTGTTTAACCACTATTGCGTACAATGGAATTGTGCTAGTAATCCTGGAAAATGATCTTGTGAGAGACAGGGGATGGTCTTGTCCACCAGGGAGAATCTATTTATCCTCTGGGTCTTCCTCAGTCTAGACTCTCCTTCATTCCTCATGCTCTTTCACATCTCCTCCTTGTCAGATGGCCACCAGACGTGAGGAACCTTTCCCTCCAATGGGTTTTGAGAAGGAGTCAAGGTGGGGAGGAGCACACTTTGATGATTTAACCTGTGTCATCCCGCAGGTGTTTGTGATCAATCCCGGTAAGCATGTGTGTTTGTGTGCGTGCACCTGTGTGTCTGTGTCTATCGAGACCTGGTGGAGAAGCAACGCATGTACTCTGTTACCCAGGGATTATAATCTGATGCCATTTGGGTCTTGACAGTTTTTTCAAGGTCAGCTGACTGCGCTCTCCGTCTGTCCGCCTGCTGTGTCTGCATCTGCCTCTCCACTTCCCGCCTGGTCTTGGCCCGCAAGGCAGACTCGTGGATCTGAACACAAACACACACATACAGATGGCTCGTCTAAAACAGCGAGTGACAAATACTACATTCATACCAGTAATTACAGAGTAACAGACTATAATTATTCTGAGAGTTGGTTATTGACTTACCTCCTTGGTAGATGCTGAAGTACGCACATTGTGGGTTTTCTTGCTGGCCATATCAGTAGGATTATCCCCCCCACCATACAGGGCAAACGGATGTGTGTTCTCCTTATTGGGCTCTTTTAGTCGCCTTAGTGGACCTCTAAGCTTGAGGGGTCTCTTTGAGTGTTTGGCTTTGGGCTGTTCTGCTGGCTCCTCCTCAGGGAGTTTTGGCCCATCTGGAGCTCTACCTGTCCTCTCCTCCTCTGTTTCTCCAACCTTCCTGGTGTCCACAGCCTGACCATCTGGAAAGACGTCAACTTTTAATACATGATTCAATAAAACAACAGCACTTTAGTATGTTTGCGTGTTAAAAAATACATTTATATAAAACATTGCCTTATACCAATGGATGGAGCGGTCTCTGGCGGAACATTCTCTGTCCGCTGATGCGGCGCTTCCTCTGATGCAGGGATATTCTGTTCAGATGTTTTTTGAATCTCCCGGTGCTCTGGTGCCTTTCGGTCACATTCTGATGAGGACTGGTCTTTCACGACAAGAGGTTCAACTTTGTTTTTGTTAGGAGGAAAGGGGCTGCCACTGGATTCCGAGTCGCTGTCCCCTTCGTTCCAGAAAAACGGATTGTGCGAATGTTCCAGAAGTCTCCTCGCTAATCTGTATTTAACCATCTCTTCGTAACACTTGGAGTAGGTTTCCCATTTAGGGTCCTTGAATTTCTTCATGTATTCCGATCGGATCTTTTTTGTAATCATTGTTTGTCTTACAAAATAGAGAAAGCAGAATTCTTTAATTAGGTGTACACCATAATAACATATTTGTTACAGCAACTCCGTCATGAATACACGCCCCGCCAGTCATTTAAACCAAAACATACGTCTGCAAGGGGAAGTCTTACGGTGAATGGAAACCAATAGCTGAGCAGAAGTGGAGCTAAACTGCTTAGCTTGACACACCCCCCATGTCTCCGCCCGTTGAACATATCTGCGTAGGTAGAGGGCGTTCTGCAAACGATTTTACATTGGCCTATCTCGCAAGAGACGTATATTTATGGAATTAATCATTAATCATTTAAAGGGTTTGTTGTAATGTAGTTAGCACTGGCGATTGCGTATAAGCCTGTGCACTATCGCAAGAAATCATATTATTGTGCTCTATCATAATGCTTTTGATTTAAACTATAGCCTAGTAGCAAATAACTATTTCATCTTTTGTCAATCTCTGTTAATAATTGCATGCTAAATCACTACTGAAACATGCATTGACGCAGAAGAAACGATCATGCCTTGTGTCGCAGGCTTTTCTAAATGAACTAGGCTACGTTTATTCTCATCGACATCGCATAGTCTAATAGCAAAGTGTCGATAGTTTAAACATTCTAATTTGGTATACTTACAGGGTAGAATTTCACAGACGCGAAACAGAACAGATGGCGTCTTGTGAGCCGTAATAGGCTGTCTCCGTATTTAACTCCGCCCCGAGCTGAGCTGCATTTAAAAAGCCCCTTCCCCCTCAACAGGTGGATGTTTAGGGAGAAATGACCATGCTTGATGGTTACACCGCCATCCACTAATAACAAGTCGAGTAGTAATTACTTATATAACGATAAAGACGTTGGCCTTCTTAGTTTCATATATCACGACTTGACATAACAGCTTATGTTTCATTGGACGCTTCTAATTTTGTTCTATTATTTCCATAAAAAGGGATATATTGCCTAATAAGGGTATACGTGTGTGGGGGGTGCTTAAACGACATTGGAATACTAGCGTTGGGATCATGTGTCAGATTTGAAGAGCTTGAGAATCCCAAGTCAAACAGCCAGCAAGGCACATTCCATGGAAGTCAAGCTCTTGGGTCTCCCTCCTCTTTCACAAGCGACAGAGACTCGAGACAATGTAGGCCCTACACTGTCATCTCATATTTTCTCAAATCATAAAACTGACAAGACCACTGTAAAAAATACCAAATAATGGACTTTAATAAATTAAAATTTATATACATATACATTCACATGTTAGAAAACATGGCATGTTTTGTTCTTCTTTGGTTGTGTTGGTTCACAGTTGCAGCATTTCCTCCGTGTAACTGAGGCGTTTGAAAATAACGTGCCTAAACTGTCCATGCGACAACAATGTGTCGCTGTTTCTCTGCTTGCACCCGAATAAGCAGACGCATATGAGGTTGCATATGAGGAAGAGGAGGGTTGTGCATTTAGAAGCACTTCCTGTGGACGATGGATGGGCCTGCCTCGTCGTACTCCTGCTTGCTGATCCACATCTGCTGGAAGGTGGACAGAGAGGCCAGGATGGAGCCACCAATCCAGACGGAGTACTTCCTCTCAGGTGGGGCAATGATCTGAACAAATACGACGGGAGAACGCGTGTAAGAAACCAGGACATTTAAATCAATGTTTTTAATCGACTTGTAAGATTTGGGAAGTGGTGTGTGTGTTCACCTTGATCTTCATGGTGCTAGGGGCCAGAGCTGTGATCTCCTTCTGCATACGGTCAGCAATACCAGGGTACATGGTGGTACCACCAGACAGCACATTGTTAGCGTACAGGTCCTTACGGATGTCAATGTCGCACTTCATGATGCTGTTGTAGGCAGTCTCGTGAATACCGGCAGACTCCATACCTGTTGAGGCGATGCACAGCAATTTAATCTTCACACACTAAACTACAACAATTTTGTTATTAAAAAAATATATGTTACGCACCAATGAAGGATGGCTGGAACAGGGTCTCAGGGCAACGGAAACGCTCGTTACCGATGGTGATGACCTGACCGTCGGGCAGCTCGTAGCTCTTCTCCAGAGAGGAGGATGAGGCAGCGGTGGCCATCTCGTTCTCGAAGTCCAGAGCCACATAGCACAGCTTCTCCTTGATGTCACGCACGATCTCACGCTCGGCTGGAAATGACAAGTATTGTATAATTGATCAGACCGTTGAACAGACAATCCAGTTACGCACACATAACGCGCACCTTGTGAATAAAGTAGACTTTGACAGAATGGGGTGCTACATAAGCTACTGGATTGTTAAGATGATGCGTAAATGTAGGGTAAAAGAGTCTCACCGGTTGTGACAAAGGAGTAGCCACGCTCAGTCAGGATCTTCATGAGGTAGTCGGTCAAGTCACGACCAGCCAGGTCCAGGCGCATGATGGCGTGGGGCAGAGCGTAACCCTCATAGATGGGGACGTTGTGGGTCACACCATCACCGGAGTCCAGCACAATACCTGGAACGCAATGGAGAGCGTCAAGTGTTAGTAGCAGCAAAGTATGAAGGGAGTTTATTGGTTCATGATGCAAATGTGTAAAAAGGCGCATTCTTACCAGTGGTACGACCGGAGGCGTACAGGGACAGCACAGCCTGGATGGCCACATACATGGCGGGGACGTTGAAGGTCTCAAACATGATCTGGGTCATCTTCTCACGGTTAGCCTTGGGGTTCAGGGGGGCCTCAGTCAGCAGGGTGGGGTGCTCCTCGGGGGCCACTCTCAGCTCATTGTAGAAGGTGTGATGCCAGATCTTCTCCATGTCGTCCCAGTTGGTAATGATACCGTGCTCGATAGGGTACTTCAGGGTCAGGATACCCCTCTTGCTCTGAGCCTCGTCTCCTACGTAGGAGTCCTTCTGACCCATACCCACCATGACACCCTGGAGGAAACAGAAAAATTCATGTTAGTCTTGAAAAGGATGTTATGAGCGATAGTGGCTGTGTGCTAACTGTCTTTAACGGCCCCGAGTGTGGAGTTGTATCGTACCTGGTGACGAGGGCGACCAACGATGGAGGGAAAGACAGCCCTGGGAGCGTCATCACCGGCAAAGCCAGCCTTGACCAGGCCGGAGCCGTTGTCGCACACAAGGGCGGTAGTCTCATCGTCGTCACACATCTTGAGTACTGAATGGGCAACAAAATAAATAGGTAAAATATCACGTTGACAGGGCTCACGCGTAACGGAACTTTGTCAAACACAAACGCACGCCTCTGAGCAACATAATTACGATTTCATAAACATTCATGAAATCTGTGGCTCAATACAACGATAACAGTAAATTAAGAAAGAGAGAGAAGATGGAAGATAAATTGATACATTATACATTTCTGCACGAACAGGACCCTGTCAGCTCACCCTCTCAAGGTTACATGATGAGATAACAATGTAACTATTTACAACAAAACTATTCAATACTCAATTTTTGTTTTGCCTTTGGCGATATCCTTCTACAAAAGGCATAAACACAAACTCAAGCTGCCACGGCTAAGTCACGAATGCATTATAACTCAGGTCGGCTGCCAATCAATGTAGATTTAACATTCACTATTTGTGTAAATTAATCTCAAACCTTATCCTTTTCGTTTTGAGACCATATGAACATTATTCTTTTGCCATGTTGCCAATGCCTGTTAATCCTTCAGGTGACAAGATGACACCATCCGTGACCAAGTGTCAACAAAACAATCCGGTGATCGGTGGCTCCACTCCAGTCATGCTGTCTAGATCTAGTCCAGGTGTCTTACCTTGGTGGAGTCTGTTTCAGAGAAAGCTCAGAGTGCCAAACGCTACTGCTGCTGGATCCAGCTACAGTAGCACCTTCACCCCTCAACCCTTATATACTCACCTTCTCACCCACCATTCAGAATGTCCAGTCGTCATCCATATTAGGTTCTTGGAGGGCGCGCAAGGGAACTCCGTAGACAGGCTGAGCGGCTCTCTGTTCGGAGTGAGAGCGCGCTCCATATATGGAACTGTCGCTCTGACTCCCGGCCGCTGTGCCAGGCCCGTACATGGAGACCCCGAGATCGTTTGGCACTATCCTGTCTTACACGCAGGATCATCGTCCCTAAACAGAGCACAAATATGGGCCACTACGAGTCTGGCGCCCAATGGATGAACCGCTGGAGCAAAACACATTTTCTGCATAGCTTTTTGTAATCGTCCCTGAGGAAATTGTTTATTCACACATGATATTTTTAAGAATGGTAGCATCCCTTTTGAAGTCTGATTTGTTGTGCAAAATGTAATTGGTGATGGCGTGCCTCTGCTGAAAATCTCACTGCACTTCCAATTTAAATATTATAAACTAATAGCCGGAAAAGGTTTTGTGAAATGGGGAAATATGCTATGGACTAAGGCTTTGTAACCAATTTTAGTTGTTGTTCAGAGTTTGTGGTACCTAAGGCCTATGGAAGGATGTTGAGTGAAGTATGTGAGTTACCATGATGGTTGAACCCTCACTCATGATTCCTCAATCCAGCATCCGATCTGATAGTACGACCTCAAAGTGAATTCATACATTCCAGCCGGAACTGTTTCATAATCAGACCATGCCGTGTGGTACAATTTTTGTATATTTATGTATCATGGTGCATTGGCAATTGTTACTGCATCTCTTTGAAGGTGTGGTAAGGTGATCAGGGAGGGGGATCCCTTGTCCCCTAAATCCCTCTGAAAATTTAGCAACAAATCAACAAACCCTCTGCTCGACTATCTAAAGGAGCACTGCACACTGTTATTCCTTTGGTCTCTGGTCATCTATTTGTCTTGGTTGTCCTCAATCACCGAAGCCACAAATTATCTCCTCATAACTCAGTCTATGAAATAAGTGACAAGTCCACCCCCTGCTGGTGTGTTTGAGGTATTGACCTGTGGGCTTTCTCTTGACAATTCGTGATCGTTTGTTCAACATTAACATAAAACTGGATGAAATTACATACACATGCCACTTGGTTTTGTGTCTGGGAATAGGTTTATTTCTTATTAAGACCTAATAATTTAACACAAAAATCATTAAAATATCTCATATTAATACATTATTAACACCATAATAAAGCTACCATGAGCTCTGTATATAAAATCTGTATATGTCTCCTGAAACATTCATACACAAAACTGCACACATACGTGATTTAGTTCTCAATAGTGATATACTTTATGGATGGTGAACTCTGATTAAAGTTGATCCTGTAGAAAATACTCATGTTTCGGTGTACAGTCTTTCAGTATAACTCCATTGAATGAGTATTGAGACATGAATGTTACATGACCTGAAGATTCATGACACCTGGGTGGTTCGATGTTAAAGGTCTCAGCACAGGGAACAGACAATGGCCTGTTCTTCTACAGTACAATAGTCACAGACATCCCCTGTCTCCAGGTAAGATGATACACCACCATTGTATTCCAAAGTAGAGGTGGTGTACTGCTCAACAACAAATCAGGTTGAATACAATGAATTAATGGTAAACTGTGGTATGAAACACACAAGGCTACAATGACAGCTGACCTGACTAACTGATATGAGTACACACACAAGCTGCATATTTTTTTATCAAAACATACGTGAGTCAAATCATCCAGCAGAAATGAGACAAAAAACACAGAAACCAGAAACAGCTTGATTAATGATTTGGGATTGTAGCCTTCACAAAACCAATATACTGTACCAGTCCAGTCAAAGCTACTGTATGGCAGTGGTCTGGTCATGATAGTGACATGGCCCTACATACAATGAATGAAGCACATGAACTCATCACAGTTGAGCCAAGACTAACCCTGTCAACATTACCCCTCACAAAAAAACAATCTTGCAAAAAAAGATTCTGCCTATTGTCAGTGATACCATATCAGTGCTCGGCATAAACGAATGTTAGTCAGTGACCTGAATAAAGGTCCAATGTACATAATAAACAGTGAACACACTGTCATACTTGATATTAGATATACAAGGTTGTCAACTTGGACCAAGCGGCTGGTGTGGGATTTTGCTTTTGGGTGTGTCGCTGTTCATTTGACGTAAGACACAGGACCACGTGGATAAATGACACAGAATACATTCCATGTCATATCATACAAGAATATTGGCTTCAAGTTGACAATTTTCAACAAATATATATAAATAAATATACTTTGCAGTCATGTCCATTTATATGCCGTCAGGACTGTTATTTGGTTAAAAAAAGCAAGTCTTGATTATAGATGCTCTGATAGTTGCACAAGGTTTCACTATTGTCCTCATAAGCTCCACTTCAGTGTTTCTGGTCCTCCTTCTCTCCTCTCTCTCCCTTCCTGCCTTCCAGGAAGGCCTTTTTCTCGTATTTCTCCCAACCATTACATTTCTTCCTTCCTTGGACAAAAGCTTGTTTTTCCTCCCTTTTCCATCCCCCCATACCTTCCCTCCCTGGCTCTTTTCCTCTCTCAGCGCAGAGCCTGCTTCTGTCCCTGCTGCAGAAAGGCCTGCTTTTCCATCAGCTTGCGAAATAGGCCCTGTCGGTTGCCTAGCAGCGTGGCGTGCTGGCCGCATTCCACCACGCGTCGTTGGTCCAGCACGGCCACGGCGTCGGCGTTCTGTATGGTGGAGAGACGGTGGGCAATGATCAGCACCGTCCGGCCTTCCATGAGGCGCTCCAACGCATCCTGGACCAGGAACTCGTTCTCTGCATCCAGTGCACTGGTCGGGGGAGGGACATCGGTTAAGATATACTTTGGCTCACATAATCATAGGTCAGTCATTACCAGACAGTTTGTGAGCAGTTTACCTCGTAGCTTCATCAAGTAAAAGGATCTTGGGATTCTGAGAGGATGAAAATAAAATAAAAACGGAAATGAACCTTGACGGGTTGAAAGCAAAACGAGCAGAGTGCAGACAGCGTTGTGAAAAACAGTTACCTTGAGCAAAGCCCTGGCTATGGCTATCCTCTGTTTCTGACCGCCTGCAAGTAATCGCAAGAAGAAGATGCAATATTACAGAGCTTCTCTGCTGCTCAAGAAGACCCATACATTACTGAGAAGGTATGTTTCAGAAATATTGGCAGTATGTACAAGTGTTTTACGCAATCATTTGTCATTGGTCATAGTTGTGGGTTGGGAAACCTTGACCCAGGCCTGGTGTAGTCTCCTTGTACTTACCTGACAGCAGCACACCCTTCTCTCCTACTACAGTGTCAAAGCCCTTTGGGAAAGCCTGTACAAAGTCATAGGCGTTGGCTATGCGAGCCGCTTGATGTATTTCCTGGGCTGTCACAGTGCTGGAGTCGATAGCTCCATAGGCAATGTTCTCAGCAATAGAGCAGGAAAACAGCACTGGCTCCTATAGGGGAAAGAGAAGGAGAGAGGAGTACAATGGAAGATGAGCCAGAGGAGGAAGGAGGAGATGGGGTGAGATTAGAGAGGTAGTAAGACAGTTCATCATATGGTGAAGATGAGAATCCATAGAGAAACAGGGAAAGGGAGAACAAAAAGGCACCAATTTACTACAAAAGCTAAATAGGAAGGTTCCAATTGAACAGCTGTGCACATTTACCTGACTGACTGTTCCAATGTGACTCCTCAGCCAATAAGGATTGAGATCCCGTACATCCCGCCCATCAATAGTGATCACACCTAAAATAGGAGAATGTGTCAGACCCCAAATCGACCCCAGGTCATATATTTCCTTAATATGTTCCGTATGAATACCTTATGTCAAGTAATCATCAGGAATCATCCTCCCCTCTGTTTTCCATCCCTTATTCTTTCAACTACACATTATTTACATCTTTCTCATCCTACATCATGCCCCCCCCCCCCCTCTCCCTGACCCCTACCTGAGTCCGGGTCATAGAGGCGCAGCAGCAGGGAGACCAGGGTTGACTTCCCTGAGCCGCTGGGGCCCACCACAGCCATGACTGTGCCTGCTGGCACAGACAGGGTCAGGTCCTGGAAGATGGGCGCGTCCTTGCGTGTCGGGTACGAGAAGGTGACGTTCTGGAACTCCAGCTGGCCTCTCAGCTGCTCTGATGCCAAGATCAGCCCCTCTGGAGACGGAGAGAAATATCCACCTTGTAACGACATTCATGTGAATACTAAAGTATTGTGTGTGTGCGTGTGTGTTTGTGCGTGGCTTACCGTTTAGGGGAAACTCCGGCTTCCTGTCCATTAGCTCCCACAGCCGTGCCCCCGCTCCGAATCCCTTCATCATCTCCGAGTAGAACGAGCTCATGCCTGCCCAATCAATCACAGATGCACACAAACCAAGACCTGAGCAAGAGCGAATTACAGGTTTACCGTTGCACGCAGGCCTGACACACTCAGTGTGGTGCAGATTGGTGTGTGTGCTGTCCTGTTGGTGTCCTACCTGCGATGCTGATGCCTACCCAGAAGGCATACATGAGGAAGGAGGACAGCTCTCCCACGGTCATGTGTTCATTGGCCATCAGCAGGCCTCCCTTGTACAGCACCGACAGGATAATGATGTTCCCACTTAACCCCGTCTGTGAGACGCATGCACACACTAACGTAGATCAGAAAGCAGAAGCACAGAACGCACATACCATCCCGCAGTCATGTGGTTGACGTCTTTCGCCAGAATTAAGTGAATTCGACTGGGCACATTTTCAGAGGAAATTACATCATTATTCAGTTTCAGTTTCTCCATCGATCTAAACTGTGCTAGGTAGAGAAATTAGGGTTATTTAGGGCTACCAATTCAGAAAGCGTTTCCCCATTGGTACAATCTTCAAACTGTATCTCTGTGGGGTTTTGCTAATCAGAACCACAGTTTGGAACCACCGAATGCTCACCACTCCAAAGAACCCTGCTTTCAAGACAGCCTCTTTCTTGGCCAGCTGGAAAACATAGTCAGCCTTCTCCATGTACTTCTCCACCTCGGTTAGCTCCTTCCCAAACGCACGCACTGTCCGCAGGTTACTGATGCGTTCCTCAGCCAGCTAGGGTATAGAAAACGGAGCTCATAGAAGATGAACCTCACCATTAAAGTCAAAGGGAGAAGGCAATGCGGGTGGAGGATGCGTGTGTGTGTGTGTCAGCTCTCACCTGAGTGGCCTCGGCCAGGGAGTCTTGTGTGCGTTTGGAGATGGAGCGCAGGTATCTGCCATAGACCACTGCAAGAACAGCCATGGGAGGGACGATCATCAACACAAACGCTGCCAGACTGGGGGACACGTAGAACTGGAGGGAGACAGGAACGGGGGTGAGACAGGAACGGGGGTGAGACAGGAACGGGGGTGAGACAGGAACGAGGGTGAGACAGGAACGGGGGTGAGACAGGAACAGGGGGTGAGACAGGAACGAGGGTGAGACAGGAACGAGGGTGAGACAGGAACGGGGGTGAGACAGGAACGGGGGTGAGACAGGAACAGGGGTGAGACCAGGAGAAAACTGGGAAGAAAATCTCACCTTGAAACCTAGTCCAGGTCTGTAAAAATGCTGTAATATTGCTTAAGGCCTATTTACAGGCAAGTGTCTGTGTACTGAGACACAATTTCAAGTTGAGGAACTAGTCATTACTGTGATTACTTTCAGTAAGTAAGGAGTGACTGTCCACATAGCTATAACAGGAAGTAACTTAATTGAGTCAACTGCTACCACGCAACAGTGAACCGCTGAATGATCTGTTACCAGGAACTACACAGACATCCTGGTTTCTTCATCAGGCTGAACTTTGGCCCAGCCAGTTTGTCAACCGATATAGCTATGTTTAGCACCAGCAGAGAAGACAATAGGATTCCATAAATAAGACACACCTGGAGCAAAGAAAGCCTGGCTTCCTTGTTCCAACCCAGACATCACAACAGAGTACAGCCAAAATATAATATTGCTACTGCCAATGACATTGCCACTGGAATCTATCATGTGTACTAAATTTCCCCCATCTGACCTGGATAAAAGACTTGGATGTTGATGTGTATACACCTATGATGTGCACACTGGTGTGTGTGTGTGTGTGTGCTCACCATCATGCTGACCCCAGCAGCAGCTTGAGCCACAGCACGGAGGCCGTCTGAGAGGTTGTCTGTAACGGAGCGCCCCACCAACATGCTGTCTGCCGACAGCCGGTTGATCAGTTCACCGGTGCGCGTCCTGTCAAAGAACCCTACTTCCTGTCTCAGGATGGACGAGAACAGGGCCACCCGGAGGTTCCTCACGATCTGCTGCCCTGCAACAGTCACACGCACACACAATTAGACCTGCACTGCTTTCACGTGAATCACAAGCCTTGTAACGTCTTCACCTGAACCACAGTTCCACCTTGTAGGTTTTCCTTTAAGCTGCCTCACCTGTGACCTGCATAAGGTAGACCCGAGCGGCGTTCGCAGCACCCCCAACAAGGAAGACCCCAGACAGCATGATACAGAGGGACGTGAGGGAGGAAGTGAAGTCATCGGAGCTGCTGGTGTAGATGGTGTCTATCACTTTGCCCAGGAAAAAGGGGGCTGACATGGTGACCGAACTCGAAACCAGTAGGAAGCCAACCGCAGCTAAAGAGGGGCAGAGTTAGAGAAACAACAATAAACAAAGAAACACAAACTCAATGAGACCCGAGAGACACTTGTGGTCCCTGTCTATCTATCTGTCTATGTATCTGTGCTGTGTAGAATGGAAAAGTAGTCACACCTGACAGTCTCCAGCGCTCTGGGTGAGCAAGAGACATTATCCTTCTGACATCCTCGAATGGTATGGTGGTGGGGGGTTCCGTCTTCTCCGTTGATGGAACATATGTATTGTCAACTCCATGTTGAGTTGTTGGTTTAGACTTGCTTGAAGAACTGTAAGAGGCGCACGCGTGAGTGGCTGTCCATGAGCTCCTGGTCAAGGGACCATAAAACCCTCCAAGTGGAAACCAGCACGGCACAAGAGCGGCTACGTGTCTCCTAGAGAGCGAGGGGCGTGCCGCAGGTTCCAAAAATGTCTCCGCTGCTGAAAGATCTCGCTTGATTCTCTGTCCCCTGATGACATGGTTCTCTATCCAAAACAGTCTGTGTGCACGGGAGTGAACAATCTTGCGTTTCAGTAGATGCACCCCGCCTGTACATCTAGACATCTGCAAAAGCAGTCTCATTCTACAAGAAGTCTGCTGCTAACGAATTACAGCCTAAGTAAATTCAATCTGACAAGCAGTATATAGCTTATATATAACTAATTAGCTGTTATACCTCAAACCATTGTTGTCAGGCTACTACAAGCGAATATATAACAAGCTAACTACTGCTCGATAACAAATCTGATTAGTGCTGATTGCATGTCCACGACGACCCATGTATCCAAGGAGCACCATTTGCCCACATCCATCCTTCCCAAATGCTATGAAAACAACATCAACGCCGAAGGATAAGCTAGTTAGCTACATTGTTCGATTTTGACAGTTGTTTAATATGTTATCTGTTCATGACAGTCACGTTCATGGAGCTTGTTAGTACGCCAAGTTATCTACTATCACGCACTAGCAGCACCCTGTCACAACAATCTGTCCGTGGATCGGTGGGAGTAGCTCATCCAAACACGCAATCTCCAGGCAACAAGGACAGCCAAACCCACTACCCACCAAAAAACAGACCTTCACCGTGAGAAGTAAGACATGGAACCAGAGACGAAGGTCACCCCGGAGATGCACCTGGCTAACTAGCAAGCTAACGTTGTGGTTATCCGTCTCAACTGTAATGTCTATCTAACTGCCCGTTGGTGAAATCAATGGCCGATGTCACAAGAGGCAAACTTTGTAGCTAGACATAACCAAACAAACTGTAGAAAATCATCTGTTCCATACAGTTTATCCATCAAGCAAGTTTTAACAGATATGTATACTGACATAACTAAAACCACGAACCACTAAATTGGAGTCGAAAAATAAGGAAGAAAGAGATGCATTTCAAAAACGATAATATTAAATGCATGCGTTTTAGAAATGTAGTCGATACTACTACAAAAAAAAGTTTTAGCCAGGACACCAAAAGCAGGGACAGGGGCACACATCTTAATGCTCATTCATCCATACATAGTTAATCTGTCTGATTTGATAGGAAGTCTACACGTTTTGTAAACATTGGACATGCAATCATAGGTACAACTTAGCACTCGATTATGTTGGTCTGGCACTGGAGTTCAGAGTTCACGAGTGTCTGTCTACCACAACAGATCGACACGTGTAGACAGGAAAACTGTAAGTATTTAGCATAAGAAATGCATAAAAACACTTAAATTAACTGTCATAAATGCATTAGCCTACGCTTTATTAGTCAAGCCTTCAGTTATAGCACATGGCACTGTT
This sequence comes from Osmerus eperlanus, assembly GCF_963692335.1. NCBI lineage: Eukaryota > Metazoa > Chordata > Actinopteri > Osmeriformes > Osmeridae > Osmerus > Osmerus eperlanus. Next base: position 17,259,804 of record NC_085023.1, read on the forward strand.
TTAGATCATATAGCAACATGATAGTAACTAAGCTAGCTATAACTAGCCTAGCTTTAGCATGCACCTAGAAGTGTGCAGTATGTTCATCACTTATTTTTCCTTTAAGATGAATATACTCACATTAATTTGCTGATTTCGCTCAATCATTCGTCAGCCTATTTGAATAAAAGTTACCTAATGCCTGCATAATTGACTAGCCGACCTATCTATGCTACTTGTTGACCAAGTCCTCTCCCTCTTTATAGCTGGTCAGGCTCCAGCTATGACTGCCATATACTCGGGTATATACTCGAAACTTAAGAACCCCCGAACTCCCTGGGAGGACAAACTGAAGCTTGCCCGCTTCGCATGGATCTCGAATCAATGTGTATTGCCTAACAAGGAACAGGTCAGTTACTGTTGTTTTCTGCCAAACGCTCACATAGAGAATTCTCCTTATTCTGTTAAGACGCTCAATAGTTCGTTTGAGTTAACGTTTAGCCGTTGCTTGGCTATAAAGAAAGAGTTCGTTGAGTACTATTCGTCTAGGATGGTTCTGTGTCCTCATTGTTGCAGGTGCTTTTTGATTGGACGAGTCATGCGCTGACATGCTACTACAACAAGAAGGCAGAGCTGCCACAGGAAGTAGTGGAGGGCCTGTGGACCTACCTGGACAACATTCTGCACAGCAAGAGGCTACAACATGTCCTAAGTCAAGGGAAAACTGTCAGCATTCGTCAGCCATTAGCACAAGTTAGTGGCTGTTTTATTATTTACTTGATTATATACTCTGCTCTTATAACTTCAATGCTATTGAAGTTTGCTATTTACATTTATTCATTTTTTAGCAGACACTTTTATCCAAAGCGACTTCCAAGAGAGAGGTTTACAAAAAGTGCATTTTCAATGTTTCTTGACTGAACCCTATCTTTCCATCTTTTGCCAGGTTATTATTGACCGTATCCAGGAGTTTACCTCTGGTGTGTCTACAGGGCTTTCCCCTGTGGCTGTGTCCACTGTGCTGAGCTGCTGCCAGAGCATTCTATCCTCCACAGTCCTTGCTGCCACCTTCACCACCAAGTATGAGTTGTTGGTGGATCTGCTGGCCAAGCACTGCTTCCTGGCCTCTTCCAAGCTCCACCAACCAGCAGCAGAGCCCCCGATGGCCCAGGATCAACCAATGACAGATTCCCCGGTCCCCCAGCCTCAGCCAATCGCAGAGCAACTGGCTCCTCAGATGTTTGAAGTCCTTTTCCAGGTGTTAAGCAGCTACCTGGTGGTCCAGAAGCAGCAAGGCAATCCCACCCGTGTCTTCTCCCATGTGTCATCCCACCTTCTGCAGCCTCTCCTCCTCCTCCGCCACTTGTTGACCTCGCGAGCCTGGACTCCCCAGGATGACCCCCGATTGCGGCAACAGCTGAGCAGGGACATCCGGATCAAGATAGATGCCATCTTGCAATCTGCCCTCTTCCCGCCTGAACATCTTCCAGCCTATCGGGAAGAGCTAACCCCAGCCAAAAAAGGTACTAGGACGGTCGGTAAAAAAGGACCAGCAGGGAAGGGCGTTCTCTCACCGGTCAGCTCCATCCTCACCAAACTGTGTGCCGAGGGGTATTGTGATCCGGACCTCCACTACATTGTCAAATCCAGCTCCCTTCCCCTGCTCTTCAAGTTCTCTCTGGACGCCTATTGCAAAGGTGGAAATGAGAAGATGCTCTGCTTCCTTGTGCTGACCCGTCTGGTCACAGGACTAGATTTTGACCTCTCAGACCAGCTGACTGTCAGTGAGGTGTTCCAGCCTGACAACTGGAGTCTGGCCATGCTGGCATTGGAGAGTCTACTCAACCTGTGTCAGTCTGGAGACATCTACAATGTAGCCTCAGACAGGATCCAACATGGAGAAGCCCAGTTTACCTTCTACAGGAAGGTGGTTGAGCTGTTGTTAAACCAGCCCCAACCCGGGATTGCAGCCTGGTATCGCTGCCTCAAGGCTATACTAAATCTAAACCACCTTATCCTAGAACCAGACTTGGATGAGCTGCTATCCATTGCCTGGGTGGACTCCGAATCCCTTGATTCCCGAGTAAGGAAGGCCCGAGAGTCCCTGGTCTCCGCCGTCTTCCAGATCTATACCAAGCTTCGCCAGCTACCCCGGCTGTTCCAGGAGCTGCTGAATGTCCTGTGCCGCCCTGCAGTCGACCACCTCCGGCTTCCTCTCCTATCCAGAGCAACACATCAAGCCCTTGCTGCCTGTCTGCTGGACACTCCTGTGAGCCAGAGCTTGGAGGTTTGCAGCCAGATCCTGGAGAGCATTCAGACCTTCATCATCCCAGACTTGGAGGAAAATGAAGACATGGCGCTGAAACTCTTCTCTCTTAGCGGGTTGCTGTTCTCTGTCTTGTTCAGTGTGAAGACATTAGACAGCAGCAGTCCTATGCTGGCGGTCAGACAGACCCAGTCTGTGATGGAGGAGATGCTCCAGGTTGTAAATGCCATTTTAGAACAAGTCCCAGAGCACACAGCAAGGGAGCTGTGGGTTGAGAAAACCCAGGAGGCAGGCCTTCTCCTCAGGTACACCTGGATGGAGACGAACACTCTCTTCCAGATTCACTGTAGTAAGTACACATCTTCGGGTTCAGAACCAGACCCAGACCTCTCCGGCCCATTAGACTCCATATTGAGTCTTCTTTCAGATGTGATAGTGACAAACAGTGGCCGGTTCTCCCTGTCAGACCAGAATCACACCCCTATGAGCCGTATCCTACTGAAACTGCTTACTATCCAGCATATGAAGAAAGTCCTCTCATTGAACGAGCTCCTGGCCCAGTCCAGCACGTCTGAGATCCTCTGCAAAGCCACCCAGTCCATAATCGGGAAAGAGGACAAGCAGCTGCCAGAGTCTAACAAGCCACTCTGGGATGGCCAGATCACCAGTGTAGATGCCAGCAGCTACCCTGTTGCAAACTGCTACTTGGTGACCTCTAACCTGCCTCTCCTCGCTCCTTACATCTCTGAGGGTGATGTGAGTCATTTGGCCTGTGTTCTTCTCAGCTCTCTGCTTGACACACAAGCAGGCGACACAGCAGAGAAGCACATCTCAATCCCTTTCATCTCCAGACAGCTGCTAGAGAGCCCCCTATTGGTGGAGACACCTACGCTCTGTTCCGCCCTTGTCAGGTCACTCACACAAAGAATTGTTAGAGTCCTCGGAGCGTCCGACACCGCATCTGTCTGTCCACCACTGAAGACGTTCTGTGAAGTATCTGGTGCAGTTACTGGAAACACAGAAAATGTATCTGTCACTCAAGTGAAAGGAGATGCCATGGATGAATGCTCTGCTCCTCAGAAGAGACTTGAGGCTGTCGCCCAGGAGTTACTGTGTCCCAATAAGGACGATGCTTCTGTGTCTCTGTCTGAAACCCTCACAGCAGAACTTCTCAGTATACTTCAGATTGTTCGAACTCTAAACCCAGATGGGATGTCCTCTGAAGACTTCTCAGAGCTGTTCCTGCTGCTCTTCCTCAAAGTGAAGCAAGTGCAGCCTTGCTGTGATGTCAACCCTGCTTCCATAGTACAGTTGCTGGGAGAGCTTCTCAGTCTAATGGGAACTCTGTTGGCGGGAAGGAACTCCCATTGTGTTCTGAAGATCATCCACGGAAGCAGCCTACTAGAAGCAACCATGACTGCTTTGTTCTCCCATAGCAACCAAGGCCTGTTTCTGACCCTGGACAGCTCTGATTGGCTGGCCTTCCTCAGGTCCCTGCAAGACTTCATACAATCTCTGATCCATCTGATCATCCACAGGAAGAGCAGCGTCCGTCTCAACCTGGAGAAGTTCACCACCTTTATGTTGGACAGTGAGGTGGCAGTGAGGTCGGCATCAGTCGTTCCTGCTCAGTCTGATACTAAGGGCCTGTTTTCCTCTCACCTGCTGCTGGCCTGCTTGACCTCGATGGGCCAGGCAATGACCTCTGCAATGGGGAAGAGCAAACCACTGGACGAGACTTTAGGCCAGCTACTGGAGAGGATCAACGCGGTGCTGGGTCCCGCTGTCCAAATAAGCCTGCAGGCCCAAACAGGCAGTCTGTTGCGCCAGGCCTTCTTTGTGGACGTGGTGACTGGAATGGTCCGCAGCCAGCTGGCCACCAGCCCACAGGAGAGCAATAAAGAGGTCAGCCTCAGTCACATGCCCATGTACAGCAGCTTCTGCCAGCAGATCCTCCGAGAGCTTTGTCCTGCCCCTCGCCCGATGGACTTCCTGGTCTCATCGCTCCAGTTCCTGGGGCAGTATTACTGTGCAATGGAGAGGTGGAAATCAGCCGAACTGGATGAGCTATTTGTTCAGGTTCTACAGAAAGTCGTCAAACTCCTGGGAGGTACGTGGCCCTCTTAAAAGCCATTTCCATTTAGAGAGATTTTGTGGGATTATCGTACTAGATGATTACGAGCAATCGTGTTACTGCTGATCATATCTGTGCTGCCTCAGCCTCATGGCTGCCTGTTTGTGAGGTGGCAGAGTTGGATGAGCCAGTGGAGGAGCTACTACACCACCTGCTGGCCAGGAGTACACCAGAACGCTTCCATCTGCTCCTGCTGCTGCTCAAAGATGGGCTGGACACAGCCCAGATCCGTGCAGGTGCACACAGGGTAAGAACGGATACTTTATGGATGACAATTCAGAAGTGTGTAAATGGGCTCATTTATCACTTTTATGTTTGAAACTAATAATATTTTTCATATAATTGTTTACAGCTTCTACCACAGTTGTCATATTAAAACTGTTTGGCAAGACATAAAAGATGACACTTCAAAGGTAGAAGCCGAAGACGGAAGATTGAGTTTGTGTGTGTGTGTGTTCCAGGAGGTGCTGTCAGCAGTCATCCTCACGAGGCTCCTGAGTGGCTGCCAGCTCCCTGAGGCCTGCTGTAAGGCTCTGTGGCTCCTAACCCCGCAGCTCATCTCCACCCTGGTGGTAAGCTGTCAGACAGTCTCCTGTCAGAGCTCTGTCTCTCAGGGTTTCCTATTTCCTGTGCACCTGTGGAGCCTTCCCGAAGAATGCAATGTGGCACTAATTTCAACATACCCTCTGACACAATATTTTGAAATGATCACTATATTGCTTTCACCTGTTAAATGACCTACTCCAATCTCCTCTGTAGCATAGGGGTTCATATGGGAGGGGGCTTTAGACCATGACACATCTACGTAAGACTAATAAGGTATTATTTTCTGTGTGCTTGTTTATATGTTGATTGACGCTTGCTCTTTCATGGCCGTATAAGGACATCATCTCCAGGCAGCAGCAAGGTTTTGGCAGAGGCAAGGCCTGCGCTGGATAGATGCATGTGTTTCCTATCTAGCAGGCAGGCCCACTGGGCCCAGCAGCACACAGCAGGGCTATTAGACTGGCCCAGCCCAGTCTCTCTGCTGCCTCTCCCTGCTCCTCTGGTTTTCTCTGGATGGGTGGGACCCAGGGGACGAGGGTGTCAGCTCGCAAGGGAAATGATTGAGTTTGATAAATGTTTACTGCCGCCTTTGCTCTCCTCTTTAATGCCATCGCTTTGTCTCTCATTTTGATCCTCTGCCCCGCCAAATCTGTCTACCTACACGCCGCAATCCTCTCTTCCCCTTTCCAGTTTATAGTTCAGGAGTCCAGAAAGGATGTGGCATTGACCTCTGACCTCACCGTGCCGGTATTGACCACCCTAACCGCCTTGCTACGTCGGGGAGAGGGGTCCCTCTCCAACCCCCATCATGTGACCATAGTACTGGGTGCCATCGAATTTGTCCCCCTGAACCAGCTGCCCCTGCCAGTGTACCATGATGTCTTCCATGCCATCCATGAGACACTGTTCGCTATTATTCAGTGCCACCCTCAGGTAATACACACGGCATCTATTAGAGCTTACATCAATACCAGCTGTGTTCACAGTCAGATGACAGAATATTCTCAGTCAACACCCTTTGAAACTTCAAATGTACTAACGATCCCATAGAGGGAGATGTTTTACCTTTAACTTGGTGCTGTTAAATGTGATAGAGGGAGGGATGGAGAGAGATGGTTACAGAAACCAAAGGGCAAACAGAGTTGTAAATAACCACACCACTCTGGTGCAGTTCTCTCTCTTATGTCCAAGTATGGTGATCATTTTTCTCCCTCTTTGACTGTGTGTATCAAGGTGATGCTGAAGGCAGCTCCCATCTTCCTGAATGCATTCTATCGTCTGGTGGCATCCATCATAAAAGAAGGCAGGCAGAAGGGAGAGTCAGACCGAGGTGGGACGGGGACGGACAAACACTAACACTGAGCATTGATACCATGCTAGTATATAGTAGTCTACATGCACAAGCAACTATGCTAAGCTATAATTGGTAAAAAAAAAAGTATGGGTTAAATCTTAGCTACATACACACATATACACATGACTGAGTCTATGCTCCAGTCTTCACCCCCTCTCTTCCTCGTTCTCCCCAGGTGGCGGGGGGGATGGGGAGGAGCTGTTGCGGTGTGCCAGGCTGGTGGAGAGGATGTACTCTCACGTCGCTACCACTGCAGAAGGCTTCACCCTCCTGTCCTCCTTCATTGTAGCTCAGTATGTCACCGAGCTGCAGAAGGTAAGAACTTCATAGCTTGTGTTTGTATGAGAGAGAGGGGGAGGAGGGGGAGGGAGAGGGGGAGGGGGGGAGGGGGGGAGGGGGAGGGAGGGAGAGGGAGGGAGAGGGAGGGAGAGGGGGAGGGGGAGGGGGAGGGGGAGGGGGAGGGAGAGGGAGAGGGGGAGGGGGAGGGGGAGGGGGAGGGGGAGAGGGAGAGGGGGAGGGGGAGGGGGAGGGGGAGGGGGAGGGGGAGGGGGAGGGGGAGGGGGAGGGGGAGGGGGAGGGGGAGGGGGAGGGGGAGGGGGAGGGGGAGGGGGAGGGGGAGGGGGAGGGAGAGGGAGAGGGAGAGGGAGAGGGAGAGGGAGAGGGAGAGGGAGAGGGAGAGGGAGAGGGAGAGGGAGAGGGAGAGGGAGAGGGAGAGGGAGAGGGAGAGGGAGAGGGAGAGGGGGTTTGACAGGAACAGCCTAGGAACATCTGTGTTCACTCCTAGTTAAGTGCATCCTCTCTAATCTTCACCATTAATGGTAAAACTAACAATTCCCTTATATATCCATCCTCCCTTCCTAGCTCTCCTGCACCTGTCCTCAATAAACACATGTGTAAATGAAATTCAGGGATTGTGCGGTGATCGTTTGATTCCGTGGTGTTTGTTTGTGCCGAGCCCTAACCAGTGAGGGACTGCATGTCAAGCTGCTGAGGCAAAGTCCTGCTGCCTTCTGGGATTGTGGGATTTGGAGGAGAGGGAGTGAAGAGCGTCCCTTTTTCATTTCCTCAGTAATCCCAGGCCCTCAGCTGGGCCAACCCTTCCTGGTCTGACAGAGATGTTTGATTTGGTTTGGCCCCAGTGGCTTCTGTTAAAGACATAAATTAGTGAGTGACATGGAAAAGAGGGGGACATCAAGAGAAAAGTACTAGATTCAAAAAGTATAGTCAGTAGGAAAATGCAATAGTTCATCAGTTAGTAATATTGTTTAGCTGTTCTTACCCTCCGGTACTGTTGTTCTTCAGTGGTGCTCTCATGATCTCCATTTCCGGTTTTACCAAGAGAGGCCTGGTCTTGCAGTTCCAGCTGTAAATCTGCCAGTCTGACGTCTTTTTAGATGATGCCATGCTCCAGTCAGCTTATTCCATAGAGCCCCCTGAATGGATGACTCAGGAGCTTTTAGTAGAAATGCAGGAGTGACTGAAACTCACTGAAATTTTGACTAGTAACCTTTACTCTAGTAGACCAATATTGGATGTTGGCATTGGGGCTTTGACAGATTAATAATTGCAGAGTTTAAAGAAGTGAACTAGTCCTCCATTTGCTCCAGACTACAGGTAGGTCAAGGCCAAGGTGACAGATCACCTCAGTGTGTGATTTGGCAACTCTCTGCTGTTCAGGAGAGCTGGATGCTGGGTGCTGCTGTTGAGGCTCTCCATTCTCTAGTTGCCTGGCAGGACATTCTGTTCTCCTCTGGCTCCCAGACAGACTGGGATGGGTTGGGCTGTGTTTTATTACCGAAAGTAGTCCCTTTCATGCTCTCTCACAGATCTACATTGTGTAGGGGCAGGTGAAGTTTCAGTAATAAAAATCACACCAGGATGCAACACCTCTCCAATCACACCTTTTTGAACATTTAAAATTGAAAGTGGCAAAATATATATAAATACGTATATAAAGAATTCCTGCTTTAACCAGGCAGAAGGAGAGAAAGTGAAGGACTAAATACACCGTCTGACGCTATGCACATGATTAAGTTTCTCCGCTCAATTTAATACCCTCTCTACTGTCTTGGAACAGGCTGTTAGATACAAGTGTTAGGGTCATGTTACAGATTAGCAGGTACTCTTGAAACCAAAGGGTAAAGCTGTCGAAAAGAGATGTTTGGACTGTTGGACTGGTTAGACTGGATCCTCCTAGCATGTAGATCTATTCAGTGGGGTAAAAATATTATTACTGTCTTTTTTGTGTTTGTTTGTTCAGGTGACCCTGAGGCCTGACATAAAGAGCCATCTGACGGAGGGTGTGTATCGAATCCTGGATATGTGTGTGGAGAGGGACGTCAAGTTCCTGTCATCCTCCTTGCAGATGGGCGTCCGAGAGGTGTTCAATGACCTCTACAGCAGCTACACACACTACCACAAGACCCAGAGGCAGGGGGAGGAGAAGTACACTGCCTGAACTGTGTCCTCTCGTCACACTGTCTGAAGTCACTGTACCCACCCACCACCCACCTCAGTTCCTTGACCTAAATCTGGTTTTCAATCCAGAACCACAGTTTGTGTGAATTGAATATTTTATATTCTGTAAAATATATAAGTAATAATTTGATATAAACTGATTTATAATAAAACATGGTTTGTATGTTTTTGCATATATTGCATTTTATATAGATCTTATGCAGAATCAGAATTCTTTGTAGAACTAAGGCTTTCCGCTTCCAGCAAATAGCTGAGCATCACATCGCAGTTGTTAATAAATGGTGGTCTGGAGCTGCATACCACACACAATGTACAGGAATGTCTCATTAGCAAAGCTTTACATTAGATCCGTATTAAAATGGCCAGTTGCATATTTAGTCATTGCCAAACACTACAAGACAGGACCAGATGTTTTATAACTGCCATGAGAGGACTAGAAAACACTGACATGAGAAAAATGTTTTGTGTTCATTTATGATAATTGAGTGTGAAAGCCCTGCTATCACCACTCCATTATGTGACACTGCTGGACATGCATTATAATGTTATAGTTTCCATTTTCTTGAGATGTACAGTATAACCAAGCAAGCTCATGTCCTTTTAATTTAATTGGTTGTCTCTATTAGTTAAATCTGTGCACTGTTGTTCCGGTAATTTCTTTTATGCTCCCAAACTAGATATTTGAACCCTTTGAAGTGTGTATGACACCTTGGTGGTTTAATGACTTCAGTTTCCTGCAGCTGGCTCAAACTCCCATAAGAGGTTCAGCAGGAATTTCAGAGTATTACCCTTTTAATTTTACATATAGCTGTAAATTGACCTTAATAAAGTAATTACAGCTCCATCAATTTTCTCTTGGAGTCTGTAATGAAGTGTTGTGGTTATATCCCCCCTGCCATTTTCTGCAACTGTTACAAAATATGACATCTGAAGTACCAGCTCACCTGACTTGGGCTTCCTCTCCCCTTGAGCCATTTCTTTGATTTAACAGCTTAATCAGTTATCTCAGTCAGTGATTCTGCAAGGTCTGGACAGTGTCTCATTCTTTCAGCCTCTCACTTCTTTCTACCTCTGTGTTGGTGTCTGCCATTCTGCTGGCTCTGTTTCCAACCCTGTCCTCCCAGACCCCTGACCCAGCCTCTGCCTCACAACACACGGCATTAAAACAATTACCGTCTGCAGGGCCCTTTGGGTGTCAAGCTGGGACTTACACCTGCCCCTGGGTACCGCTCTAGGATCAGTTTCCACTGATCAAATCTAAGCACTCAACATTGAGATAACAGGGCAGACAAACTCCTCACCCCTCACTTGTGAAAGAGAAGGTTAACACTCTTCATGTGCTACACATGTCTCCCCCATAAACCAGATGGAGGATGGTTTGTTAGGAATCTTCTAGACATCCTGTCTTCTCTGGGAAGGCCCTAGAAGAGTGTAGAGAAGGGAGAAGCGAGAGACAGGAGATCAAGGAAAGGAGAGATACTGTACTATTAGTGGGTAAGCTGGGGAGGGCTCGCCTGAGTGGAGTTGGGAAATGAAGAAGGAGTGGGGAGAGAGGGAGAGAACATGGAGGTGGGAGAGAAGGAAATAAAAGAAGAGTTGTTGGGTAGATCGGATATGTTCGAGTTTGTAATTTGCTAATTTCTCTTTGACTATAATAACCATCAAGCTTCCTTGGAGACACATATACTAAGGTATTTTGGATCTCAAGTTTGAACAGAAGTGAATTAATATTAGACAAGGGGAAAGTCTGGGGGTTCCGACATGGATGACATTAAATATTTATTTAGCAGCTCCCCACACTGTACAGTACGCTACTAGTGTAAATACAGTCAAACACAAGCCTGCCTGAAGAGTCCACGCTATCCTCAGAGCAGGGAATGAATGAGCTCAGTGTGTGTGTGCTGAGGTACAGTGTATTGGTGTAGTACATACTGTAGTAGAAACTTACAGACAGCATAAAGACTGCATTATTTGAATGTGTATAATGTTGTTTTCAGTTTATAACCATGCCACATGTGAAACTGAAAAAGGTCAGGAAACTGTTGAAAACCTACCCAGTATAATGGAAACATTTTCTCAATGTCGTTCACTCACTTAATATTCAGTTTACATGCCTTCACATAAAGGAACTGTTTTCAAAAGAATCCATCATTCCATCACAACTAAAGCCTGTGTTTACAATCACTGTTAACCTTTAACTCCCGTCCAAAACACATCCATGTCTTTCTTATTATGAGAGCAGACCAGACTGGATTACTTTTAGACTCTGGTTAACTCAAAGGCTCACATTGAGGCAGTTCTGTTTTTGTCTCTTCAAAATACAACACCACTATCACTCAGTTTTTATAGCATATACTGTAACATTCCAACTCTGAAAAACGGCTGCTTCTCTAGTTAGAGGTAGAAGAGCCGGTTCATGAAACTATCCCTTGATGTAGTCCTGCTGCACCATTCCTCTGTTGTGTAGAGGACACCTATTCTAGACAGGACCCTTCCTGGTGCACCCTTCTGGTGCACCAGCTCTTTGTGATGCACCAGACTTCAGTCTGGAGCTGGTGAGTGTCCCTGATAGATGTTCTGCCCTCCAGCAGTCCTTGACACTACCTGGTCCTCCTGACCAACTGGCTAAGCCTTCTTATACTGCCAGGGGAGCCTGCGTGTTCTGTCAGAGGAGATACCCTTCATCCTCCTGTCAGGGGTAATTACAGCTCTACTACCCCCCCACCCCTGCCTTGCCCTACCACACCCTCACAAACCTCAGGGTACTTACACCTTTAATATCCCACGCAACCCACCTTCTAACCATAGCTCTCAACAGCCCTCCTCCACCCTCCCTAATCTGCCTCCTGTATTTTACCTGTCTTACTTTCTGTCGTCCTTTTATGTGATTTCTCTGTTTCATCGTCATCACTTCAATGACCACAAAGGCGGGAAGCTGACCTTGCTGGGACTTTTGCAAGATAAACTCAAATCTACTATCTCTTATGATTTACATTTAGTCATTTAGCAGACACTCTTATCAAGAGCGACTTACAGTAAGTACAGGGACATTCCCCCGAGGCAAGTAGGGTGAAGTGCCTTGCGCAGGGACACAAGGTCATTTTGGCACGGCCGGGAATCGACCAGCGAACTTCTGATTACTAGCCCGATTCTCTAACCGCTCAGCCACCTGACTCCCTATGATGACTATAGTCATGAACTGTGGTCAAAGGTAGAAGGCAAATAAGGAGCATTTCCTAGCACAAGTGTTGATATTAATTAAATCTGTTTTGATGTGGGCTTAGCTGCACAAGGTTTGGTGCTCTGACTCTGTTGCTGTGTTTGAGGACTGTGGCTAATAGATTCATTAAAGCTGTTTGGAGGCTAAGCTAAATAGTGTGAGATCAATCAGAGACCACACTAAACCTCCCATTATTCTTATCAACAATAGGACACAGGAAATGGAGCTTGATCCTCATGACTGTGCTGAGTCTCCACAGAACATACAGAGGTTATTAAAGATCTTCTGATGTTGTCAAAATAGGAGACAGAAAAAGATTTTCCTTGGGACTGCATTAATGTGTTTCTCACATTGGAGGGGAATAACTGTTAAAGGACAGTATTTTTTATGTAGTGTAGTTGTGCACGTCGTGATGGGTATTTAATTTAATTTTAAACTATAAAATTGGGTATGGATAAAGGTTTGACCACAGATTGACAATTATTTGTGATAATTTTAATTATATTGTCCTTGGGATGAGAGGGACATATCATAGTCATTAATCACATGTGATTCACGACTTCCTCAGAAACACAATGTTAAGAGTATGTCCATATGTGAGTCATTCCCCTTGCATACTGATCAAGTATGAACATACACTTGGACATTGCTGTGTGTCAGGAGTCAGGTCACTTAGCTTAGAGAGATACTACCTTTATTATGCTCTAATTACATCATATAGGTTTTGCAATATTTTACAGTACAGCCCGCTAGTTCCACAGTGTGTTCTGGTAGGTTACATTGTCCTATCAAAATTCTGTCACATCCCAGGGTATAAACTTAAATTGTTGGCAGAGCTCAGTCTTGGAGGGAACGTGGATTTACCTACAGCTTAGATCTATCCAGTCATGTCATGTCAGATCACAGATTAAAGACACCATACAGGAAAGGATATATAGGCTAGGCTATAAATAGGCTATACAATGTATTGCTTTCATTTATCAGACTACATTTGCATTTATTCTTAACAGTCCAATGTTTTCCAGACCTAATCTATATGAGACTGAAAAATAATATTTACTTTGTTCTGGGCTAGCATTTAGTTAAACTGTAGTCACTTTGCCCCCTACCGTCGACACATTTAACAATAAAGTATTTTACTTTAATTGCAAAAATGTAGCACGAGCTCCAAATAACTACATCAACAATAAATCGCTTCAAAATCGCAACAATGTTTCTTCTGTCAGCGGTGGGCAGGAGCGGGAGTCCTCAGTCCCAACCCCCACCACACTACCCTCCTTCGTCGGTGCCTCTGCGGAGTGTGATTGGATTACAGACGGCTACCCTTTCCCCTCTAACCCGGTGATGTTGGCTGTTTCCTGCTCTTTCTGCCCGACTGCCGAAGCCTCTGTTTGCAGCTCGGCAAGACTCTCAACTTGGATCTAGTACGCTTTAATCAAAGCTATAGCAATCAGTTGATAAATCCACAACCAACAGACAGCAATGCGAAGGAAATCAAGGATATTACTGTGCTTTGCGGTCCTCTGGGTGCTTGGCATAGCGTATTATTTCTATTCGGGAACAACATTAAATCGAAAGGTAAGGCTCTCCTCGACTGTTTGCTGTAACAGAGAATTTATTGAGGCTGGTGAACGAGAATACTGTGGAATGTCCAAGACAAAGCGAGCCATTGGCGTAGAAATTCCCTTTCAACAAGGGAGCAGATGGAAAAATAATGATGGTTGCTTGACAACATTTTGATGTATAGCTAAATGATGATTTAGTAGAAATTTGATTTGAAATGCAACCAATCCATTCGGAGGGAAGCGCGACTGCCTGTGCTGAGCTGGTATAGCGGTACCCGGTTCGGTACAGTTCAACCTCATTGTAGTGCCAACATGAAGGCAAATCTCTTTTATCATGCGAAGCACACAAAGGTTTATTTTTTAATCACATCATGGGTATTGGTCTTGGCATATATCTTGACGTTAGTTCAACGTGTGTATGAAGACAGTGACTGCATGCTGTCTGCTCTCGACGTCTTCATTTTTACAAGCCGTTTAGAATAGGAAGGAAGTAGTCTGAACCCCATATACTGTGAGTGGCGTTTATATTCCCACCTCTGTGGCCAGATGTATCGTTTCTGATTTGACAATGGCCAATGCATCGTTCATTCAACTATATGGGCGCATATGACAGAGGAGGGCTTGAATTCATAACAGGACATTCATCTGTGCTCCTTAAAAAACGAGTATCAAGGTCAAATACACATGTTGTTGGAAACCTCCAAGCCTATAGTGTAGTTCTGTCCAGGTTTTTTGTCTGTCTTTGTTTGCGTTCCTCTTGACAGCATGTGGCCCTTGCCTGTCATTCGGCTGATAGGTGATGTTGGAGCAAAGAGATAAGGACCTGGGGAGACACCGATTTGATTAGGCTATAATCTGTATTAAAGACAGTTATCAAAGGCTGGTTGGTTATCCATTCTCCTGTTGTGGGCAGACCTGGAAGAGGCACAAGGCTAAATCTCTGCCTTCACACACCCCCTGTAGGTGTGTGTGTGTGTGTGTGTGTGTGTGTGTGGGTATCTGTCTCCCCTTCTCTCTCTGAGCCCACACAGCTGATACCGCTGCAGAGATTTCACACCAAGCTGACATGATAGTTTACCTCTGGAGGACTGAGAACTGTGCCGCTCATGTTCCCTCTGGGGGAAGACCAAGGTAATGCGAGGCAGGGACATGGGTTTAGCCACACAACACCGTGACAGGCAGGTTGTGATATCAACTTTATGACAAGGTTAGACATTTTATTACATGATGTAGAGGCAATATTCCTTAGTTATCGTCATTGGGCTGCAATATACAACTGACTTAAGATTTGGGTTGGATAGTCTGTCTGTTTTAGTCACCTTGGTGGTAACCTAAAAATGGGTAGCGACATGACAAAAGAGTGCCGTCCAGTTCCCTTTTGGTTTGTCTCTGTTTCTCTTGCTGCCTCCACAGTCACAACCATGACTTCCTGTAGTTGTGTTAACACCAGGGATTGACTACTGGTGACCCTCATCCAAGGGCCAGGCAGTAGCTTCGACCCCTGAGTCCTAGATAAACAATAGTAATCTATGGTTCCAGCCCACCCCCGATGTCACATCACCATCACATGTCCTGCTGAGTGAAACAGTCCAACGACATGCTGGGCTCTGTCTGCCAGATTCTTACATTTTGGCCGGCCTTGGTTGGCTGTTACGTAATGTGGACCAGGCAGATGTTATGGCTTCTGTCTCTGTGAGAACCAGAGAGAGGAGTGTGTGTGTGTGTGTGTATCAGAGAGAAGAGAAGAAGAAAGTGTGGGTCAGAGATATGCAAACTCGGGTGGTAAAACAGAAAAGTGGAAAGGCAGAGACTGTGACTGAGGGAAGAACAGGACAGACAGTACAGTACTGAGAGTAGTACCTCCACAGTAGCACCACTTTTCAATCTTATCACATCGATGTGCAATATTCACCTCATCCCTCATCCCTGTACTTTTCAGGTTGTGTCCACAGTATGTCAAATTACAGGAAGTGACTCTCTAAATCATCGGGTTGTACAGTTGTCCATTAGTTGGAGTGTAAATAAAAGGTTGTCTTTAAATTCTTTGGGATAAATCCAGATCCATAAAATAGTATGGGTTGTGCACTTTCATAAGTTTGTGGACAGTGGGAGTATGTCTCTGTGTTAATATTGCCACGAGTTTGCGAGAACTTGCACATTTGCCTTCACCTCTAGCCGTCTCTATGATGTGTGTACGTCTGTCTGTCTGTCTGTCTGTGTGATGTGTGTGTATAAGTGCTACTCTGAGAGAACTGACCAGGAAGGTGGCCAGAGTGTCAGCTTTTCTCTCTGGCCATAACAAGCCTGATGTGATCGCTCTGCAACACAATTATTGGCAGGCAGATTGCTGTGCTTGGGCGGGGTGGTCAGCTACGCTGTTGGCTGTAATGGGGTCCTGCTGCGCTCGCCTCCTTTTCTAAATCCAACCTCATTTGAGTCCAAACAAACTCATCCTTTTTCGAGTGCGAATTCGTTATTGAGGTAATAAAATGTTTTCAGGTGAGAGAGAGACGAGAGAGAGACGAGAGAGAGACGAGAGAGAGACGAGAGAGAGACGAGAGAGAGACGAGAGAGAGACGAGAGAGAGACGAGAGATCTACCTCTCGTAAGCAGAAGTCAGAGGAAAGCATACCGTCTTGTCTGAGCTCTTTAGTCTCCTGCCTGCACTTAGCTGTGGCTTCCATCAACAGAGAGCGAACACTACCAGGTGACACTCAGATGCTGCTCAGCAGGCCTGAACACAAATTCAGTCTTACCTCAGTAATGGCCGTTAAAGGCCAGAGGATGGATCTGTGTGGAATGTGCCTGGACATGTGGGGCACCGAGAGAGGGATTGAGCCCTCAGGACTGATTAACTCTAAAAGTAGCAGCCTTGTTCTGGTTTTTTGAGTGTCCCAGCAGTGTTGCATCCCTCAGGCTGGTGAGCATGTGGTTGGGATTCTAGAGCTGTTAGGTGACGTTACTATCTATCTGTTTCTTCCTTCTCTCACCGTCACTATCTTCGAACACCCTCTCCTCTCTTCTCATCTCTTCTCCCCTCTCCTCCTCTCCTCTGGCATATTCCTTTGATGTGGCACAATTCCATTCTTGCTTATTTGTTCATTTGAGCAGAACAAGAAACAGTGTTTTGGGATATGGGCCCCATGTGGAATTCCACAACCTAGATTATAACTTTCTTTGTTGTGTTTGTTGCTGTGAAAGCGTGAGTAGGTTAGATTGTTCGTACCTGAGTATAGAGTTTACAAGCGGAACATGGTAGTTGATGACAGTTGTGATGACACTATTGTCCACTGACCTTTGCATCCTATGAGATTTACATGGGTTTTTATTGAGTTCCCATAAACAAGCTCTAAACAGGCTGAGAGTCAAAGGAGATGGAAACGAGAGTTGCTTAGAATAGCTTCTCTCTCTGCTTCACTCTTTTCTTTATTCTTTGTTTCTCTCTCTCTCTCTCTCTCTCTCTCTCTCTCTCTCTCTCTCTCTCTCTCTCTCTCTCTCTCTCTCTCTCTCTCTCTCTCTCTCTCTCTCTCTCTCTCTCTCTCTCTCTCTCTCTCTCTCTCTCTCTCTCTCTCTCTCTCTCTCTCTCTCTCTCTCTCTCTCTCTCTCTCTCTCTCTCTCTCTCTCTCTCTCTCCCTCTCTCTAACACACACACACACACACACACAGTTTGGTAACTGACTGTAGGAAGTATGTGGCCAACTGTGATTGGTCCAACCTTGTAGTACTGCCATAAAGTAAACACCCTCCTCTCTTTAGGATGATGCTGGTTAAGCACATAGTACTACATATAAGAAGACAAATGTTCTCTCTCAGCAAATAGACTGTCAGTGACACCTGGTGTGTGCGGTGTGTTTGAAGTGTATCTGGAGACTGAAAGGGAGGCTGTTGGGCTGGGGTTTGGGGACTGAGGGCCTGAGACCGTGGCTTGGGCTGGAGCTTGGTGTGTATGGAGCTGTCTGGGGACAAAGAGGCTGGAAGGCAAGGATCAGCCGCTTCTTGTTTCATACATATGCATGACTAGCTCCCGGCTAGGGTAGAGGGAGAATTGGAGACAGCAGCTCTGTCGTTAGACACAAAGACACTCCATTGTGTAATATTCTATTGGAAATCAACACTATTACTCCTCGCCACACTAGCACAGGGACATTTTCACTGTCACAGGCCCTATGTTCCCTCTCAGCCAGGCACTTGGTTAGCCAAGCCACTGGTAGAATGGACTAGCATGCCACGTACAACACTTACCGTATCACTCCTACTATATCCAACTGTGGAATGTTGTTTATCCAACACACCTTAGATGGCGACTCCAACCAACCTGTTCCTCATTAAGACCAGGGGAAAGTGGAAAGATTGTTAAAAAACTGGCTATACTCACATGATATTAAACACCAGGCTCTGATGGATGCACCACTACAAGGGGGACAGGAAGACTCAGAAAGAGCAATAGTGTGTGTGTGTCTCAGAGTGGGTGGTGTCTGTCTCATTCCAGCCCCCCCCCCACCACCACCACCACCACACACACAGTCAAACAGGACAATAAACATGTTCCGTCAGAGGCCTGGAGGCTCATGCCTATTACATACATGTTTTCCTGGTGCCAAAGAATACAACGCTAGTCCGAAGCATAGAGAAGCCCTTTAAGGAGCTGTTACGAATCCTGTTGTCAGCATGAGTGACCAAGCCAGGGAGGGGAGAGGAGCAGGGCTGAATAAAAACAGATAAAGGTGGTGTACCACACCACACAATTTGCAAATGGCAGATAAGAACCACATAAAGGGCTGTTACTAAAACAAATATACCAGGGTACCACAGTTGCCTTTTGTGATTGCGAGTGTGCCTGTGTGAGAGAATGTGGACAGTGTCAATACGCATATCAGCCATGTCATGTCAATCTGCCTTTAGACAGGCTGACATGACAAGCCAGCAAGTGGCAAAGTTAGTTAGCTGATAACAGAGATCTGATGACACCACATTCAAACAGTCCAAAGACTGAGGATCTTAGGCAAACTTCTTTAAAACTCCTATGAAATTTTGCAATAACAAACCCTCTGTTCCGATCATATTGTTTTTCTAGGAAGTGAAGTAGCTGACAGTGCAGTTTTCTGTGACTCACTTGATTCTTTGATTGATGATGGAAAGGATCAAAACGAGGAATGAATTTACAACTGGCTGGTGGCTTTACAGCCCTTTCACTATCTGTGATGCTATAATCCCTTCTTCAGAGTACTGGAGGATCTCTGTGTGTGTGTGTGTGTGTGTGTGTTGTGGCCATCTTTATATCCAGTTCTAGGACACAGAGAGCAGCCCACCTGCAGCTTTAAATCGAATACATCAAAGCTGCCTGACAAGCACAACACAAGATTCAATATTTCATTATCAGACATTCTGACCCTCTTCTTGTTCCTCCTCCTGACGCCAATAGGTATCGGCCAGCCTAACTGTGACATTTAGAGTTCCATTGTACCAGTCCTCTTAGATCCATCACCTCAGGATAGATGCTTTAGACACACTCTTTCTCTCTATCGTCTCTTTCTCTCCCCTCTGTCTCTCTCTCACAGACACCCGCCATGACAGCCCTTTGAGGTGTGTTGTGGTTCCACATACTTGAGGTAAGAATGTTTCTTTCCCCCCAGGGATACTCTGTTAGGGACACGTCACCAAGTCTTGCAAGGGTTGACGTTGCTTTGGTGAGTGCGATTGTTTGTGTGAGATGACCGTAAACGGCTCTGAACCAGACAAGGAAGGCCTTTTTCCCCAGCAACATAGTTCCTCGTTCCCAGGATCTAGTGGGGAAACATGAGACAGGGGCTAGAAGTAGTTAAGCTTCTTTGTAAGATTATTGCATTGTGCAATAGTGTACCACAGGACAGTCAAAAGCTGATTGGAAGAGTTTTGATAGTGTTTTTTTTTTAAGTTGTTGGGTGGATCTTCTTTCTCTCTGAAATGAAACAGACAGGATTTGTTGGTCCCAATCTCAGCCTGGTCTCTCGTCGAGTTCCCTGAGGTCTCTTTCTCCCGACCCAAGTCTCTCTTTTTCTTTCCCTTTCTCTCACTCCCCTTTTCCGTGCTCATTCTCAGTCTGATTGAGACAAGGGAATCTCCGACACGACTCTGAGATGCAGCGTATATATCTGCTCCTGCTCTGCCTGGCTCTTTCAGAATAAGCATTAGCATAACGGCTCTGATCTGCATCTGATGTCATCGATCAGCTTCTGGATTACTGAGCACCAGCCACGTGGGGAACTTCTCTCTGGCCCTCCTGATGTGAAAGCCTGTGATTGGCTGGTATAGGCCCCCCTTCCGTTCCTCCTACCAACGGTTTCCAAGGGATAGGAGGGTAAAAACAGACTCGAGCATTTACCAATTTTTGTTAATGCTTGTTTTTTCTCTCATCGTCGCCTCCCATAATCAATCGTGGATTTGTGTGTTATGGATGAAAAGCTTTCTCCACTGGTAAAGTCTGTTCTCGTTTTGAGAAAACTTTTTGTAGATTGTGCTTGTCGTTCCACAACAACAGAACTTAATGACCGTTGCTTCTATTTTCTGCAGTGAGACAGCCATTATGGTGGAAAACAGTTTTAAATGCAAAGGTTGTCCAGCAGAGCAAGAGTATTACCGTGCTCCATAATGGATTGATAGGTGAGGCCAGACAACCGACCGTCAGTGATGGCCGCCATCAAAGGAAAAATTATTTGGTGTCACCTCTCCTCCCCCCCTCCCAAGTTCTGTTTCCCTCTATCCAAGATGGCTTCTTCCTCCGCTATGAATAGGGAGTGTGAGGATGCCAATGTAATCATGGCTGCTGCAGGCAGACAGAATGGTAAACTCATTACACTCAGCAGGGTCTGTTGACATGGAGGTCAAACCAACCTCAAACCTGTCCATTATAACACACACACACACACACACAGTCACCCACACTCACACATAAGCCCACGCACACGGCACACACACGCACATATTTACTTGTGAAACGTAATACTGACTTTGTCTCTTTTCCACTGTGTCAGCCGTATTTTGAGCTCCAAATGAGATGAGGGAAAATTTCATGACAATTCCTTCTTTTTTTCTGAGCTGTGGTAGAATATACCAGTAGAAAACACAGAACTTGTCATGTGACTTCAGAATTGCTTACTTACTAATAACTGACTAGCTTCTTTTGTTAACTTAGTTCTATACTGAGCTGTCAACCTTCACACCCCCACCTCAACAATGACCCCTGACCCCACCTCAACAATGACCCCTGACCCCTGGTCATGTGACTGTTTCCTCCTCCCCCTCTCTCCTTGACCTTAGCATATTTCCTGTGTGGATGTGGGGTCTGTGTGCTGCATGATCAGTCAGCTGTTGGTTCGTTCTGGTCTGGCCCAGGGACCTAGGATCTTGTACTGGGTAACCTGATCAGTTAAGAGAGAAGCTGGAGACTTGGATCCTGGAGACGCTCCCCCCCCCCCGTCCCCCAACCACCATGTGTCTTCATCACCTTTTTTGAAACCAGTTTTTCAACCTTAAGAAACTTTTTTTGAAACCCGTTTTTCAACCTTAAGAAACTTTTTTCCCCAAAACCTTTTTGCAAATGCAAAAACACAAGAATGTACATTTTGGGGACAGGACTAGTTCAGTTTGGGACGGTTAATTTTGCACTTTGGGACAGAGAGAAAAAAAGTTAGTTGCGAGCCTTACTCCCCCCCCCCCCCCCCCCATTGCGCTGCAGCCTTAACACTTTCTCAACCGCTCTCCGGACCCCCCTCTCCCTCCCCAAGGTGGCTGCAGTTACCTTTACACAACAACACAAGGCTTTCTTCTGTGTGACATTGATAATGATGCCTTAATTAGGATGTCAGCCTGATGATGCATGCTTATATTCCCAATGGTTTTCCACTTTACACACACACACACACACACACACACACACACACACACACACACACACACACACACACACACACACACACACACACACACACACACACACACACACAGTCATACTGAATTTATGACTCTTGCTAAAATGTCTGGCCCAATTTGATGTTAACTCGTGTGCTCTGGCTCCTGACTCATCGGGTGCTGGAGGCTGGGTGAACTGAGTGGCCGTCAGGGTTGGTGGAATTTCTGGTGGGCCTGGAAGAGTGCACTCCAGCCCTTGTTTAAATGAGCATGATATACGAGACCAGTGGCAAAGAGGCTGAGACGTTAATACTGTGTGTGTGTGTGTGTGTGAGAAAGAAAGAAGGAGAGAGATGCAGAATGCAAGCAAATGAAAGACTGTGAGTATTTGTGTATGTTTGGGAAGTGTGTGTATTAAGTTTGTGTGTGTGTGTGGCTTCCTTTGGCTCTGACTGTGCAGTTATCTGCAGCAGAATTAAAATGGCTTCATCAGCATTTAACCCTGCTCCTTTCTCTGCCAACCTTCACTGAAGACCCACTTTATAATGATATCTATCATTTTAATACCGCTGGGCAGAGCTCAACCACTGATGGATGCTACCTCAAATTACAACTGCTGTCATTGAAGCAGCGGGTTAAGTGTGTGTATGAAAGTGTTTGTGTGTTTGTTTCTGTGAGCTTGTGGTCCTAGTTTTGGAATTAAATCAAAGTGCCTGTTAGGTGTCAAGAAGCCCATTTGTTGAAATATGATGTGTAGTGCAGAGTGGTGCCTAGATGAGTATCTATTATGCACCTGGCCCCATTGAGATGGTCCTGTCTATCAGGCTAAATGTCGCTCGAGGATTTCCTCTTGGTCTAATGATTGGTGGTCATGCCTGGAGGAGTAGGAGACCTGGGCTTGTGCGTCTGAGTTCCATCAGCATGTAGACAGTCCCAGACTTGGGTTGTCCTGCATTGTGACGTGTGTGCTTGTGGGTTCAGCAGTCCTAACCCTAACCCTACTGCAGTGTAAGCACGCAATGCTCACAAGTGACCCAGGGTGGGATTCTTTGTGAACAGCTTTGGCTCCGAGATATAGATATCAGAGATATACTGAGCCTTAACTGCGAACCCTGCCGTGCCAAGCCTCCCTGTTCTGGCTTTTGACTAGAGCCAGGAGGGCCAGGAGAGGAGGAGGAGAGAGAGAAAGAGAGAGGAGGGATGGAGGAGGATGAATAAAGAGTTCAGTTCTCCTGCAAGGTCCTTTGGGCCTTCTACCTTTAAAATGTTTTTTTTTTTATATCATGCGTTGCTGAATAATTGGCACAGTTTCAAATGTATTTCTGAACACATCTGTGGGTGTTTTGTTGTTGCCACAATTTTGAGAGCCCACATTGTTGGCACAAGAGAAGTTTTGGCCTAAAACTCTGTATGAGATACCTATTGATAAATATAAAAATAATTTATCCAACAATTTGAACACATCTGTCATTCCAGACTGCCTATTTCAACTATGTGTGTATGTGTGTAAGTTAAAATAAATTCAAACAGTATGATTTATGGATTACATCAAAGTGCTGGTTGACTGTAATTTGTTATAACATTGTTTCTTGTAGTAGGTGGCATCGAGAGAGTCATCACAGTGTAAGCCTCCTAACTTAGCTCCATTATCTGATGGTTCCATGGACGAAATTGGTTCTGGTCTATGCTGTGTTCATGTTCTATGCTGGTTCTATGTTGTACGGTTTCATGGTCTATGTTGGTTCAATGGTCCATGTGGAGTCCTCAGCAGTTCCTGGTAATCAGTCAATCATGCCAAGCTGGACATCATGAAAGCCCCTACAAGGTCACCACGGCAACATGGAAAGCGGCCCCACAGGAAGTGCTCCTCAGCTGACGGAATGTTGGCTCATGCCAGCAAACCCCAGAAACTCACAGACTGTTACTGTACTGTACCCCTCCAATTCCTTGTATGGGAAAACAACATATTCTCAGTTCTCTAATCATTTCCATAGCGAGTGGTCAGAGTGGCTCTGCCTCTCTCCCAGGATGTGATCAACAGCTCTGAGCTTCCCAGACAGGCTGTGTTCCCTTGATGGGTGACCAGAGGCACTTGTGTTACCATAACAAGATCAAGAAAACACCCACCCCTAGAAAGACTTCCCTATGTGTTTCATTGTGTAATCATAACTTCACCTACAGTATAATGAAGTGTAACTAGAGAGCAGTTTGTGTGCAACTACAGCTATTGCTATAAGAACACATGGTATAAAAACTAACCTTGAGAGAGCCTTACCGAATGTGTCATTTGAACACCATCTTCCCTAAGCTAGTGAAAGGCAGACCTCTGCACCCACCTCCATGGTCATCCCCTTCTCTCCTCTCTACCTCTTCACCCCCTCTTCCCTCTCTACTCCTGTGACCTACTTTTCCTTGTGATGACATGTGAATGATTCAGCTTCTCTCTCATTTGCACTCTCCATCTCTCTCCCTGTCACAGGCAGCAGAGCGAGTGGACCCAAATGCAGAACGCAGGCATACAGGATCAAACTGAATCCAATTTATTATTTACTTCCTTAAAAAATACAAAAACTAAGGTGCCTGGTTACAAAAACCGGCACGAACAAGCAGGGAACACATCGGAGGATGAAACACGTGGGAACAGACGGTTCTCACACAGTCCACGACCAGAAAGACTTAACAATCAGACAAAGACTGACAAGGTGAACAAATATCCATACACAGGAAGGGTGAGGACCGTGGACTACAGCGTGGTGACTACTGACAAGAAACTGGTGTGTGAGGAGCTAGGAACCAGGGGGGAGAGGGACCAGACAAGCCCACACCACAGACCCACCCAGAGAATGACAAGGAAACACCAGGCAGGCTGGGAACACGACGGGGTAGCCTTTCTCACCCCTGGCCCTGAGGGACCCACTGCCCTGCATGTTGGAGATATTTCCCTCTGCCCACAGAGGGATTCAAATGAACGGGTCGTTATCTGGCCTCTGCACAGCTTGATGACAGCCCATCGTTGTCAAGCGCTGTGTGTACAGACTGTACCGGCATGCATGCATGCTCTTATATGTTAGATTGTGTGTGTCTGTCCCGTCTGTCTTGCGTTAGCGAGCGTCTAACTCCCTTCAGACCAACCGTCATTAGTGCTGCTAGGGTTTCCTCTGTGGAGCGGTAATTTTCAGATGGCCTGATTGTCTCAGAGAGATGGACATAAACGCAGAGAGAAAGAGGGTTGGGAGGGGGAGGGAGAGAACATCCTCACGATTCTCCTGTTTCTGTCCACATCCCACTGGTGGCTTGTTACCTCTTCTTCCACACCTCTACCTCTCCCTCTTTACCTCGTCCCCTCCACCCTAGCCACCCTTCTTCCCCTCAGACCGACAGAAAGACAGGCAGGTTGCCTGGTCACTGATCAGCCCTTTTAACTGGAGCTCTCACCTGTCTGGTGTTCAGAGCCCAGAAACCTGGAGAGATGCGACAATAGCGGTAACACAAGCCCCAAACTCCAGCTTCTTGTAAACAGCTATGCCTTTCTCCTCACTCTTTGTGTGGTGAAGGATTCATGAAAGATGGGTGGTAATTCAGGACGCTCGTGTTCTGAGTTGCCCTTTCTTCATATCGGTGGCCTGTCAGCCAGGACTCTCTTTATCTACTGTTCCTTCAAGTCTAACTGAGTGCAAGAGGCTTCGAAGGAAAAGGACTGTCTTTTTGGTGATGCCCAGCGGGTGAGATGCCCCCACTTCAAATCCCTATTATATTTCTACGACCACAAGTGTAAAAAGCGCGTGTGACCTTTTTTAGCCAGTGCTGAGGCTGTGGCTGCCGTATGTCCTGCCTCGTTAGCGCTGCTCCTCTCCTCTCTCCCCGGGCCGTACGCTCTGCCAGGCCGCAGATGGGGGTCCGGGCCAGGGGCCAGCGCTCACAATTGCTCCATTGAGCTTCCTCCTCCTCCGCCCTCCGCCCTCCTCTCCTCCCGCCTCGAGGCTCTCACTCCGTTGTGACTTCTGACACTTTTCTGTGCTGGGTCTTGAGTTTCAGCTGAGTGCTCCCCCCCCCCTCCCCCCCCCCTCCCCCCAGAGGGCTTCTTGTAATGTCTCCACGAGTCTCTGTTGGCGTCTACTGGTTTCTACTGTCCTAGGATGAAGTGTAGAAGCAAACAGGCATGACAAACTGATGGACACTGGTGAGCTGGAGATGGCCGGCTGGGTCTGGATATGGCCAATGTGTCTCCTGTGTGTGTGTTGGTGCAGATCTGTCAGTCCTTTCACCAGGGAGTGTGTGCCAGTGGACTTGAACAGCATGTTGTCGTGTGCTTTTATAGATGACAGTGAGAGCCAGATGCCTTGAAGGGAGCATTGTGACCATTGTTGGAGCTGCTCGTTCAGCTTCCAGTCCTGCTGGGACCAGTGCCCGCTGCTCGGCCCGCTGCCTGGCTGGCATCTCACTGAGTGACTTGTAGGTTTGTGTTTTCAGGTGCAGGTGTCTGAGTAACTGTCTCCTGTCTGTTACGGCGACATGCCTGACAATGTGATTAGTATCTGACTCTCTAGATACACATCCACACACGCACTGTAAAGCATCCTGCACAACCTACCCATCCCTTCCTCTGCTCTCTATGAAGCTGTCAAGTTTTCTGTCTTCGATTATAGTGGGAGTCAGGTGGCTGAGCGGTTAGGGAATCGGGCTCGAAATCAGAAGGTTGCTGGTTCGATTCCCCGGCAGTGCGAAATGATGTTGTGTCCTTGGGCAAGGCACTTCACCCTACTTGCCTCGGGGGAATGTCCCTGTACTTACTGTAAGTCGCTCTGGATAAGAGCATCTGCTAAATGACTAAATGTAAAAGTATAGTGTTTGTGTTCCCAGAAAGTGGTTGAGCCTGACTGAAAACATGGTTAACAGTGCCTGTAGGTAAACACAGCCCAGTCAGAGCTGGATAAATAGTCCAGAGACAAAAAACATTCTCTGACCTCCCGCTGTAAGTCGCTGTAAGTCCTGCTGTAAGTCCCATTTATTCTATGTTTTCCCTGCCTCTTCCCTTGTAAAGCAGAGAGAGATAATGCTGTAAGTTCCCTTCTCAGTTCCATAGAAGCCGACCCAGTTACAGGGCCCTATGGAGCTGTTAACAAGGGAAATGACCTTGTCCGGCCAGAGTCTGCCTCTGCGGAGAGTGGGTTTGGGTGTGGAGGAAAAGGAAATCATGTTGTTCCTTTTAAGCTGTTGTCATCAAACAGTAAACAAATCTCTGAGGGGTAGGGCACATGGACACACACAAACACTAACAGTTTCTCTGGTGTGAAGTGCGTGGTGTTTCCGCGTTGAGAATGCCAGGCTTTATCGAGTCTTTTTTCTCGCGAGGGAACCGCAGCCACCGTGTGGTACCGCAGGCACAGCGGGGGAACCTGGCGAAACCTCCACCGCTAGCCAGGGTCTCGCTCGTCGACGCTCCACGCATGTCTGAGCAGCCGCAGCCGGTTGCCATGGGGACGGGGCTGCTCAGCGGGTCTGTGTGAGTGCTCATGCATGGGTGCCTCATGGAGACCCGAGGTAGACTCTCACCACCGGCTGCTGTGTCGTTTCACTCGCTCGTTCGATCATTCACGCGCTCACTCAAGTCAGTTCAGCCAGATCACGATCAGTGAAGCACATGACAGCAGTGCTCATTCGACCTCAGTATCAACAGCGATAACCGGATTCTGCAGTGTTATCAAGCAGCTCAGTATGAATGTCCCTCCTGACACCATTTTGCCGGTGTTATTGGAGCCGGCTGACAGGTCATTTTGCGCTGCGGTTTCTGACAAGGCTTCACGCTCCATCGAACTCACTGACTGGCAAACCCCGACACTGGGAGGTGGAGCGCAAAATAGGAACTGATCGTCTCCATTACTGCTTTAATGAGTGTTTTGTTGTTAGATTGTACAGCGGGGTTATTCATGTTTTTCATGATGGAAGGCTTTGCTTTATAATTAGCGTGTTGTTATTATAACTCTCTTCTTGTGCTTGAAGGCAAGACACACACCCAACCTAATGAGCTCTGTGTCCCTCATACTGTTGTCTCTAGTGTGTGCTAATAAGTCACAATTGTAACTATGTTTAGACTTCATTTCTTGGATGTCTCTTTGAAGTGGATTCATCGCCTGGGGATCCTCTCTCTGAGGAAGACATGGGCTCAGAGAAGAAGGACCTGATTATCCCGGGGAAACGGAAACACATCACTGATGCTACATTCATAACAAACCCAACAAACACCCCTTTTAAAATGAATCTTTCATCTACTCTCTGCCCTGGGTGGGGCTTTAGGCTCAGAGAAAAGAATGATGACCATTCTGTGTGGCCCTGTGATTAAAAACAGGCTTACCCCTTGAACTCTCACTGTAGTCAGGATGCTTGACTGCTGTTCGGTGGGCAGCAGGTGATGTCATAAACAAGGTACCTGGTTGCACGTCCTTTATGACTAAATAGCAGTCTCCAGAGTGTCAGCTGTCATGCTGTGTTGACTGTACACTAATACTCTAATACTAATACTCTAATACTCCAACCTTTACCACTGTATCCCACTGATGTAATTTCACTTTTTCGATTCAATATTTTGGTCATAAAGTTCAATCAGTGTAATATACTTTCTTTCCTTGCGATATGGGGGGAGGCGGGGGGGGGGGGCGGGGTCGGGGTCATCACGTCAAGTCCTGGACTGTTAATGACGATGTCGCAGCAGAGTCTCAATGATTGGACCGAGCGGGGTGAAGCCACTTAGTAACAGGCGGTTAAGAGTGGGTGTCAGACACAAGTGTTGTGGACACTCCAAAAAATACTCGCCCAAAACGCACATTAAGCGCCACTTCACACAAGAATGTCATGATTAGTCATGACATCGTTCTGTATTTATGTCTGTCATGGCATGTCTGTTCCAGGCAGTGCATGCATTACCTTCTGGTTCTTAGCCTTTGGTAACCTCAGCTCTCGCGTGAAGTTTGCCCACAAGGGCAGAAGGCTGTCATCCTCACCAGATGTCTGTACAAGATTGTGTGTGAGACGTATGCTGTGTGTGTGTGTGTCTGTGTGAGGACTGTGCATGCCTGCTCATGCCTGCTCAGCTGTAAGCCGTAAGTAAATGCTCAACTGTAAGTAAGATGTAAATGTGTATGTGAAGGCGGACTGTAAGCCTGGTGTTAATCTCTAAGCAAGATTGACGCCAAGCAGATAACCCTGGCTTTTTCATTTAGCCTGGGTTTGGCCTGTGCCAGTACAACTTAATTGACAAAATTATCTTTAAGAATCCTCTCCACTCTGACTGACCCAGATGTTTGGATCTTTCCTGAGACGAAGGACATTGCGCACACACAGACACACACCGACTCGCCAAAAATCCAGAAAGTACTGTGTGTACGTGTTGCCACACATTTAAAAACACTTCTTACACCAACATGACAACAACCGATGATGAACTGCAGTATTTTCGTTTCATGACGTCTATTGGACGGTGTGTTTCTTTGGAGCTACAGGCATGGTACACATACAGAGTGTGGACCAGGTGTTGTTAATTAGAGTTTCTCTCCATCTCCAACTGCCTCACACAGAGGCAGCAGGCCTACAGGACCCCCCCTCCACCTCCCTTTCCCCTCTCTCCCTACTACCACAGGAACTTTCAACAACAGGATGAGTGCATTTGCAAGCAGGCAGTCTGTGTGTGTTGTAGCAAGAAACATTGGCCATGCTTGGCTGGATATGCCATGCCTACTAGTCAGATAACCTGATGAGGCCACAAGTCAGTGTTTCAGACGTTGTGTCTTCTAGAGTTAAATCAACTGTTAGCAGAGTTGCTGTCATTCACAGTCTAAGGACTGAGATGAAAACAGCACTCACATCCTCTGCTTATCTGGCAGTAGCCAGCCAATCAGCTGTCCCTCCGGACACCCCTGGCTGTAATTGGCTAAGAACTGAAGCAGTTGGGATGAATCCATCAATGGGGTAACCTATTGTGTTGCCTTAATAGTGTCAGACACTGACAGTTGAATGAATCACTGATTGTTTATAATGCTTAAGATAGGGAGTCATTTAGTTAATCACACAGAGAAGGCAGGGGCAGAGTGTTCTGCTGGCCAACAGTGCACGGAATGACCCTGTTTTACCCTAGGTGTCTGTGAGGGGTGAGTCAGGAGGGTTTGAATCATGCTCCTGAGGGAGAGGGAGTGAGACAGAGGTGTGTGTGTACTCAGCTATCTGTCATGCAGCTTGGCAGGCCCAGAAATGAGGGGCAACAAGACTGACACAGCAGAAATAGACAAGAGACAAGGGAAGTCAAATACAGGGAAGGCCTAACATTTGTTAAATCTTTCATGAACCTAACCACATTTTTAGTTTGCATCTTCTCTCCCATGTGTCTCTTATGTGTAAAACTGAAATATTTTGTGGTATTTGGTTTAATCTATGATCTGTTAATACCTGGTTTCATTTCAGCTTTTGGAGATAACCTTTATTATATCCTGTTGGCTAGGAGATTTAAGATTATTAAGTGAGAGGGATGCCTGTCTGGGATAAGTTGAGCAGAGGTAGTTTGGAACCAATTCTAAGATATTGTTCAGATGCTTGCCTCTCCATGTTGAACATTTTAGAGGAGTTTACCATTTACTTTATTTATATTCACCGTGTTGTATAGTCCATAATTATTAACAGGGTTTTCAACGCACCACTGTTTCAGTTTAAATAAACGTTTTGTCTGGGCTGAACGCGCCCCCCTGCTCTTCCCTGATTCTAGCCGCTGTATAATCACCGTGAGCTCCACACAGGATGTGACACGGAGGTGGGAGACCAAAGAGCTGGTCCTTTCTGAGGCTGTGAGGGCTGCTCCAGCTTGGCGGAGACAGATGCTGTGTGTGGAAGGTGGCTGGCAGAGGGTTAGTTAGAGTGGGCCTCTGTGGTTGCTGTGTCTCCAGTCTGTCTGTCTGTCTGTCTGTCTGTCTGTCTGTGTTTCCAGTCTGTCTGTCTGTCTGTCTGCATGCCATTTGTCTCTCTGCCTTTTAGTCCTTCTCAATTTATTAGCCCTTCTGTCTCTGCTGTCTGTCTGCCTGCCTGCTAGTCCATCTGTCTGTCCATCTGCAGTACCACCCAAGTGTGGTTTCTTCTTCTTCCATTTCCGGCTTACCTTGGCTGGAAGCCCCCACTGTGAGTTGCTACCATGCTGTATGGCGTTGCATGCTTCCAGCAGCATAGTTCCGTTTGGCTCCCCCCCCCCCATCACCTGCCTCTGTCACCACAGCAATTTCCCAGGATGCCAACTGATGGTAGGCAGGCCAGTGGAGAACACATTGGTGCGATGCCGACGCAGGGAAAGCCTGGTGCAGTGTGGCTAATTTGTGCTGGCTTATTTCTTGATGATGTTCTGCCCTAGAGTTAGCCTCTGTCCCTCTGGCAGGGAAGGCTCACGGACAGTTGAATCACTTTTTTCTGAATAGGGACTGATGGGGTACCACAGGATTATTCTCTCTAATCGGCGTCTGTGAACTTGTGATCCAGCTAGCACCAGGCTTTTCTGAAAACTCTGTCAGGAAAGCTGCCTTTTACCTTGTCAACTTGATCCGTATGTATTTTTTTGTGTTTTGCAAGATTTACAGAGCGTTACAACATAAAACACGCGTACACCCACACACTCGGTCACACATTCAAGCACTCACACACCAACACACACACACACACACATACTGAAGTTATTAGAGTGTGGCAGAGAGTGTGCAGTTGAATAAAACATGCTGGTCGCTCCATCCTTCAGATGTGGTTTTGATCAGGAACAGAGGGAGCAGAGGAAAGGAGGCTGGGAGGATTGGCATCGTCAAACATTCTACAATATCA
Source organism: Osmerus eperlanus (assembly GCF_963692335.1). NCBI lineage: Eukaryota > Metazoa > Chordata > Actinopteri > Osmeriformes > Osmeridae > Osmerus > Osmerus eperlanus. The sequence continues at coordinate 17,291,073 of NC_085023.1, forward strand.
GTGGAAGAGCTCTGTGCTGTCCTGGTGTCTTGGCCTTTGTTTCCTCTGGGGTTAACATTGGGAGTTCGGACATGCAGACATGTTTCCAAGCATTCACAATGGCGGGGTCAACCTTGACCAAACAAAGTGATAGCAGCAACCTAAGAAGAAAACTGACTGTGGAGTAAAAGACGACATCAATAAGAGCAGAGAGTTACATTGTGCGTGTGCATATTTTCGAAGGGCAGTGATTCGCAGGTGCGACATGTCACTCAACGTGTGTGTGTGTTTAGACGTGTGTCTAGACGTGTCTCTTTGTGTTTCAGGATGACTGGAGTGTGTGTTACAGTAGACGTGTCTCTTTGTGTTTCAGGATGACTGGAGTGTGTGTTACAGTAGACGTGTCTCTTTGTGTTTCAGGATGATTGGAGTGTGTGTTACAGTAGACGTGTCTCTTTGTGTTTCAGGATGACTGGAGTGCAGGTGACTCGTCGAGTAGACACCAAGCCCTCAGCAACGCAGACGACAAAACACACAGTCTGGAGACGCTGGCACCAGGTGAGTCTGCACTAGATCAACTCCCTCCGTACCATACATCCTATTGAAGAGAAGTTGTTGAATGGATACATTACATTACACTCTACTAACCTGGTTTCGGACGTGATTGATGGTAATTTGTACATGCAAATGTGTTGAAAATCTACATGAATCGATTCACCGTTTCACTAGATATGCATGAAATGAGCCCACAAGGGCAGATACAATAAAAAAAACAACATAGTTATAGAACGAGATTCTATGAGAAGCTGGAGAATGCATCAGGGTGTTGAGAGTGTTGGATTGTCGCTCTCGCGGGGATCAATCACTGGAACAAAACCCCTCTGATGCCTTCGAACCAATCAGAGAGCTCCTGGAATTAAGTAGAGTGCAAACTGAATTCTACGGCTGCTTCAAATATGCCTCAGATAGAAGAGTACGCCAGCTCCTCCAAAGTTCCTCTCCTGCATCTACAAGAGGTGGGGTGTGCGTATAAATCTGTGTGTGTGTGATTGTGTGTGTGTGTGTATTTGAGTCCACTTGTAAAAATGTATGCGTGCACATACGTTTGCACTTGTTCGGAGGGATGGAACTTGCCGTATTTTTATCGTCATTACCGTAAGTGTGACACATTCTCTCCTTGTTGAGGTGGTCCTGAGGGAGCTGTTCCAGTTAGGCGTAGATGGTAAACATGATGGAATTCTGTCAAGGTGCGACCGGGAAAAAGAACCCCGTCTGGCCTCTCTGTGTCCTAGCAAAAAGATTAACCGTAGGAAGTAGAATAGAGATAGATTAGAATGCCCCTGGAGAGCCTCAGTCTCAGGCAATTATCAACATTCAATTGTGTCCGTTTCTACAGCCCGTTTGATGTTTGCAGTATTTAGGTCGATCGGCGGAACCATCAAGTTTGAGCAAAACAAAGGAATTGATGCGGGGCCACCACTGTAATTAGCCCTTCCCCTCACAGACGGCTGCATGCACAGTGACTGGAGGAGAGGAGAGAGAGGGAGTGTGATTGGAGCATGATAGATGTGGTTTTTAAATGTGCTTTGTACTAACACATCTCACCATCACTAACTACACTCCCAAGTCACAGAGTTCAGAGTCAGTTAGTGCTGTAATAAGCAAACAATTAGCCCTTTTGTTAGGAGACAATAGCCTGGAACAGGTTCTCTCGAATTCAGCAGTTGCGTTTTTAAGTGGACTGGAGAGGAATTGCTGTTTCTGAGAGGAATTGTTGCAGTGCTGGTGAAGAATATAGCTGCACACAGCAGCCTGCTGAGAGACGTGCTGCTGCCTCTCCTTGCCTCCTCTGGGGGAGGGGGGGCGGGGGGGGCAGGGGGGGGGGCAAGGGCAGGGGGGGAAAGGGGCCCACCCACTTATGGTCATGCTGATAAGCTCACCTGGGGCCTTATTATGTCCATGTTCTCACCTGTCTCTGCCTGCAAGTACCGGAGCCTACATGTCATACACACACATGCAGTCACTCACATACGCATGCATACTCATACATCCACATAAACATTGTACACACACACATACACTCACACATGTGTAGAAGTGTGAGTGTGCTATTAGGATTCCAGAGACAGTGACACAGCTCCAGTAGATTAACAGCCTATAGCAGATCTCCCCCTGTGCCCTCTCCTTCACTGACAGATAATGCAATCGAACACTGCCATATGTTTAACAGAGCTCATTAGCATAGCAGCACATAATTAAGCCGGGACGTTATCTTTCTGTGTCTGTGTCTGTGTCTGTGTCTGTGTGTGCATGTGTCTAAACGAGAGACACAGTGAAGGCCACAGGCATGGTTTTATTGCCTGTTGCAATGTTGAAATTAGACATGACAGTGTTGTTGTGTTTAGTGCGCCTTAATCTAACTATACAGACGTGTGTAAATGTGTGTAATTGGCATAATGTAGCAGACTGGGGGCTTGCATTACAGTTTGCTCAAAGTCTCCATTCATCTCTGTGGAATTTGGAAATGAGACACTATGAGCATAAGAACACAACCAGCTGTTCTCAAGAGTGAATTAGAGGGAGTGAAGTGATAGGGACATGGAGAGATTTTTTTCTCTCTCTATTTCTTTCTTTTCCTGGTACATAAAGCTCTTTCTCATCTGCATGTGTGTTTGCACAGGAAAGGTGCGGTGGCAGGACTTTGACCAGGACCTGTACGTGGGGGCGACGGTGGTACGGCCAGGTCAGGACCCCTACGCCCGGAACAAGTTCAACCAGGTGGAGAGCGACAAGCTCCACATGGACCGCGGCGTGCCCGACACGCGACACGACCAGTACGTTGACCTCACGTCCTGTTCCGCCTCAGAGCTGTTACTTCACAAAGGGAAAGGAACTGAAACTGCAGTCCCTGGACATGTACTGTGCTCAAACTAATCACTTTGTTTTGTTTGTGATTGGCCCAGTCAGCATAACGCCATAAAGCCAGGGTACCCACTCTTGATTTAGTACTCTTATTCCTTTGTTCACTGCTGCCTCTTTTCTTCTCTCTGCTTTTGTCGTCGAGGAAAATCCTATTTTTCACTAGGTTGTGTGATTTGTACACACAACCTGAATACCGTATATGGGAAAAAAACATGGTGCTGATTGTAGAGTCCTCCTATAGATTGACATTGGTTATTTTTATGGCCTGTTGTAACTGAAGGCCCCCTGTGTAGGAGGTGTACTAGATCTTCTCTGTCACCTTAACATGTCTATCACTCTCCGGTTAGAGAACAGCTAAGTAGGAGATTTGCCAGGCTTCTCCCACCCAACTTTGTAATTTCCCTCAGGTGTAGATATCATCAAATGCACAAGCAGCCAGCCTGCCACAGTGCTTTAACTGGCTGGGTGTCAGTATCCCCCCTCTGTTTGTGCATACGTGAGCGGAGTGTTTCAGGTGTAGGGGACGTCAGGAGCTCTCCAGGCCCACTGGGGGGCTTCCTGTATCCTGTCATCTCACACCACAACAAGCCGGGACACGCCTTATCTCAGCAGCTTGTTCAGTCACCACAGCTGAGACTGTGGGCTCTCTGAGGTCATAGACCCGTCGGTGCTAGACTGCTGCTGCACTCAGATACACCGTCTGAGCAGGGGGCGGGGGGGGCATGGTGATGTATGAGAAGTACGCTATCGATAAGGAGGGCAGTGTGGGGGGAGGGGGGGGGGCACATGGGATTTACTGGAATAGTTAGTGGGAATGATAATGAGAGAAGGGGAGTGGGGGGGCTGGATCGACTTTTTCTTTTCCTCTTTCTTCCTCTCTTTCTGCCTCAGGGATGGATGATAATGAGGAGGGTGGAAGTAGGAGAACGGACTATCTGCTCTCTCGACATCCTGATCAATACTCGCTGTCCTCACCTCTTCTTTCCTCACCTCTCCTCTGTTGACTGAACGCTCTGCCTATATGCTCTCTTGGTCTTGGTCCTGGTCTAATGTGTGAACATACTGTGGTGTGGACCAGCAGACTTGACTGCAGTATAGAACTGTGTGACTAGTGTACTGTACCATGACTCATAGATCACAGCCGCCTGCTGTCAGAGTCTTCCTGAGCTGAGCACAGCTATTTTAGGGTCCTCTAGAACATGAAAGGTATTACATTAAGCTGTGTGGACTTTAATGGTACAGTTCAGATTTTTTGAAAAGATTGTGTTTTCAAAGGTGAACGGAAAAAGTGTGCTCTCTCGAGTGAGTAGAATGGAATGTTTTTTCATTGGGAGCAGAATGTTTGTTACAATAGAATGTTTTACTTTCTTCCTGGCTGTAGTTGGAAGAACAGTCTATATATGTGGGAGTCAGGTGGCTGAGCGGTGAGGGAATCGGGCTAGTAATCCGAAGGTTGCCAGTTCGATTACCGGTCATGCCAACTGACGTTGTGTCCTTGGGCAAGGCACTTCACCCTACTTGCCTCGGGGGAATGTCCCTGTACTTACTGTAAGTCGCTCTGGATAAGAGCGTCTGCTAAATGACTAAATGTAAATGTAAATGTAAATATGTCATTCCTGAGGTATCGTGGTGATGGAAAGCTGGAGGGGGTCTCAACAAACACAGCAGTTTCTCTCTCTTTCTCTTTCTCTCTCTCTGTCTGTCTCTCAGTATCCCACCCCTCTCTCGGTCTCCCCTCTCAAACTGTCAGAGTTCCCATGATTAGGAGTTCCAGTGGTGTGTGACCTCACTCCTTCTCCACAGAGAGCCTCTATGGAGCAGCCTTCTCTAAACACACTCTCTCTAAGATGATTATAGTTGGCTCTTCAACTGCGGGGTCTTGTTAACATGTGCTAGTACTTCACACTGTTAACAATGTGTCATGAAGTAGGTATGTTCACCCTGGCAAGAACACAGACCATGGGACCGAACAGGTCTCCACTGTCCCTCAAATGTACTATTGCACACACACACAGACACACACACACACACACAGACACACACACACACACACACAATCTCAGCAGGTTAAACTGGTCTCTCTCTGGAGACGAGAAGAACCCGCTCTGATAAATCGCCGCCTTGGTGACGTGATGATGAACATGTTCACAGTGAATGTTTGTTCCCGTGACACTGTGTGAGTACAGTGTATAATGGCACGCTCATACCCAAAACCCCTCCAAACTACCCCCACCTCCATCCCTGGGCATCCAGTCATGCTGGCTCTCTCTGTCTCAGCCTTACGGTGTTAGTGCCACATGAGAGAGAGGGGGGGGAGTGCACAGCCCAAATAATTTGCATGCATAACATGACTTTAGAATACATTTGCAGGTCTTTATTCCTAGGCCAGCGTGAGATGTCTGCAGAGAGACACAGGAGGTCATTGACATTCACAGATTTACTCTTTAACCATCAGTCACCCTGCAGCAGCCAGGCTGGATTAAAGCCCCGCTGACTGCTGTTCCTGACCCTGTCACGGCTACATGGGAAGCTGGGCGGCCATGACGGCTCTGCCAGGAAGTGTCTCTGTGTACTGGCTATGGGGTTGTTGACCCGGGAGGGCCTCAGTTGCTGCTGCTTTTCTGGAGCAACCTCAGACGCATATTTGATGAGGCGGGGTCGAGCAGGTCACATTTTCAAGCTCAGGACGTTAGACAGTTAGAGGCCAAAAAGTGGGCTATATCCAGCTCCTGTTCTCTAATGCTGCTATTATAGATACACCCTGTCTGTTCTGTGCGATCTCTACCTGTCCTGCAGACCTCCTTGTTCCAACACTTCCTCCTCCTCTCCTCTCCAGTGCTCTGGGACTGCTTGGTGTTCTATAGAGGATAAGGCCATATCTGTCTCACACACACACACACGCACAAGTCAATCTCTGTCATGTATTCAAACCTTAGGGAGGAATGTGGAGTCAGGGAATGGGGTCTGTCAATCTCAGCTGCTCTAGGGCGTTTCAAGGCTATATGGGAACGTGCTCGTGCACGTCCGCACTTTCTTTGTCATCCCTCTCGCGAGATCCCCACCTCAAGGAGCAAAGGACACTGAGCGTTCCCTACTCTGTCATCGACACTGTGTGTGTTCATGCGCCTTCGGACGTTCTCTTGGTATGTTGGCCGGGCTGCATGTTTCCGTGTATTGACGTGCCTGTGTCTGCCTGTGTCTGCCTGTGCAGCTGCAAACATAAACAGTGGAAGACGGAGCTGCCGTCGTCTAGTGTCGTCATAACCTTCCACAACGAGGCGCGCTCCGCCCTGCTGCGCACGGTGGTCAGGTGAGACCACGCCCCGCCCTCGCACCCTGCCACAGCACCACACACACAGCACGACACGCACACAGCACGACACACGCACACAGCACGACACACACACACACAGCATGATACACACACACAGCATGACGCACACACACACACAGCACGACACACACACACACACACATTCACAGGTGGTCTCACCCCACCCGTCTGCCTTTCTTTCCCTCCTCCCCCAGCGTCTTGAAGAAGAGCCCCGCCCACCTGGTGAAGGAGATCATCCTGGTGGACGACTATAGTGACAACGGTGAGTGGAGGGAGGGGGAGGGGGAAGGAGCTGGAAGGCTCACAGGTGGGGGGGGGATGATGGATAGGAGAGCGGTGGAGAGAGGAGGAGGACGGTTGGGATGACGATGCTGCTGCTTGGTTTTGTGTGGCAGCTGAGGACGGGGCCTTGCTGGGGAAGATCGAGAAGATCCGGGTCCTCCGCAACGACCGGCGGGAAGGTGAGTGGAGGAGGAGGCAGGCGGGATGACCCTGTCACAGGTCACGCCTAGCCCTCTGCACGGTCAGCAAGGCACTCGCATCTCTTCACTCTGACTGGCTAAACTAGAAAAGAGTTTGGAGCCGGTTCATAGTGAGTCACATACACACACACACAACTGGTTTTATAGAACAGGAGAAATGTAAATTGGAACCCAGGAAGGGAGTTTGTAAGCAGACAAATAACGAGCTGTGCTATTTCGGGAAGGTTGTCTGCACAACAGGGAGGTAGCTGGCTATAGGAGTGCGTTTCTTAGGTCCATATCTGTGGGTGCTGATGTCATTTACAGCTACCGACAAGCAATCCACTGCTCCTGTTAATCATCCTGGTGCTCATTAAACACTACAACACCAAAACCCACCTTGACGCAGTCAGCTGGCGTTCTCATTAAACTCTAACACAGCAGGACAGGTTCAAATAGACAAGCCAATTACTTTTATTTTAACCCTAAATGTCTAGAGTATACACTGTGTGTACATTAGAAATGGTGGCACAGGTATACGTCCTAAACGTGTGTGTTCATATGTGTAATTAGATGCTATCTGTTACTTCCGTTTAGAACTTGTACAGTAATGCCTGACAGTGGCTGCTTTTCCAGCCTGGTGTTCCTGGTACCTTACTGAGACACTACTGATGGGGACCAGACTAGTGTGGACCAGACTAGAACCACACTAGAACGTCTCTTACAGCTCCTGTTCTATTCCTGGTCTTCCTACAGTAGCTGTTGTGTTCCTCACAAGCTCCATGTGTGCTGTTCCCAGGTCTGATGAGGTCCAGGGTCCGAGGGGCCGATGCTGCTACTGCCTCTGTCCTCACCTTCCTGGACAGCCACTGCGAGTGTAACGAACACTGGCTGGAGCCCCTGCTGGAGAGGGTGGCTGAGGTACACACACATACACACACACACACACACACACACACACACACACAGAGGCAGGGAAAGATGATGTGGCATACAGAGGACTAGGCACAGGTTGGGCAGCGTGACACCAGGACACACATCCTGCTTGGCCCCTCGCCAACCCACCCACACACATACACACACACAACAATGTAACCTACTCGAACACTCCCACACTGACGAGCACAAACGCACACATCAGCGCACAAACACAGAGACACGCACACACACGCCCTTTGCAACAAACAAACCCTGTCCTTCTGAGCTTTCCTTTTTGTGTCCGGAGAGAGGCCTCCGTCCTCCTGTTTACTGCTGCCTTTCTGCACCGTGTTTAGGAAACACAAACACACATTAGTCGAAGTGCCTCTTCCAACCCCCCCACCACCCCCCACCCCCTCCCCTACTCTGGTACCCCTGACCCACCCAGCAACACCTCATCAGAACACCCAGTCTCTGTTCAGCACCACCAGTGGGCCAATCAGAACCCTGGGAAATAATCCCGACATGATGTCATCCGTCTGTTTCTGTCACTTCCTCTCCAGTTCGCCCACTTCCCTTTCCCTAAATTCTATTCCTGTCCTGTCCTGGCTGGCTGGCTAGCAGCGCTAGAGACATAAGCTTGTGTATTAAGGAGCATACTTGGACAAACTTTGTTTTTCTCCCCCTAATCTGTCTGAGGCTGCCTGTAACCCTCTGTAACCCTCTAACTGTCCCAAAGAAGCAGCTGCTCAACCGTGATGAGTTGGGCTAGAGGCTCGGGAACGTTTCACCAATACTGGGAAAGATTGAATAAAGTCTTTTGATAATCCTTATAAATCCCGGGCACACGCACAAGCGGAAATGCGCTCATACCTCTGATGCTCGCCCCTCATCCACCCCCCCACCCCCCCCAGGACAAGACGCGGGTGGTGTCCCCCATCATCGACGTCATCAACATGGACAACTTCCAGTACGTGGGCGCCTCTGCAGACCTCAAAGGAGGTAGGTCCTGCTTGTCCGCGCCAGCCTCTTTCCTCTCTACCCTCACCAGGTTGGGGGCACAGTCTGCCTGGCTCTGGAAAACCAGGCTACTGCATTTTTACACTCCTCATCCAGATTCATTCCACTCTTTAACTCAGCCAAGGACTGTGTGTGTTTACCTGTGTGTGTGTGTGTGTGTGTGTGTACTTCTGAATGTCTGACTGTGCTAAAGAGAGAAAAGGTCTAGTTGAGTTATGGACTGTCTGCTACTGTGGCGTACGTGGTTCAGTAGATTGAACCCTTACAGTTGTGATGCCAACAGTCAACCTTGTTTCCCCCCTCGTCCACATGCACTCTTTCCTCTTTTCTTCCTCCTCTTCTCCCTCTCTAGGGTTTGACTGGAACCTGGTATTCAAATGGGACTACATGACTCTGGAGCAGAGGAGAGCTCGCCAGGGGAACCCCATAGCTCCCATCAAGTAAGATTCCACACACGCGTGCAAACGCACACATGCACACACACCTGGCCTAGCAATGATGTAGCAGACATCTTGATATTGCGGCAGACAAGAATGACAAGTAGGAATTTCAGCAAAGATACTGACCTCGTTTGACAACAGAGGGCACTCATTATCTCTGGAATACGTTCTAATGTACTGCTTCACTAACCACACTTTAGGCACATTTTAGTAATTTAAATCAGCTCAGTTGATAATTAGCTTATTTGTATTCATTTACATGCAGCAAAGTAATTGCTATATGTAATTTAATGCTTGTTCTTGTGGTAAATTTATAATAGGAATAATACGTTGTGAAGTGATTACAAGCTGTATAAGACTATATATTTCCAAAGGTTATCTGCAAATGGAGGAGACATTAAGTATTCACAAGCAGAAACATTGTTCTCCCAGAGTTTATAAAAAGCAGGCAATTGTTTCTGTCTCATGCCTACACAGTTGTTGTTGATGTTCCAACTAAATACAAGATGGCAAGCAGGCCTGTCTTCTACTAGCTATATTTTATTTTTCTTATCTTATTTGTACTGCTCCAACCCCACCCTCCCTCCCCTCTCGCTCTCTCTCTCTCTCTCTCTCTCTCTCTCTCTCTCTCTCTCTCTCTCTCTCTCTCTCTCTCTCTCTCTCTCTGTCTCTCTCTCTCTCAGGACTCCTATGATAGCTGGGGGACTCTTTGTGATGGACAAGGACTACTTTGAGGAGCTGGGGAAGTACGACATGATGATGGACGTGTGGGGAGGAGAGAACCTCGGTGAGCGAGAACACTAGAAACAGACTAGAAGAACATAGTAGCTGTGTCTCATGTATGCATGTGTGATTTGTCTTGCTCATGGTGTATATGTTGTTATGGTGGTGGTGTGTGTGTGTGTGTGTGCAGAGATCTCGTTCCGTGTGTGGCAGTGTGCAGGCAGCCTGGAGATCATCCCTTGCAGCAGAGTGGGTCACGTCTTCAGGAAGCAGCATCCCTACACCTTCCCAGGAGGCAGCGGGACTGTGTTTGCCCGGTAACACACACTCGCTCTCTTGCTCTCTCGCTCTCTCTCTCCCGCTCTCTCTCCCGCTCTCTCTCCCGCTCTCTCTCTGACCCTCTCTCTCTGACCCTCTCTCTCTGACCCTCTCTCTGTCTCTCTGACCCTCTCTCTTCATCCTCAGGAACACGCGGAGAGCTGCGGAGGTGTGGATGGACGAGTTTAAGAACTTCTACTACGCTGCCGTGCCCTCGGCCAGAAACGTGCCCTACGGCAAGTAAGTACCTCAGCAGCAGCCCTGGACACTGCCTCCGCCTCAGACCAACACACAGCTCTGCTCTAATACAGAGGCAGGCCTCTGCATGCACATCTTCTTCTGTGATTGTGTCAGTGACCATGTCTGTGTTTGTGTTGTGTGTCAGCATCCAGAGCAGGCTGGAGATGAAGAAGAGACTGGGCTGTAAGCCGTTCAAGTGGTACCTGGAGAACGTCTACCCTGAGCTCAGGTATGAACACACACACACACACACTAGCTATGATCTAGAACGACCTGACCGTAACCTTATCTGAACTATCGAACCGTGGGTGCACCTGACGTCTGTGATTCTGCAGAGTTCCAGATCACCAGGACATAGCCTTTGGAGCACTGCAACAGGGGGGAAACTGCCTGGACACCCTGGGTCACTTTGCTGATGGCGTAGTGGGCATGTACGAGTGTCACAATGCCGGTGGCAATCAGGTACCGATCGGGGCTCAGGTACTGGTCAGATCCATGTTCCTCACTAGGGTGGCACTAGGGTGGTATGCCTAGGGAAGTGTGGGCACACACCTCTGGTCTGAGGTCACACACACACCTGCTTTGAGACTCCCAACTTTCAATGAAATGGAGTGGAAACTTGAGAGTATGTGTGAGAGTATGCAAGAGTGTGAGTGTGTGTGACAGTGTCTATGTGCTTGTCCTACTGTTTCTGTGTGTGTGTGTGTGTGTGTGTGGTGCAACTCTATATTGATTTGTTTACTAAGCATGTGTGTGTTATCCAACAGGAGTGGGCCCTGACTAAAGACAAGTCTGTGAAGCACATGGACCTGTGTTTGACAGTGGTGGAGCGCACGGCAGGGTCGCTAATCAAACTGCAGGGCTGCCGGGAGAACGACAGCAGACAGGTCAGACAAACGATCCCAGAGACACTCAGACCCACCGCCACACCCAACACCTGCTGTTCCACCACCCCCAACATGAACCATGACACCCAACTTTCACCATCACGTCCAACCGTTTCCTCACATCAACACAGGTTCCATTTGTGGGTTGTGAATCAATCGCACAGTAGTGGCTGTGAGTAATCTCTGGTGTACTTTTGTCCCCCCCCTCCTCCCTGTCAACCCTCCGTGGTTCTGTTGGAACCTTCTAGAAATGGGAGCAGATCGAGAGCAACTCCAAGCTGCGTCACGTGGGCAGCAACCTGTGTCTGGACAGCAGGAGCGCGCGGGTCGGAGGCCTCACCGTGGAGGTCTGCAGCTCCAACCTCAACCAGCAATGGAAGTTCACTCTCAATCTCCAGCCCTAGAGACTCCACACACACACACCGACAACATCCGCAACACACCTCCTCCTCCTGCAATTCCTCCGCCCTCGAACCTCTTCTCCATTCCAGCCGTTGGGGGGGAGGGAGGGGGATGCAGCCAACCAATTGCACCACCTGGTACCACCTCATACACGCCTTCTGGGGTGGGTCTTGTCCATTTATGGAGAGAGGTAGGATGGGAAGTAAACTAAGGTGGGGTGGTGGCAGTAGTGGTGTTGATAATGATGAAAGTGAAGATGATGTTTTCCATCCAACTACATACCTCAGTGTTTCATCTTTGGTCCTGCTCTTGGAGAGAGAAAATACCTTTTATTTCCTTCAATCCAGGTGAAATGGAATGACTCGGTGACTTAGTTTCTTTGAATTTGATGAACTTTTTTTTTAATTTTTTTTATTTTTTTTTTATTTCCACCGAATATCACAGATTATTTCCTGAAATGGAAGTGACTATTTCTTTGTTAGTTTTTCTCAAGTAATCTATTGTTGTGGAATGTAAAGACGTATTCTACAGAAGTTTCCTAGAGATGCAGACCTGAGCGCAGGTGGAAGGTTGGAGTTTGAGTTTGGGCTTGATCCTGCTCTCTGAAGGGAACGGAAAGCTATGCGCTGAGCACACCTATGTTCACTTACGCTGAGCCCTGATTGGCCACTTGGATGGCATGAACAAATAAATGAAAAAAATATATAATTTCTACGGAGTGTGATTGTACTCCTGTCCCATGTGATGTGAGACCGAGTCAGAATATTTTGGGGTCAAAGAGTTGACCAGAACATAGAAATTCAACCAGGACATGGACCCGAGTCTGCTGGAAGGTCCTTATGCAGTAGCACCGGTTGCTATGCTCTTCCACCCTCCATCACAACCTGTCAGAAAGTACATACAGTATATTTTCTTTCTTGTTTTTCTTTCTTTCTTTCTTTGGCAAAGCAGTACTCTGTCCAAATTGTTTTAATGTTTCAGTTGTTGTGCTCTCAAGCAAACAGTAAAACAATGTTTTGTGTATTGTAGAATAATCAAATGAGTAAGATGGTTATTGAATGGATATTTCTGTTTGTAATCTCTCTGGTTCCTCTAGGACTGTTCCCTTGTGAGAAACACTTGTCTACTTCCTTGGTCAAAGATTGTTTCCTTTTTTTCCTGTGTCAGTGTTGCCATGGTACTTCTATGTATTCTTGATTACCGTACATCAAATTATATTGCTTACAGAGTAAAGTGGGAACCATACTATCTGTGCTATAAGTGTTCTTGAGATGTTGTCTGACAGCATTCTCATAATGTACTTTGGGAGTCCTTAAGAGTCCTTATTATGGTCTGTGACGGATGATCTGCCATTTCTAGAAAAAATCAGTGTCCGTTTGAGGTTACTGACAAGAAAGAACAGCATGTGTTTCATCAATCTTGAATTTTCTGTAATTTCTGTCATTATTTCGTGTGCGCCTGTCAGTGTATTTTTACCTACTTTGTGACTGATGCCTTGCCTTTTCTAATATCTACCATACTGTAAGGAAGAGTGTCTTTGTGTTGTTGGGCCACACTGCCCCCTGCTGGACTCACAAGGGAGAAAAGCAATAAGATTACCTGTTTCCTGTAACATCAGTCATTGCTGTGAATTTGGCTTTCATTATCCTCCTCTTGTTCTGTAACAAGACATCTGTAGTACTGATGAGGCCCAGCAAACAGAGGCCACCTATACTGAGAAGGCTGATGTGACCAAATTGGATTGGCTCATTTTTGTTGTGTCCAGGATCAAGCCACCATGTTATAAAGATTAACCTACTCAGTAACCAACTACTCATTCAGTACTACTTGGCTAACAGTGTTTTCCTTTGCCGTTTTTGTGTAGAAACTCATCTCCAGTCAGCCCAGAGCCCAATATACAGGCATCTATACCTTCACACTCCTTGTGAGAGAACTGACTGATCCAACTTGACTGGACAGGTGAAATGTGGTGCACTACTCCACCTTTATTCTATAAGTCTGGTCAGGTCAGTGATTTATCCCAAGGGAGGATAAAGGTAAAGGAGAATAAGTATTTGTATAGGGCCCTAAAACTGCTTTAGCGGAAAGGATAAAGCCCTTTTACACAGGTAACTTTAACTGAACAGCCAAACTGACCTTGGGGCTGTAGTTTTGGGGCAGGAGATGGGGGGGGGCTGGTCCATAGCTGCCTGATCCAACTTCTCCAGTATGAAAGATAGTAGCTAATCGGTGAGGTGGCGTGATCCAATCAGAAAGTTGGAGGACAGCTGGGCTGAAAAGGCAGGGCTAATGGGGAAGTCTGATTTGATGACAAAAAGGTCACATGGTGGGAAGTCTGTCCAAATGTTCTGATTGAATGTTTGACATCTTATTGGACGTCCCAGTTTCCTGTCAGATCTCCTCCTTCTGTGCTTGTGAGGAGAGGAAGAACTGAGTAAAAGCTTAAGAGATTCATGCTTTGGGTTCTTTTCAACACCAACCAGTTTTAAACAAAGACAGGCAAATCAGTCAGCAAGCCTTTAGGTGAAAGTTTGCCATTTATTTTCCTTAATTCTGGTGATGCGGGAGAGGAGAAATCATCCTAGAAATACAGACACATTTTAATTGGATGAAATGTTTACATAGCACAATGTGCCAAGTTATTTACTATTTGATTTGCATTGTGAATATATTTGTACTCAAGATTGGGACTTGGAGAAGCATAATGCCCATTGACATAATTACAGATAATAAACCAAATTCAGAATCGTGAAAATAGTAATTTGAGATATTATCTAGTATGGTGTGGTCCTCTTTAAAAAATAACTATTGTTTGCTGTAGGACAATTGGATACATTGGAATTTAAAATCATGTGAAGTGGCCTGGAGTTAGCATTGGGTAACAATGTAAAAGTGTATATGTTTGTATATACAGTACGATTGTGTCTGTACAGTATGTACATATATACACACAAGCAACAGCGGTTACTAGTTAGTTGGTCTACTGTACAGCGCTTCTAATTGTTCATTGTTTTATAGATATGGCAGGAATTCAACTTTGAATGAGAAAAAATGATTAACTTAAATAAATGCATTTATATACAAACAAGTCCAAGAGTTTTATCTAGACCTTGTGTTGTCCAACGTTTTCATTTGTATTCCGCTTTACTGTGAACCCCAGATTTCCCACTCCTTTCAAGAAGTGTGACACACAGTACAAACAAAAGAACACTGTTGGTGCATATAAAATTATGAACATTTATTATGTGTGCAAAATGGTGTAAACTCTCTTAAGTGGTGGGGTTACACAGGATTTACAACCCCAGACCCAGGGGGGGAGGGGTTAACGTGGGAGGATACATACACATACAGCGGAGACAACGCGTAACAACACTCCTTCAGAGAGGACAAAACACACGATACAGCAATCACTGTCCTGAACCAGCCACAGACCAATAAACAGGAAGCATAGTCCATATTCCACAACACAACATACTCAGGGCATTCATAGAGTGGCATGGTGAGGCTGACCCCAGACACTGGTCAAAGCCTAGCCGGGGGAATCAACCTCTCCTTATCAACAGCATCAGTACACTGCAGTTAGTTTTCTGACTCTACATACAGTAACATCTGAACTGATCACTAGATTAGGTCGGTTAGGAATTTTGGTCCAACGTACATGAGATATTTTACACACAACACACAACAATTAAATACACCATCCTAGCAACCGCCCATTTCCATTCACAGAACCATTTCCACCCCTAAACGTATAACTGAGAAGTTATTGAGCTTGTAATGATGAAACACATTAAAATTCCAACTTTCTATTTTTCGTAACAGTGTTTTGAAAGCACCTTTTAAGGTTATCGTAGTTTATACATATTCTTAATAAACCTTAGAATGTCTAATTCTATGAAGCCCTGAGGTCACCTAAGGTCCTATATTCTCAATGACATCAGAAGCTATCCAGCTCCCATCCAGAATGAGTCAGTGTTTAGGCCCAAAGCACCCTCTGAAACAACGGACACCTCTGTTAAACAGGCAGCGGAACACAGTGGCACACAAGCAGGCATTTCCAACATCCTGTGACCTCCCATTGCATTTGAGTACGACAATCATCAATAGGTCCAGTGTTAATGTACTGAACAGCTGAGTTGAATCTGGAAGGCTGTAAGCTGCGTTACAACATGGTGTGACAGGCATTGTTTACTTGTACCATACGACCACCTGACCAAGTACTTAAAGGTGCTTCCCTTTCCTTGTCTCCCCTCACTGTCACTGATCTGGAAACCCCAGGTAGGTTAAGGCCGTAAGAAGGTTCCACCTGTCTAGTTAAACTGAAAGGAAAAATAGACAAGGAGAGAAAGTCGATTCAGTCTATTGAGACACACCCACAGGAAAGGAGCACTAATTGGCATGCAGGTCTAGATTCTCCAACAGGAGCGCTAATTGGGTAGTGGGGGCAGGAGCATTGGTGCGGTATGAGTGACGGACTGAATAGTGTTATTGATGGGTCTAAGCCCAGGAGTAAATCCAGTGGAGAGACAGAATGATGACGTATGCTAATAGATTGAAAGGCTAGCCATGAACATAACTCATTAATCTAACAATCTTTTTTTCACTGTCAGCCAATAAAACAGCAGTACAGAGGTACTAAGATAGATACAGAGAGGAGACCTCAGGCAAGAGAGAGTGCTGGGATTGCATATGGAAACAATATATCAATCATCTGATTGATAACATTGAATCTGACTGCAGAATAGTCATATGATCATTAACATTGCATGACGTTTTGACAGTAAGCTTCTGTCGTCTTGTCCATGATTAATAGTTTTTTCTCCTTTCTCTACTCTCTTCTCTCTCACACACATACTCCTTTTTGCTCGTCTTTTTTTTCCAATTTACTTATTGTCCTTCAACCCCCCCGCCACCATCCACCCACTGGATTTAAAAGCCATAGAGTGACATAAAATATCATAACCTTAAGAGCAGACTTCTTGAAAAGGCACTGAGAACATATTTGATATGGCTGATCTGTGAAATTATAAACTAAATCCTTGTCATTTCAGCCTCAAATGAAATTTGTATATTGAGCCATTGGATTTCAACCTGAGAATAAACCTTAAAATTTGATCAATTATAACTGATTAGGAGAGCAATAATTCCCTATGGAAATCAAAAGACATCAAATAATTTTAACTGTAACTGGTACATTAGGTCTGGGATGCCAAACTAGAAATTACACTTTTACATAAAGCTGAACCTACCAAACACAGCTGCTTTAAATACATGTGTGTGAGTGTGTGTGTTTGTGTGTGTGTGTGTGTGTGAGAGATACAGAAATAGAGGGAGTGAATGTGTGTGTGTCAGTGAGTGTCTGTGTGTGTTCCTGTGTGTGTATGAGTGTGTGTGTGGGATCAGAGAGAGCAGTAGTATATGTGTGATTGGGCAGACCTCCCCTGGTCTACTGCAGCTCCTTCCTGACGACCAGCGTGGCCTCCACACTTCCTTAAACACATTGCCTAGTAACAGCAGCTGTGCAGAAGCAATCCCAGACTTGAGATATACACAGTAACCGCAACATTAATTCATATGATATTCATACTCATTTAGGGTCCCTCTCAAAGTCATTATTATCTATAATCCATATGGAATCTGCTGTCTTTAATAATAGTTGGATGTATAAGTTGTGAGTGTGGTACGATGGTGAAGCTTTTAAACAGTGTTACTGAGAACAGAATAACAGTGCACAGACAGTGGGTCACAGAAACACACAGTAACACTACGACAACAACGACAATGGGGCATTAGAAAAAGAAGAGGTGAAAGATCACAATCTTGTCTTTTTCTAAGTGATATCGGATCGAATCATCGATATGAGCTCGATCCATCTATCTTTGAAATGTTTTAGCTATTATATTTCATAATATAAATATTTGTCATATTATTAATTCATTTGGTTTTCTACATTGGTTATTCTAAAGTGTATTCTACTTGTTCATCTCTGTTTGGTGCTGCTCAGAGTCAGAGGATGCATATTTATACTAATTATGTTTTCTGATTGATCTATCATATTTGATCATATTTAGGGGGGGGGGGGAGCGTAATGTTACCGTTAATAGGACTTCCCACCAAAGCTAAAGACGATATCTAGTAAACATGTCAAGGAACTATTGTTAAATCTCTTACGTGCAAGACCATGGAGATGGAAAGTGCATGAGAGCCTGATAGACTCTAGTCCATTCCAGTGTATGGACAGATTCTATCTTAGTTGCCCTATAGGACTTATCATATGTCTCACATGTCATATAGTATTGACTCTTTAGGACGCATAGCTGTGACACCAGATGTAGCTCCCTGGATGACTGGCTAATAGTCATGGATTATATACATCACCATCATCACTCCACCCAGCCATCTCACCATCTTAACAAGACGGACAAAAGATTATAAAATGCAATGTTTTTCCTCAGCACACTGAACGAGAGTACATTATTATGCTTGTAGTCATGCAGCCTGTCACACTAATGGTACTGAGGCATGTTATCTGTACAATGGCTCTGGTCTATGAAGAGAGACACGTGTCGGGTGGTATCTCCCTGGGAGCAGAGCAGATACAGGTCAGACGGGAGAGAGAGGGCCGGCTCTCCCAGTCTCTGTGGGGGGGGGGGCTGTGTCCGACTTGGCACAGCTTCAGAGAGAGGGGTTTTAGTTTCTACAGCACGAGAGGAGTGTGTGTGTGTGTGTTTGTGTGTGTGTGTGTGTGTGTGTGTGTATGAAAGTGCCTGCGTGTCAGTGTTTGTTGGCGTGTTTGCACGGGGCAACAGTGTGTGCCAACGTGTGTTAGTGTGAAACACCTAAGACTACGAGAGGGAAAACACTTCATATTTACAATGTATGTGTGTATCTGTGTATGTGTGTTTGCGTGATATAGAGAGAGAACGAAAGATAGTACAGTAGAGTGCGAATATGCTCTGTGCGTGTGAGTTTACACGTGTTATGTTTAGTATATACAGAACACTAAAAGTGTGTGTCTTTTACAGTGGGTCTTAGCCTGCTGCTTCACTGTGTGGGGGAACATTCGTCCAAGTCCAGTAGCTCCCTGACCAGTCTCTCTCCGAACTGGGCGCGGCTGTAACGCTTGACTTGGTAGGCATCGGACAGCTTGTACAGGATGTAGGCGTTGTTGATGGCGATGCTGATGGTCAGCCAGAACACCTGCTGCCACGTCTTGTTAGGCTTGTGGAAGATGAAGTACCTTGAGGGGAGTAACCAAACACACTGATTGGTTCGTCAGAAGTGAAGAGATCAGATTGTCTAGACAGAGTTGGAGTGGCACATCTAATTGGCTCCACTCAAGTGGGTGAGATGTTTTCCATTGGCTAAATAAGAGTTGGGGAGCAGCTTGTTCAGGAGCATTCCAGCAAGTTGAGATATAAAAGAGATCCTACGTGTTTTCTGACATGACCGCACTGTTACTAGGCAACAAGCATCTGAATCGACTGAAGGCTGTCGACCATAGAAGGAAACCGATAACACAAGATAAAAAAATAAAAAAAATGCATTTGCAGACAAGAATTCTGTTTGGACCATGTCGTGATCACGGGGCGGGGCTCTGGTACTCACTTGCTGTACTTGTCGTCGTACTTGCAGATGTAACTAAGGTGAGCAGCGAACGCCTCCACCGCCAGTGGACACTGGATCTCTCCGCTCTTCCTCTTGATGATCACCCCTGAAACACACACACACACACACACAGATACAGACACACACAGACACACACACAGACACACAGACACGGAGACACTCAGCAGAGCTCTGGGCAGCAGAGCACACTAAGGGTGGGTGTGTGCTGTACTGTTTCCCAGTCCCGCCCCCCAGACCTGGCTACCTTGCTTGGTGGGAGAGTAAGCGTTGGTGAGGAAGCGGAAGTGGCCCTTGTTGTACCAGCTGATCAGGGACATGTTGCCTCTCATCATGGTGCAGGATTGGCCACGCTGCTGGGGAGTGGAGGTGCCGACCAGCATGCACTGGGGCAGGCCCGTGCAGTCACTCTTCCTGGTGCTCAGCAGGCCGCAGCAGTAGATCTCTGGTGGACAGACAGACAGACGGAGAGACAGATGGAGAGACAGACAGACCAACAGTTAGACAGACAGATAGACGGAGAGACAGATGGAGAGACAGACAGACCAACAGTTAGACAGACAGATGGACAGACAGACAGGAAGATGGACAGACAGACAGGAAGAAAAGCTAAAGGTTAAGTGAATATGCCACACCTGTTTCACTTTAGAATGAAACTTTAGAATTTCATTCTGTGGTCTAATTATAATTTGATGATGTAAGGGGAAAGAGGAGGAGGGAGGGGAGGGGGAGACAAAGAGGACTCACAAAGGACAAATCTCTTTTCCTCCCTCTCTTGTCTTTATCTTCTGATTATCAGACTAAAGACAACCGTGGTGCTGATATTTGAGGGTGGAAAGTGATTCATATCTGTGCTGTGTGTGTTAGCATGTGCATGTGTCTGTGTGTTTGTGCGTCAGTTCCAAGGCTACAGGAAGCTTTATATTAGAACCTCTATGTTTGTCTCTCTGTCTCGGTGTGTATATGTGTGTTCTGTGTGTGTGTCTGTGTGTGTGGGTGTGTGTGTGTGTGTGTACTAAGAGGTACACTCTTGTGTACCTCTTAGTTTCCTTCACTCACCAAACTATAATCTGTTTATGACAACACTGGGATCAGAGAGAGAGGTCCACTCCTAAAGATCCTCAGAAAAGGACTAGTCCAGTCACTGGTTCTGGAATCAGTGTGTCGGCATGCAGTCAGGGTTGTCTCAAGGTCGAGGGCCTAGTGCCTGCTCTGTTCTCCCTCCTGTATGCTAGCCGGAGTTGTTTACACACGGTAATTAAAACTGCAGGGGTTTTAGGAGGCAGTGGAGATGAGGAATGAGATATCTTGCACAGAGATGAAAGGGGTGTGTGACAGGACAGAGAGGGAGGGAAGGAGGGATGGAGGGAGGCCGAGGGAGAAAAAAAAAGGAATTCTTGCTAAGAACCAAAGTGAGTGTGATTGAAGGGCCACAAAGACACCTAGGGACAGTCAGTCACCTTGAATGAAAAGTCACAGAGTGAGGGAGAGAATGAGAGAGAGGGAGGGGGGGGTGAATCGCGACCTTGTTTCTGGAACTCCTGGAAGAGGTTGAGGCTGGTGATGCTGGGCCCTGTGAACACGATAGCATTGCGCCCGGACAGGTTATGACACAGCTGCTTGGCCACCATGCTGTGGAGCTGTGGCTTGTTCTTCAGCGTGGCCAGACCGTCCACCCCCTGACCCTCCTTCAGGTGGACATAGATCTGGACCAGGAGGACAGAACAGGACACCACATAAAAGATAATTTCAAGTCAATTAATCTCTTATGAAAGACATGGTTTTGGCAAAATTATGTTTGTGGTTATTGATTGTTAGCGGGCATAATATCCAAAAGCTCTACATTATTCAATTGTTGAATGAAAAATGACACCTGACTGAATGCCTCTGAAGTGATAGACCAGCAGTCTTATTTGGCTGCACAAGACAGAGTGGAAGTGGGTCCTATGGAACCTGAGGCTGTGTTGCTACCAGTCTCGCTCCACTGAACCACAAAGGAGTGACAGGGTGAAAGAATTCCAGCCGTCCACTGGATGCCTGGCTATGCTCACCCCCCTCCCCCTCACGTCACTCTTGTCCTTCCCTATTTCAGTCCCCCAGTTTCAGCCTGGGCAACAAGCCTTCATCTCCCACCCTCAGCCTGGTCCCCCAGCCCCAATTACCCCAAACTCACGCCAAACCCGGCCCCACGCCA
Organism: Osmerus eperlanus; assembly: GCF_963692335.1. NCBI lineage: Eukaryota > Metazoa > Chordata > Actinopteri > Osmeriformes > Osmeridae > Osmerus > Osmerus eperlanus. The sequence goes on from NC_085023.1 coordinate 17,312,537, forward strand.
AGCTCCCAGTGCCTCATGCACAGCCCCCAGCCCTGTTCCCTGGCCTCCATTCCCCCAGCCCTGATCCCTGGCCTCCATTCACCCAGCCCTGTCCAGAATTTATCTGGCGTATTAAACCCCCACTCTGGCGGAGCAATCCTGTTAAGTGGTGTGTTTGCCCTTCTCTGTCTGCTTCAGCTCCTGACCCCTGCTCTACTAATGCCATCCCCATTACCCTCATTTTCCTTTATTTATTTCTTAATTTGTTCCCAGTGGAACATTTCACTAAGTGAAAGCAATGTAGCAGCAAAGGAAGACAGTTGAACTGACTGGAAACACCAGACAGTGTGTGTGTGGGTGTGTGTGTGAGTGGGTATGTGTGTGTGTGTGTGTGGGGGGGGGGGATGTAGGTGTGTGGCTGTGTGCACATATGTCAGTTAGATGTCTCGTTCCCTGCCATGGTGCAATGCCGTGCCCCAGATGAACAGCTGTCTTATGTAAGCCTGAGAGAAAACAGAGGGTACTTGAAGGTGGCTGCACTGTGTTGGCAAGGTACAGCAAGGGCACTGCATAAGAATCATCTTTTCACTCTTTCTCTCTCTCTCTTTCTCTCACACACACTCACATACACACACAGGAGATGCCTGCAGGGGACACGGGACCCCCCCCCCCCCACACACACACACACACACACCCCCACACACCCCCACACACCCCCCTACACGCACACACACAGCATGATGTACCTGGCAGATGAAGCCGGTGGAGGTGCACTGCCTGACCCAGAGACTGAACTTCCTCTTCTTCCTCTTCCTCAGTTCCCTCTCTGTACAGGTGGTGATGAAGACAGGGTCTTCATCGATCAGAGGCTCATGGAGAACCTGTAGGACCAATAGCACACACAGCACGGGGCTTACCTTAATGTGCGGATGTGTGTGTGTGTGTGTGCTCTCACCATTTAGTCCCCTCAGGTCTGTATCTGACACACCCTAAATCATATTATATTGAGTTCAGCTGTGTTACCTGTGGAACTACATTCACACTGGAAGATGGTGAGGTCGACAGGATATCTTTCTCTGGTCTTGAGAGGCCTTATACCGCATGCTACTGTATGTCTCCACAGAAACCTGTGAATGTGTGGTGTGTGGGTGTGTTTGTGTGGGTGTATGTGTGTGTGAAACAACATGTTTTGTCAACAAAAGTGGGTCAAAAACGTAAAGCTAAGCAGAATTGTTTCTGGCTGGCGTAAGGTTCAGCATTTTGATTCACTTTTTCAAATGCTTATATCATCAGTGTGGTTTGATTTCCACACCATCTCTCTCTCTCTCTCTCTTTCTCTCTCTCTCTCTCTCTCTCTCCCCCTCTCTCTCTCTCTCTCTCTCTCTCTCTCTCTCTCTCTCTCTCTCTCTCTCTCTGTCTTTCTTCCTCCCTCGCTGTCTTCATTCCTAAATAGTAAAAGTAGAAACTCCAGATAATGAGCTCTCTCAGTGAACTACCTTGTCTGAGGCCTTGATATTTGAGGTATTCATTGGACCACAGAACAGGACGTTGACAGTCTGTCAGAGAAAGCTGAACATTTACATTGGTGATGGGGGAGATTACAGAGACATACAGACAGAGAAGTGAGCGAGGACGTTCATTATCCCTTTCCCTCACCCCAAGCCCCCAGCTCCTCTCCACTCTCTGACAGACTCAGGTGTCTTGACAATTTGGATTATTTAAATAAAAGTTTGCATTTACAAATGCTACCAACCCAGCTGAGTGAGACAGGAGTGAGCTGGTTTAGGGGGTAAGGGAACTCTGAGGTGAGCCTCAAACCACAGCATGCGTTGCTAAAAGGAAGGAAGGGAAGAATGGTAGGATAGATACAGTCCAGTTTCAAAATGTAAAAACACTTGTATTGTCAACTTGAAATATGTAATGGCTGAATAATCTGAAGCGTAAATCCTGGTGAAGTCTCTGAATATTTATTTTAGTGTAGCCCATTTCCTTGCTGGAACAGAAATCGGACAAACAAGATGGTCTGTCCTACTTCCAAAGAAGAGAACCTTGCCAGGAGTCCGTCTGTGTGAGAATCCTCCTGGAACGCAAGGATCTGGCTCACGTCACTCAGCCAAAGCAGGTTTAGTGACGGCTTCACTCACTGTGCTTTGGCATCTTTCTGAACATAATCTGGGTCCCTGTGTTTAACAACCCAGTTACTAAACACATCTCACTGCTGCCTAATGGAAAACCAGTTCCATTAGGCAGCAGGACTCACATTGGATCATGTTCAGACAGATAATGATTTATGTGTGTGTGTGTATCCCACCTGTGTCTGTGAGGGTCTGAAGGAGCAGCTGAAGGACTGCTGCAGGGAGTCCAGGAAGGGCTGGATCTTGTACAGGCCCTGGCTGCCTTGGCCCTGGCTGGAGCGGAAGGCCACGATGTGGAAGTACTTGAGGATCTTCTCGAAGCGGGCCTGGCTCATCTTCAGAGCGATGCTGCGGTTGCTGAAGAAGCCACTGCTCCAGATGCTGAGCACCGACTCACAGCGCTGCACGCTGGTGGACGTCATGAACCCTGCGGGCCCAGTTAGGACCAGGTTTCGTTCATCACATTTATCATAGTAAATACGTCATATGTAGTGTGAAGTGGGTAAATGTCTGAATGAAGAAGAAAATGTGAGTCGAGTTTTTTTATTTTAGCTGTAGTTATGTAATAGTTTACTCTAGATTGTATGCAAGATGTTTGATGCAATATGACGATATGTTCTTACCAAGGAAGGACTTCATCTCTGCAACAGTGACAGAACGCCACCCCTCATCGATGCCAAAGCGTTCCTGGTACTTTTTGGCGTACATGTTGGTCTGAGTCACCATGTTCTGGATGGCATTGTCAGGAACAAAGAGCTGGAAAAAATCCAGTGCAGAGGAGGAGGCGGCCATTTTCTGGGCGGGGCCTGAAGAGCGATGAGAGAGTAGGGAGATTCAAACCTTATTGATTCAGTTAGCGTGAGTGGCTGTGGGCAGTAGAATAGAAATACTCAATTGAAATCCACTGCCAGTCGGCCAGAAATGTATCCGCATGCCATGCATTTTATTAAAGAGTGTGTTCCCCATTCTGTCTTGCATTTTGTATGTTGTATACCCAAGGACAAGAGAAAACATTCAAAGCATCATAAAGGAGAGTGAATTAGTCATTTCAATTCAGTCTTGACTACAATAAGACTACATCCCTAAGAAAATGCTTAGCCCAAGCAAACATACCATGTCCAACCTGCTACCTAACAGCTTCATTCACATCTTAACTCAGAGTTACTGTATACTAGCACAGCTGAGCTTAGGCTGCTTCTTAAAGAACAGTTCAGAAAATAACATCCTCATTTCTGTTTCTTGGATGGTTGTAGGTCATTGATGAGCCGTAGGCTGTGGTTCACATTGACTCAATGTGACAGCAACCATACTGCCTTCATCACTAGATCTGTCTAGCTGTCGGAGAAATTTAGAATGTAAGGTTATATTCTGAAAATACTGTTGCTAGCATTCCTTTGTCAGTAGAGACAAGTCTCCCCACATGACCTATAGATGACACTAGGCTTACGTAAACAAACTGACCTAGGTTGACCATTATCATACTAGAGGTGCAATAAACCTTATCTGTGTTGAGTGAATCATATGGTCAAGCCTAGGGTCGGAGAACTCTGTAAGTTTCCACGTGCACGCGCACTCTGTCTCTGGGATCGATCATATTGACAGCTGATATGCAGGGGAGGAGACTTCTCACCAATAAATGGTCTTACCTGAAGACTTGTGAACCAGACAAACTTTGTAGCACAATGGCGTGTGATGTTTTTGTCTCCTTGTGGGCCGGCCGCAAGCAATAAAGCTTTCTTAAACTTGTTCACCGACTGACTGTGCAATGCTTGATAGATTAATATTCCTGACACTGCCTGAAGCAAAACAGGGATGCTTGGGGATTCAACGGTTAGCCTGGTAACTCTCATTGGTCCAATCAAAGAAGCCTTCCTGCTTTCACTAGTGGTGTATTGTGTCTCATACAGTCTAAGCTCCTCAACCCAAGGCTGTGCTTATGAGTGTGAACATGATTCTCTTATTGACTGGTGTAAAGGGTACATGTTTGAACACACTTGAGGCAACAGAAAGGTCCTCTGGACGCAAACCTTTGTATTCCAAGTTTCTTCTTGTTGTCAGATACTGTTAGCAGAGAGAAAAGGGACTACAGATCAATTCCTGACTTAATGAGTTACTTCCAGTATTATTGTTTTCAAGAACTTGCGAAAATGTCCTTCTCAAGCTCAGTATGCCTGGAAGACTATCTTGGCTGCTTGACCAGACGGTGATAATAATTAGCGAGGCGGACTACTGCCAGGTCCTCTTCAACTTTGTGCCAACTAGATTAGGTACCCGGCGGAAAAAAGGATTTCACAACGGACCACAACTACAATAACTAGACAGTTCCAAAGAGGATTCTGCTTCCTCTACTAAGTACACATGATACATCCCAGGTTAAATGACAGCTCCAGCAGCAGTTAGACACAGTATCCCATAACCTTCCTAACCTCAGCTCTCCAACCCATTACAGGTTTACAACATGAAAGCAACAAATGAAACACAGTGTGACTGCAGTAAGTTTCAGTAAACATAATTGGGGATGTGACCTAAATATAACTGCAAAATGAGCAGCACTTCTGGTGAAATTAAGTTGTTTCATGCCCTTCGGAAAGGTTCCTCATAAAAAGGATTTCATTTTTCATGTTTTTTTCTCTCTATCCGTCCCCTGAGCTGCACTCATCCATATCTTCCCTCTCAGAGAATTAAGAATTTCATGAGATAATTCTTTTTAAGATATTGTGAGGAAAAAAAAGGATTCACGAAGCACTCACTGCAAGCACTGCAGATCCAGTAGACTTAAACCCACAGTAGTACTCATGTTCAGTATTTATACTGTGCGGTTTATATCCAGATGATAAATGTAGAATAGTGTTATTCCACAAATGTGGAATGACAATACTACTCTTATAAGAGGATATAAAAATACATTGGGTTACATAGACCTTTTCTAAAAGGCATCTAATATGAAATAGTCACATAAAAACATCTTTCAAACTGTGGAACCATCTAAAAAACAGAATGTGATGTGGTGAGTGTATGACTGGTGAATGTGTGACTGGTGAGTGGTGAGTGTGTGGATCATGGCTTGAGGAGATATGCAACGCCAGTCTCGGTGAAGAGATAGAGACTAATCTGAAAGCTTCATCACCATACAAATGTTACATAACCCACTAGGATGCATCTGTAATCCACATCATGGTCCTATTGCACTTTACTCTGCAGGGATTTCCGACAGATAATATCCATGATCGTGTCTGAAAAGAAGAGGGTGGCGCCCCTGGCTGACCCATCCTGCCTGAAGAACTCAGAAACACGGCAACTACCAAACAACACGTCCTTAGCTTCAATCCGCCTGCACTGTCCCACAGCACGACACTGTGGCCTCCTCTATAGGCCTTCTCCACAGGTTATGATTTATGTATGTCAGCACAGCAGCTGTCCCCAAGGAAACCTTCTGCCACACACTGTAGAGGCAGTCAGCAGTTCTGGATACACAACTCAAACCCAGATTTCAATCTGTCAAGCCGAACTCGCAACTCGGAGGTGTCCGTCCTGTTTTTTGTTCAACACCCTCCCTGCCCATCTCTCCATCTATTTACATCTCTCCATCTGTCCACTGCCCTGCTGTACGTGTGTTGTCCGATCTGGTGCATGATGGCTGGAACATGGAGCAGACACTGAAGCTCAACCTGAACAAGTCCTGTTCCAGACACTCATTCAGCCACACCACAAACTAACACACACCTGCTGACAGCACCCAGTGTGTCAACAGAGGCTTGCATTGCTGCTAGCATGGATGACTGACAGGATCTGGGAACATGATTTGAAGCAGGCACACACACACACACACCTGTACAGTACTGTACAAATGAAGCCACCCGAGAGTTATATTGACCATGTTTAGATTCAGTGTGCATGTGCTGTCAGCTAGAACACCACCTGTCACCTCCTGTGTTACTGCCTCATGGGTGAGCCAGGGCCTTGGTCCAGACACAACCCCCTAACACCCAGCAGGACTGAGGTATGAATGGTTAGGGTTCAACAAGATGGTTGCTAGATAACTTCACCTAAATGGTCATGAGGCCAGGCTTAGCTACTGTTATCTATTATCTTACACCTCACATCCTTTCGGGGCCCATTGGTCTTTAAAGAGCCCAGCCCCAGTCCTAAAACATATCCCTGATCCCTGAACATACCCGCACCAGGTGTACCTTGTCTCTTCTGTGGACAGAACAAAGTGCCCCCCTGTCTTTGGTTCCCATCTATACCAAACCCTCCCAAGGCTGCTCTACCCAGGCTAAAGCAGGCTACCAGATGGCCTGCCTGCCACGCAGTGCCATGGGGCACCAGATCTCATTATCACCAATCACGTCTGTTCCTCAATCCAATACCAACCCCTGTCAACCATTCACTGTAGCCTTTCAACACTTCCCCCAAACGTCTCATTTCCCCACACCTCGGTTCCCACAACTTACAATTTTGTATTTACATACTCTACATTTTTGAATCCTAATGAATCAAACGATTACAACTGCAATCCATTTCCAGATAGATGCTTGTTTTTAAGGCTACCATGTTGCAATTTACAGTCTGGTTAGTTTGGTGTGAGGAGAGATTGTCAGGGTTGTTTCATGGCAGCACTGCAGAAGCAAGGTGAGTTATTCCCTCAGTAAAGCTGCCCTGGGCATGTGAAGCAGGAGGCAGCGATGATGAGAAACACACTGACATTACATCTCCGGCCTGTACTCACTGATTGGACGCTACGCCCTAAATGTAGATGAATGAGGGGAGAAAGAAAGATAAAGAGAGGGGGAGAGTGAAACGTACATCTCTGGGTGAAAGAGTGAGTGTGTGGGCGTTATAGTTTGTCTGTCACAACTCTGTCTCACAGGAAGGAGCTCTGGCAAATATGCATGCATGCATGCATATTGACTGAACACATGAACACAAGTACATGCACATGCACATGAAATGTTACAGACATTGTGAAAACATTTCTAATAATAGCTATTACACTATTTTAGTGTAATAATAAAAGACTGTGAGGTAGATGTTGTATGTTTGCACTTATTCAAAACAGTATATTTTCTTTTCCCACCCCCTCACAAACACACACACATGCTCCAACTCAAATACCACAAAAAGATATTCCACAATACTTATCTGTTGCCTCAGAACAACAAATGTGCCCAAATTAAGCAGTTACAAGTGTAAGCCACAACAAAGACCTATGATACGAAGACTCTATCATATGAGTGTAACAGTGGAATAGAATAGACTAAACAACTGAATAAACAGCAGACCAAGGCTGTGTAGACTACTACATTAAAGGAAAGATGACCAACACAGAAAGGGTTTCCACACCTTGTGACCCATCGATTTCCATAACTTGTCCATATTGTAGTTTATTTTCTTAACCAAATATCAGTGTAAAAGACTTGCCTAATTTTCTATCTTGCTCTTTTTGAAAAACACAAACACACACCATTAGACAATGGTTCAGTGTGTGTGTGTGTGTGTGTGTGTGCGTGTGTATGTGTGTGTGTATCAGACCAATAGCCTATTGCACAGTGATTTGGCAAATAATTCATAAGTATGTTTCGGAATTCAAGGCATCCTAATGGGTGGGAGATATCAAAGTACGAAAATATCAAACTGCAAGTCGCGTTTTCATTCCTTTGTAATAAAACGTACCATATGTGTCTGTGTAGGGGGGCACCGTGATGTCCTGCAACGTGTCGCTCCATCCGTCCTCCTCTGCCTGGCTCTTTGACACTGAGCCGGGGGGACCTCCACCGCTCAGACTGCTCCCACTGTCACCTGCCCTCTGCTCATCGGCCTCCCCGGTGTAGTTATCGGAATTAGAGTCGCCTGAGGTGCTGTAGAAGGGGTTTTCGCTACTGTCATCTCCCGATTCCCCAAAAACGTCATCAGAGATCTGCAGACTCTCGTAGCGGCATCGGGCCGCCTCAAGCAGCGACAGCGCCTTCCTCCCACACTCCGCCATCGCTCGTTGATGCTCTCGGTGGTACAAGGCACGGTATTCTGCATGCAACTATTCACGACTGTGAAAGAACCCGTGCAACACACACCCTCCTTAGTCTGCCCCACTGTCTGTTATCAAAAATGATGCCGTTTCCTGCTGCAGGCGCTTTGATGTGACTTCAAATGATCCCCCTTCAAAGCGCGTGGACCCGAGGGGAGCTCTCCTCACCTTGGGTACTGGAATTGCAGCCTGCGAGCTTCACACTGAAGACGATTTTCAATATTTATTACCCCTCTGCGTATCCGGGTTGGGAGGGACCGACTTATTCTCAGGCCGTGTGAGGAGAAGATCTCATTGAACAGTGGTCTTCTCCATCACCTGACCCAGTCTCTCCCCTTCTCTAACCAATAGCGATGACTTCTCACAAAACGTCGAATTACACGGAATTATGACTCGGTTGATAAATTGCAAATAGATTAACGAATCTCTTGGAATTCCTGCGTATAGAAGACTGTAGGATATATTAGGCTACATTTAGATTATGTTGGCACATAGATAGGCATTTGATGCTAAAACATATTATTGTAAAATATCCACACAAAAACAACATATCTCAGTATCTAAGAAATCAGTGTGTCTGTTTCTAGCTCAAATCCTCAAACCCTGTTATCGTTTCAGCGCATTCCCCTTGGCGCCCTCTAGGTGGTGCTCTCTCTTCTCTCGACGTTTACGTCTTCTTTTTTGTTGTTGACGCTAGCCTGCCATGTTTGCGGAAGTATTTTATTCTTTCACAAAATCCAAAAACTCTGCATCAGCATCACTTGCTCTCTGGCATTCATGTTTATTGCTCCTCTGAAAACAATATGAATCTGCCAAAGGGGCCGGATTCTTTGTGTTTTGATAAGGACGTGTTTATGAAGGTAGGACGTTTTCTTATGTCATTGCCACTCATCGTTGTTGTAGTAGCTAGTAGTAGGAAGGAAAGTCACAAGATAGATTATCTGTAAGTAGATATATTTCCATTTCCATTAGAGACAGCTTTTATCACAGACTTAACGTTATAACTCTTCAATTAGTCAGTATTATATAGCAAACATTATTTTAGCTTGCTAGTCAACACGGTGTCATAGCACGTAGACATGTAGCTGGGCGACAGAATGACTCAGATCTTTCTGGGTCCCAGGATGACTTCGACGTGGACCAGTTCGTGGCTGACTGCAGGAAGCATGTCCAGCTTGAAGAGATGCGCGAGGACCTTGAGCTCTATTACAAACTGCTCAAAACGGCCATGGTTGAGCTAATCAATAAAGACTATGCAGACTTCGTCAACCTGTCCACCAACCTGGTGAGTTTATCCCTGGCATTGAGGCGGTTAATGACGGTGCAATAACGATGTATTTAATGATATTGATTGGAGTCAGTGCATTTCATCATCATATATTCCTTTTGTGAGTTACTATGTTTTTTCTGCAGGTTGGAATGGACAAAGCCCTGAACCAGCTGTCTGTACCCTTGGGACAGCTGAGAGAAGAAGTTCTGGTATGTGCTCACCTTTATTCTTTTCCCAACCTTCTCTGGATATCTGCTTTGTCTTTCCTAATACTGTCCATCTCCTTGTGCAGAGTTTAAGGTCGTCTGTCAATGAGGTGATCCAGGCCATAGACAACAAACTGTCTAAACAGAACGACCTGCAGAACAAGAAGGTTAGTGAGACTGCATGGTGATATAGTACAGGGATCTATAAAAACGAGGAAGAAACTGCCGCATGATACTGGATCACCACTCAGTTTTCTCCCTTAAAATCTGGATTGTATTTGAGGGACAAGATTGTCTACTTCATTGGTCCTCTCTTTTCTAACCCAGATATGTGTTCTGAGACTCATTCAAGTGGTTCGGTCCGTGGAGAAGATTGAGAAAATCCTTCACTCCCAGAACTCCAAAGACTCCACATCCTTGGAGATCAGCAGGTAACGGACTGCCTGTATGTGTCACTAAACACCAGGGGGTGCTAATGATCTCAGCTCGGATTGCCGCTATGTGGTCAATGGGTTTGTGTTTGTAGTCCTTTGTTGGCAGGTCAAATCTTGGAGAGGATCGCCACAGAGTTCAACCAGCTGCAGTTCCATGCAGTTCAGAGTAAGGGCATGCCTCTGCTGGACAAAGTCAGACCTGTAAGTCTACTGCCAGGCTGATGCACCGACACAAATCCATGTTTTACAATAGCTGTGTCTGTCAGAGTCAGCCCATTGACCCTCGTGTGTGTTTGTGTCGTCGCAGCGTATAGCAGGCATCACATCCATGCTGCAGCAGTCTCTGGAAGGACTGTTGATACAGGGCCTCCAGACAGCTAACATGGACATCGTCCGCCACTGTCTCAGGACGTACGCCACCATAGACAAGACCCGCGACGCAGAGGCCTTGGTGGGACAGGTCCTAGTCAAGCCCTACATGGACGAGGTAGTCAAGCCACCATCACATGCACACGACTTGCAATTTTATCATTCTAGTTTTGGTCATCCTTCTCAACTTGGTTCGAGACTCGAAAGTCTTTGCTTCGGTGTGGGCATCCTCGCACACCCTCTGTAAAACGCATTGAGTGTGTCCTGCTCGTTGGATATGTCAATCTCTTGTGTGGTTGTGTTTGCATTCTTAATTTGGTAACAGACAAAAAAAAAGCATTGAGGCAACTAAAAGTGGTCGCGTGAGGAGTTCAACCTGGGACTTTTCTATACATTTCAAAGAGTGTTCAACGTGCCTCCCCTCTCCTCTGATGTCCTCCAGGTGATTGTGGAGCAGCTAGTGAAGTCCGGCCCCAGCGGGCTGCAGCAGATGTTGTCCAAGCTGCTGGAGTTTGTCCCCCACCACTGCAGGCTGCTCCGGGAGGTGACGGGAGGAGCCATCTCCAGGTAGCCTTCCACACACGCCACCCCGCAGGATGCAGGAGTAAGGCCAGACATGGGCACTAACACAGGATGCTATGTGCATTAGTATGATAATGATGGTTGTGACGTTAGTGACATAGTAGGTGGTAGCAAGGGTTGTGCAGTCTTCGCTCTGTAGTCAGATATACATGTTTGAATATGTTTTAATTCAGGTAAGTCCTCCTGAGTTTTGCCTGTTGGTGAAATCTTGTTTTCTTCCTCCAGTGACAAAGCAGACATTGTGCCTGGCTATGACTTCCTGGTTAACTCTGTTTGGCCAGAGATCATCAGAGCAATAGAGGAGAGGATATCCTTCCTGTTCAATCCCGGAAACCCTGACACCTTCTACGAGGTACACAAAGTACTCTCACCAGTACATTTCTTCTGCCCCTATCATATCAAAGGATCTCTAAAACTGTTGTCTAACCTCTGGGCGTGTTTGTCCACAGCGGTACTCTGTCACTATGGAGTTTGTGCGGCGTTTTGAGCGTCAGTGCGGCTCCCAGGCCAGTGTGAGGAGACTGAGAGCCCACCCCTCCTACATTAGCTTCCACAACAAGTGGAACCTTCCGGTCTACTTTCAGCTGCGGTGAGGGCCACTGTTTCACCTTACTCTCCATGCCACACATCCCTACATCAGCCCCTGTTGAACCCCCTACTGCCTCCTAGCCCCTATTGAAGGCCTTAGGGGTGAGCATGTATGGATGTCACAAATAAATGCTGTCATATCCAAAAGGAACATAAATGGCTTGGATGTAACAGATTATATTATTTGTGTTCCTGCATGGAGTTTGGAGGTACTGGTAACTTAAAAATGTCTGCAAAAAGGTCTGCAGTTGGGGCTTTTTCAAAACAATCTTGGGGAGATCAACTCTTCACAGTGATGCAATGATGAGAGCAGGATGCGAGTCATAATGTGCCAGAGGTTGTTGATATAGGTTGATTTACGTACAGTCTAAATGAGTCAGTCTACATGAGTCAGGCTATGTTGTTCTGTGGTCAAGGACCCCGGGCCATTTCGTTACCCTTCCCATGCATCTCTCCTTCCTCCCTTTTGGAGGAATGACTGATGTCACATGACTGGGTTTATACCAGCGCTAAAGAGGAAGACCTGTTTGTGCCTTTGCACCCAATTAAAGATCTGAGAGGGATTCATCTATGGTAGTTATTCCAGCAGGTCTACAGAGTTTCCACTCCACAGAAACCATTCTGTCCTGATCAGGAATGATTGATCTCTGTGGAGTCAACATGAAGGCTGAACACGCTGTTCCCTGCTTTGTTTGTCAGCACCCACACACACACTCTCACAAACACGCACGCATACACACATGTGCATACCACACATTTTGCAATAAGTTTACATCAGATACAGGAAACCTTTTGTGTGCTGTTCTTTCCAGTATGGCTGAATGTTGAACAACTTGTTGTGCCCGTTGTTTTTGATAAAAAAATACACCTGTGTGTCTCAGGTACAAGGAGATAGCCGGGAGTCTGGAGAATGCTATATCCGATGGGCTAGAAGCAGCACCAGGTAGACCTTGGGATTTCTTTTCAGTGTGACTGATTATATAATATGTGTCACTGATTCTCTCTCTCTCTCTCTCTCTCTCTCTCTCTCTCTCTCTCTCTCTCTCTCTCTCTCTCTCTCTCTCTCTCTCTCTCTCTCTCTCTCTCTCTCTCTCTCTCTCTCTCTCTCTCTCTCTCTCTCTCTCTCTCTCTCTCTCTCTCTCTCTCTCTCTCTCTCTCTCTCTCTCTCTCTCTCTCTCTCTCTCTCTCTCTCTCTCTCTCACTAACTCTCACCTCACTCACTATGTCCTTCACTCACGGTGTTTCTCTCTCTCTCTCTCACACACACACACACAGTGGGTAGCTCCTATCACCTGCAGGTGTCCCAGGTGCTGTGGTCCAGCTTGGTCAGGTGCTGGGCTGACCGGGTCTACCTTTCCCCTCTGACACACCGCTTCTGGAAGCTCACCCTGCAGCTCTACTCACGCTATGCCAGGTTCCTCACAGAGGTAAACACCACCAACCTGGCAACTCACAATCCCACATGGCAACCAACCCTTTACTGTAGTATTGCTCAATAGGGCTTTTGTTCAAGCTGAAGTTGATGATGAACTGAATGATCCTGCTGAATCCTGATAGGTGCTGACTAAAACCACGCCCCCTGAAGTAAATAAAGACCCGGTGAGGCCCCTCCCTAGCTCCGCCTCCTCCACGTCCAGTCGCACATCTCAGGATGACGGAGGCAGCGAGAGTGGTAGCCCCGCCTCCCTCTCTACCAAACAGCTGGTCTACATTGCCTCTGATGTGGAGAAGCTACAGGAACAGGTAAGCTCAGAACTGCAATATGCATGGCCTACAACAGTCCACACACGACCAGTAATTACATATAATATATATATATATATATAAACTACCGTTCAAAAGTTTGGGGTCACTTAAAAATGTCGTTATTTTTCAAAGAAAAGCACTGTTTTTTTCAATGAAGATAACGTTAAATTAATCAGAAATACACTATACATTGTTAATGTGGTAAATGACTATTCTATTACTGTATGTGTTCGAATGGTACATTGTGTTTGCTAATTGCCTTAGAAGACTAATGGATGATTAGAAGGATTAGAATTAAAATGCCAAAGGTCTGCAATGTTGTAATTGCTGCAAATGGAGCATTATTTGACGAAAGCAAAGTTTGAAGAACAAAATTTATATTTCAAATAAAAATAATTATTTCTAATTATAATAATTAACCTTGTAAATGTCTTGACTATATTTTCTATTCATTTTGAAAGTTATTTGATAAATAAAAGTGTGAGTTTTCATGGAAAACACGAAATTGTCTGGGTGACCCCAAACCTTTGAATGGTAGTGTATATATACACAAACATATATAATGTTTTGCGTCTCAATGAATATGTTGTCTGTCTGTCAGATCCCAGTTGTTTCAGAGATGATCAGGCAGAGAATGGAAGCCATCGGCTTCAAGAACTTCATCATCATTGAAGGTACCGAGCCAAAACATCTGAACACGTGTGCACCTGTCTGCTCTCCACACTTCCACACCTGAGCAGCATGGTGACCAGTGTTCCTGCTTCCCGTTCCCCAGAGGCGCTGCGAGACTCCCAGGACAGCCTGTCGGGCTGCCTCCCCAGTCTGGACGCCAGGATGACCCAGCACCTGACCGACCGCAGCTGCCGCTTCCTCAAGAGCGCCTCCGAGGTGCCCCGCCTGTACCGCAGGACCAACAAGGTGAGCAGGTCACACAAACATGGGCAGTCACCGTCACGTGCATACAGGCACACCTACTCTGTGCTCACACTGGTCCTAACTTTGTCACCGAGTACACAGCGCTTGTGTCTCGTCTCAAACCTACACAAACAGCTCGCTGAGAACCACACACATCCCTGAGACACACACACACGTGCCAGAAACGGTGTCCTTCTTCCTCTCTGGACAGGAAGTGCCCAGCCGAGCATCAGCTTATATGGACAATGCACTACGTCCGCTGCACCAGCTGCTGTGTGATTCCAAAGACCTGGTCAAGCCCTCTGTGGCCCAGGGCTGGCTACGGGTCACCCTGTGTGACTGCACTCACAGGTAGGAGGATCACACACACATACACACACTTACACACACAAACACACACAACAGTGGACTCACGCATGTGCTTGTGTGTGTGTGTGCGGAGGTACTTTGAGACCATCTCGGACGTGCTGAGCTCTGTGAAAAAGATGGAGGAGAGTCTGAAGCGTCTGAAGCAGGCCAGGAAGATGGCCCCCAGCAGCACCATGCCTGCCAACGGGGGACCCACCGACGACAGCAAGATTCGCCTGCAGCTGGCGCTGGACGTGGAGTACTTGGGGGAGCAGGTACACACACACACACCCCCACACACACACACCCTCACACACACACCTCCACAAACACACCCCTCTGAGGTGAGGTGAGGCTAGGCAGCCTGTTATCTGATATTGTTGTCTCTGTGTCTCAGATCCATAAGATGGGTCTCCAGCCTGATGACATCACCATGTTCTCCACTCTGCTGGAGCTGGTCCAGGGCGCCCGGGAACTGGCCTCCACTGAGCCGCCTGGACCGTAACCATAGCGAGCGTGCTGCTGTGCATTTCAACAATATCAAAGTGCCTTCCTCTCCTCGTCTCCTGTAGAGTTCAGCTGTAGCGCTTCGAGACCTCAGCCCAGGAGATGATCACATCAGTGTTGGCAAAGGAAGCAAGAAGGACAATGGCACGAGAAGAAGAGATGCAGTGTTTTTGTCTTCTGTTTATGTTTAGAGATGGGCCAGTGTGTAGAAGGGGCACGGTAGAAATGGAAGCCCCTGGGAAGGAGGCGTCTTTCACAACATCAAGATGTCTCCCTCCTATCTGTTCCAAGCTATGGAATGTGGTTGTGGGATATCTGTATGTATGTATGTATGTTTGTCTGTCTGTAAAGGAGTTTACTGTATGGTCAGGGAAGCTAGTTATTTCATCGCACTAAACGGACTGTTCACAATGCACATCAAGACCCCGTTATTGCTCTGTACTTCTCAGATAAAGGGTGAAAGTATATGTGTATATATAGACATATGTAGAAATGAGGAAGGTATTGTACATTTTAATTGATTAAAGCGATCGTTTTAATAACCTTTGGTAGTAAAATCTTTGGATACGGGCTCAATAATGTGAGTCGATGTTGATGAAAGCAAATTAAATGTTCAGTTAGGAAACATTAGCATAGAGCTGGGGTTTTCCCCTAGAATTCATTGACCTCGCATAGACATGAAGGGACAGAAGTCCACCTTGTTTCTGTACATGTAGTGGAGGTGGTTTGGAGACTCGTCTGACCAGAGGAGCTGTGCTATTGATTTTGGTGTTGGGGTAATGTGAAGCAGAGTTTGAGTTATATCCGTGGTCAACAGAAACACCATTGCAAGAATCTTAAACTTCTTACTTTGGTGTTGGAAATCAAGAAATGAAAGTCTCACATTGTGGCTCTTACACTTCTTAAGTCAATAGGATGCAAAAATCATAATTTCGACACAAATGTACAAAACAAGTGCATGTACATTGAGTGTTGATTATTGAGGCTCCCTTTCAGACAGAGTGACATCATGGAGTTGTTTCGAGAGCTTCATTAGCATGGGAGAACACTTTCTACCATGTGACAAAATGTAATTTAATCCCTTTTTTTGTCAGTAAACATTCTCAAACTGGATTATACCTCTGGTCATTCGCATTAGACTTAAATGAATGTGCCTACAGCTCGTTTGTGTCTTGACATTCTGAATTGAGAAACAAGTTGGTTTATTTGAGTAATAACAAACCACAAGACAAAAATAAACTCTCAACATGATAGAAATCTACTCATTTAGACTATTAAGTAACACATCTCAAAGAACCACAACTTTCAGTACAGCATACAGTACACAATTGTATGACTACAAACCACAGAAACAAAATATGGCGTTTCGTGAGAATTTAAAGAAAACAAATCTATAATGATTTGGCAGCACATGACTTCCCACTGTGCTCAGGGAATATGTTTGGATGCATCATGTCTGTCTCTACACTCAAACCTGTTTTCTGGTCCTCCGTGTCTTTCAACATCTTGGTGATAATACTTCCCCCATCAATCTTCTAGTCTTGAATACTTACTAGATTTAACAACACCTAATCTGAACTCTGGATCATTCTACATGATCTTTAATGCTGCAGCAAACTATCATAACGTTTTATGTATAAACTATTATTATATCTCAGAGCAGTTGTTGAGAGTTAACACTGACAGTCTTTTAATAGTTTGGGCATTTTTAGATAATCTAGGAGTTTTTCCAGGCTGGTTGTCATGATGATGTTGCTAAGTTGTTCTAGAGTGTTGGGTTGGTGACCTTGCCAAGCATAAGTATGGCGTTGGAGTTGCCCTCAACAATGGAGAAGAAGAACGGCCTGTTGACGGTCAGGGGCTGGGGAACTCCTCCTTCCTGGTTCCTGTCCTGAGACTCTGCACCCTCCTCTGACATCTCAAACACTACCTTGTTGTACACCTGGAGATGGCAACAAGAACCGTTACTGTATGCTACACAGGGCATGTATTTCTCCCTAGAGTACAAATATGTATGATGCATTTATGTATGTAAAGTATATCTATCCTTGCCACTGTACTGTCAATGTGTAATTACAGTGTTTTTCAGTTTTTCCCCTGTAAGCTCTTGTTTTCACACAGCATATTGTGTGTGTGTGTAATATCCTAAATTCCAAATTTGACCACTGTAACATTATCTGACTTATGTTTTCTAGAAGGATCTCATCTCACCTTATCTATGCTGAAGGGCTTCTTATCGCTGAGTCGCTCGAACTCAGCCTCGGAGCCCAGCAGGCGTTTCTCAATCTCCACCGCCATATCAGTCAGCAGGACGCGCAGGTCAGTCAAGGCCGCCATGGAGAACTTGGGCAGAGACAGTTCCAGGAGTCTGGATGAGGGAACACACACACACAGTTGTCTGAGCTGTTAAACCTCCAATCTTACAGTACTACAGTCCTGGCTATCAGCTCCAGATAGCTCTGTTGACCCACTGTGTCTCAAATCTTAGTGGAGCAAAGTGTGATGTGGATGACAGTAGCTGTACTCACTCATATTGAGATGCTTATAATTGGGTCCAGTACAGTACTAATACAGTATATGTGTACTTAGTTGTTTGTTATACAGCCTGGTTTATATAGATGTGGACCATAAGGACTCACCCTTCTTTGAGATGCTGGTACCAGCCTGAGATGACATCTGAGCGTAGCTGGGCCTCGATGTCACTGAGGCTGGCCCCCTCGTGGGGCAGAACCAGCAGCATGTAGGCCCGCTTACTCAGCGCCAGCTTCACAACAGTACAGCGCCGCCCCTTGTCGTTCAGGTACCGGTAGTGGCCGGTGTGGGTCATCAGGGGCACTGAGACAGTTGTCTTCTCGTCCACCTTGAACTCCTGCATGGAGGTCTTTTCTGGCTGGAAGGCTGTCTTCCAGTTCCCTGATGTAACAAGAAAACAAGTTAAATTGATGTTGGTCCAGGTGGTCTGGTGAATCCCACGTGTGCCTACCATAAAAAAACGTTTCAATAGGTTAAAAAAATATTTATGGAAAAAAAAAGTTTTAACAAAATTGAAATTGTGTTGTGCTGTGTGTGACAAAAAGGTTTGAAAGGTTGAAAAAAAAAAAAAAGGTTTAAACAAAAACAAAATTAGACTACTATATTCTACTGTACTCTAGCCTAGAGCATGTACTCTGCTCTATGCTTCTCTGTTCTCCTCTCCCCTAGCTGCCTACCCAAATCAATAGGCTTATCTCAGTGGGCTAAACAGTAAGGCTTCAAACAAAAATTCTAACCAAAAAATATCCCTGTTTAAAAACGTATTTGTAAGGAAGCTTCTCACCTTTGAACTGTACAGAGCTGATGAACAGCAGGTTGGTATCTGGACTCAGGTCCTTGAACAGATCCTTCACTTTACCCCCTGATGTCTTCTCCACAAAGCTGTTCACCTGCACTTCTGCCTCTTGTGCGTTAGAGAAGTCCACTGCTCTGATAAATGACACGTCAGAGAAGTCCTGAGTGCCTCGAACAAAGTCCTCTGCCAAACGGACGTCTTGGCGGGCAAAGGACCAGACCCTGGTGTCGATCTCGTCCTTGGGCCCGTCCACCAGGGAGTTGATGCGCTGCAGTGTCTTCAGGACCTTGTGTCCATCCACCAGGGAGACGCAGTCCTCCTTGTCCGTGTCCTTGTTGAGCCCCAGCAGCTGCTGATAGGGGATGGCAGTCCTCTTCGAAGCTCCTAGGTAGAAAGTCACCAGGGAGCCAAAGGAATTGATGGGAGAGATGAGGGTGTTGGAGTCCTTCTGCTTGGAGCTCAAGGCCTGGTACATCCTCAGACCCAGCGAGTTGAGGAGCTCGGCCAGGACGGCGGTCCGCTGGGTGATGTTGTGCTCCTGGTTGTCAGAGCAGGAGCAGTTCCTGCTGTCCGGTTCCAGGTTGTCGATGTTTAGCGGAGCGACGCTGACCGTTTCCAAGGGCTTGGTCTCCTGAGTCTGGATGGTCTCACAGCTGACATTGTCCGAGGCGAACAGGTTAAAGGGATGGACGTACACGCGGTTGGCAAGGCTTAACCCGGAGCAGGACAGCATTAGGAGGAGGACAAGAGGGGAGAGGGTTCTATCCATTTTGACCTTCCTCAAGTCTGGAGTCAAAGAGTTTCTATAGAGAGAAGAAAGTGTTTGTAAAGTCAATGTCGGTTACTCTGTTCAGCTGACTTGTCTATGTTATGGAGGTTTTCTTCATAACAAAGACACTCACGATTGGCTGTGTGGAACTCTGAGCAGAGGCATGGCAAGCAGTAATTGATTCAGTGTGTGCCAGAGAGGAAACATCCACAGAAGGCAAACTGACTGCATGGCAACAGAACACCACGTTTGGCAACCCACTGAGCTAAGAACCAAACACCCACCATGAATATTTGTTACCAAAAGCAAAAAATTCACTAATCTTATACAAACATCTGCATACTTTGAGCTCCTCCATTTCTGAGAAGGTTTCCTGTCCAGTCTATTGGTGAACATCCAGCACAAAGAATAAAGTACAGGGTCACACTAATGCCCGCATGCAACCTTAGACCCACAGGTCAAGCTAACACATCTCAGCTCAAATCTATATTTTTCATTGATTTATTAATGATTATTTTGTATATATTTGTTTAATGGTACTTTATTACTGTGTCTGTCCACGCTGTTCCATTCTCTCAGTCTCACTCTAAATTATTTTTTTTAAATTGTGACTGAGTTCAGCCAGAGGAATGGTTAGTTCCAACTAAAATCAAAAATATTATTTGACGTGAGGTTTATGCATGTTTTAAAGACAACTCTCAGTTCTCTGGTCCAAAATGTAACCTATCATTAAATTCAGACATCTTTAGTTTTGTTTGTATTGTTGTCTAATGGAAAGTCAAAGTAAAACATTTAGTCTTACCGTTGTGTCTGCTGTGCTGTCCACTGATGCTGTGGGGTTTCTGAGGTCCACAATGGTTGGCTGTGCGCTTTAACAAAATCTTCCACTGGTGAGCAGCATTGCTTTGGTTAATCATTAACCAGAGCACTGAGTCAGGGGGTCCTCGTGGATGATTTGTTCTGCAAGGGCTTTCACTGTGTGTGTCTGTGTGAGTGAGTGTGTACATGTGCACTGATAGACAAATAAATAGTTCCGGAGAGAAGCCCACCCACCCTGTGTCCTTGTGTCCAGCATGTGTTTACTCAAACCATGATGCAAGCATACTGGGCCAGGGGTGAGAAGGGAGTTGTGGATGAATTTGGAAGTCAGGGTGGAGGAATAGGGATAAGGGATAAAGATAATTTCATGCTCTGTTTGCTGCCTTTTTTGTTCCCTTAAACTGACGATGTCAGAATCTTGATGTGCATTGGTTAAAACAATGCTGAATAAATAAAAAACAAACACGTCATAAATGAGGAATGTTTATTTACATTTACATTTTTTGGATCCTCTGAGTAAGCTACTGAAAAAAATAGTAGGCCTACTGTAAGTTATGTAGGCTTCATCAAACTTCTTTATCCTTGGAAGTTTCCGTTCTCTCAGAATATGAAGCTGAACTCCAGTTTTCTAAAATATCCGAGGCTGCCTAAGTTAATTTGTACTCGGTGTATGAATAGTATTTTTTCCCCGAAACCATAACTTAACTTCCTACAACAGAAGTAGCATTGCTTGATGGGAGGGGTTGAGAAAAAATTGTTCACCTTCGGATATAGAAGCCGGATAGAAGCAGAACACGAAGTTGAGTTGCCGCTTTTCCCTGTCACCCGTACTCATTTCAGCCTTTATAAAAATACGTTATAGATTTATCTACCTCTACAGATGTTTTTCGGATGAAATGGCTGATGAAGACAGTTACAACGAGTTGATCAGATTCTCTTCGATAAGCCCCCAGCCAAGAGTTCGTTCGCAGAGTGACGTCACTTCAGGTTTCAGGTCAAGACTATTGTACAGACTGCGAGGAGCATGTTCAGGTAAAATATTTCTAAGTAGTACTACGCCCCAATATATTGTCCGGCTAAGGGATCAAAGTGTTAGGATTGTCCTCAGTATTTATCATGGTGTTCTATAATATATTGAACTAAATGCTATGATGCTGCTGATCTGATTGATGCTGCTCACCTAAGATGCAACTTCAGCCAGGCCTGCGATATGGTCATAGGCACAAGTATTTGTCTCTATAATGGTAATGGTGGGGAGAGTTATGTATTTCTGGATTCCCTATTGTCTTGTCTACACAGTTGATGAGACAATTCACGTTTCACCTCACGTTTACCTCTGTCCTTCTGTCCTCTCACCTCAAGTATTTTCTATAGAGATCATAACATGAATCTAAAGAATAATGTTCTACCCCATATTATAATCGTGAACAGAATGGCATTTTTACATCAACACATCATCATGTCTTGTAATAACATAGAGTTTAGAAGGGTATCAGGCTGTGAGTAGCTATAGAAGCAGAGAACTACTATATCAGTACAAGCCAAGGAAACATTTACATACAAAACACACAATAGTTGAACCATAGTTGAACTAAATTGCTTTAGGACTATTTATTTGTACCACAATATCCACAAAACACACTGTTCACTCTTTTTGACCCAGTTCTTCATGCTACTTTAACACCCACTGCATCTTTTCTCACAGTTAAACCACTTCCTGGTGTAACCAGTCTCTATCCTCTGGCCAGGTGTTGGGTGGGTTAGCTATGTGACGTTCATTCCATCATCTTTCATTTTCTACTCAGGCTGTGGTGGTGAGCGAAAACCACAGATGCACACAACAGTGGTCAGAGCAGAAACGTCTAGATCTTACTCTGGATACATGTGCACAGCAGTAGTGAAATATTTAGAAATAGTCATTATATTACATTTTGTACATTCTTGTTTCTCTCTTTTCGTGGGAGTACACTCATTAATATATCTTCTTGTCCATCTCCTAGGTTTTGACCTCAGTGCAACAGGAAATGTTTTGCGATGTTGGGTTTTAATGACAGGAAATGAGGCCTGTAGACATACTGTAGAAATCTGCCGGAGAAATTGTCAGGGTGAGGTTGAACCTACTTTCAGATAGACAGAGGATCAGCTGCCATGGTCCAAACACTGGACAAAACTTCAGGGCTTCATCTTGCAAGAAACCAGTTGTGAGGCCAGTTGTCACTTGAACTCTGCTGTTTCTAAAACCGCCACTAGAGGGAGATAAAGCTCCTTTTGTTGTAACTTTCTTGACCCTATTCTGGTGTTTCTCAAATACAATGAATAACAGAACATATTTAACCTAGACTTTGTATGAATTTATTTGACATTTTAATTCTCATGTATTATTGTATCTCTGATCTGTCCAATTACTGTTCTGGTCTCCTAATTTATAAGAGTGAATTTCCATTTTTTCTTAAAGGTTTGCAGTGAAGTCCCAGGGTCTCCAGGCAGAAAGAGAGGGAGCAAGATTTGTTATGGATAATATGCAGGTTGGAGGGTCCTCAGTGTCATCACAGAGGCCCTCCTCTCCCCCTACAGCCTGAGTCATGTAATTACACAGCGCAGATAGGCAGCCCCAGTTTTCTCTCTTCTTCTGGAAATAGCTTGACATTGATTCCTTAACTACTTATTACATCTTTTGGTGCTCTCATCTCTTGTACAAGGGCAACACATTTACAGCAGGTTCAGGCCTGGCCTGGTAATCTGGCATACCGGGCGGGTCGACGCACTTGGGGCCCATATGATAATTTTTATATATATATATATTTAATTTTATAGTTTATTTTATAATAAACTTAAAATTGGCCAACGACCGGGCCATAAAGCAGGGACAGCGGCCTATTAGTTCATTTTCCATACTGACACTGGGCTGGCCCTATCACATCTCTTAGGCTCCACCCCTCCCCCTCTGTTTCTTGAGTCAGACGCAGTGGCTCAGAGTCCGACCGATTGTGGTGGGCCGGTCTGAGCCTTTTTTTTTGTCCCATTCCAGCCCTGGCAGGGTAACAACTTCTCTGCTTCAAATCCACTTACTTCCACAAAGTCCTCACATAGGAATAACATCAGAACTCAGTTTTAAGACTATCATTTTTCTAAGTAGAACAGTAAGGAAGAAAGGTGGTGGTGGCCTCGCTCCAGGACGAGTGTTTGGACTTGAATCATCTCCTGTTGACAGTCGGATTATGTCCGTCATGACATAACAGTGCTACCAGCCTGAGTGCCCTGCTATGCATCAGACTGTGTTTATGTGTGTATCGTTCCTAAAGACCCAGAAGTTTCCCATAAGATTTCAAACGACGTCTTCTGCTGCATCTTCCTCCTGGATGAATTTACAGTCTCAAGTACAGAACAAAGTGGTGTAAAAATAGCTTTGTTCCAGCAGCCATAACTCAGATGAACAAGTCAAAACAACTTTGCACAGATGTTATAGTTTTTTCTTTAACTTTTAGTGGTTTTAGTAATGATTGGAACCTTGACTATGTTTATCGATGGTCTGGGTTGTTTCTAAAATGTGTGTCAAGATGGATGACTACTACTGCAAACAAATTCTTACACTAGTACAAATGAACTAACCTAAACCTTAACCTGAAGCAGAGCTGATATTCTGCTTGCTCAGTCTAAACCATGTCCAAATTGCACCTTGCTGCATAGTCCTGTCCTATACAGACCCGGACCAGATATTAAACAGTAACCCCGACTGGTTAACCTGTCACATGTGACAGGGACATTAATACTCTCTGCCACGGCAACAGGATGTGGATGCTGGTTGTCACCTTGTTTTAATGGCGAAAGACTGCTCATACTGCTGTTCAAACAGGAAGGATTACACAAGAGTGATTATGTTAGGCTAACCTGAGTTTTCCACCTCCGGATATTTCACCTGGACTCTGATCCACAGGGAGAGAGGGTGAGAGTGAATCTGTTCAGACGCTCCTGTTGAGATTTTACTCTATAATAAGTTAACCAGAGTACAGGTGCAGGACACAGAATATGAGGTGCACACATTTACACAGTCATTTAGCAGACACTCTTATCCAGAGCGACTTACAGTAAGTACAGGGACATTCTCCCCGAGGCAAGTAGGGTGAAGTGCCTTGCCCAAGCACACAACGTCATTTGACACGCCCGGGAATCGAACCAACAACCTTCTGATTAATAGCCAGACTCTCTCACCGCTCAGCCATCTGACCACCCACACATACCTTCTAGTCTACACCTACCACTAGGAATTCCTCTTAACACAGAATCTGAATGTTTTCATGGGCTTTAAACCTAGTGTATGATGTGACTATGTTATTTGTCTGTGTCAGGATTTCTGGCACCACAAGAGACAAGGGAGGTTTGAGGGGGGGTTAGGACTGCAGACATACTGACTGTCGCTCTAGACCAAAGCATTTCCTAGTCAATAGCATAATGATCTTTTGGACCCTTCTCTTTTGTCTATAGTGCAGAGCAATTACCTTCCGTCTAATTGACGAGGCTGTCTCAATCGAAATTCTTTGAGCATCTTGCTTGTGCTCCTTGGTTCCTGGGCTAAGATAGAACAGTGATTGACATGTAGACATGTAATTTTAACTACGTCAATTTTCAGGTGGGGCATATATGAATGACATTTATCCAGAAATGTTCGATAGCCTCTTGTCGATGCTTTAAGCCCACTTTGAGGGATGTGTGTGCTGGAAGGTTACAGGGCTTTCTGTCTACAGACAGTAGCACAGACTGTCTCTGTTTTGCTTCACCTTTGCTTAAAACCCTGATCCATCTCCTTTACTTTCTCTCCCTCCCTCTCTCCCTCCCTCTTCTCCTCTCTCTCTCTCTCTCTCTCTCTCTCTCTCTCTCTCTCTCTCTCTATCCTCAGGCGGTTGTCTGTAGAGAGTTAAAAGCCCCAATGGACAAGGAGTTTCCAGCTAATGCTCTGGCTCAATCAGACCTGCTAATGTGGATAATGGTTGTTTGTCATCCATCCTTTTTTCTCTTTTCTCTCTCCCCTGCTTCCTGCACCATGTCTGCTGTCGTCTCAAACTGACTTCACATCCCTTCCTACCCAGACTCCTCTGCTCCTCTCAACTCACCCTTGTGTCCTCTTCGGTCACATTCTCTACTCACTTCCCATACCCCCTTTCCTCTACCACCCCCCCCCCCCCTCACCTCTTTTCCCCTACTACCAGCCTGACCTACTGGGAAGGAGGCACAGGCAGTCAGGCAGCCAGGAGGGACCGCTGATGATCGTCAGACTGAGCCTCTCTGCACATGAGGAGGTCGAGGAATGGATGGAAGGAGGAGGAAGGGAGAGGGAGGAGGTGCCAGGGAGTAGTGAAGGGTTAGAGAAATACAGTAGAGAGGTAATGAGTAAAAAAAGAGGGAGGTTGGGAGGGAGGGAGTCAGTGAGTGAGTGAGTGAGAGAGAGAGAGAGAGAGAGAGAGAGAGAGAGAGAGAGAGAGAGAGAGAGAGAGAGAGAGTAAAGGACGGAGGAAGGGAGAGCAAGAGGGAGAGAGAGAGAGAGAGACAGAGAGAGTGAGTGTAAAGCAGAAAGATAGAGTGCAAGGGAAAGGGAAGGATCAGCTCACAAGGGTGATCCATATCTCCTGGGCCAGTCATGGAACATGCTCGTGAGTGCCATTTACTATCTCTGTCGTTTGTGTGTATGTTTCTGTGTGTGTGTCCTTGTGTGCCAGAGGGAGATGCTCTTTGAGCTGGTTGTCCAAGTTCCAGCAGCCTACTTGTTGAGTTGTGCGAAGTATTTAGTAGAGTATAACCCTGTGTTGCCTGGAGCAGACTGGGTGTATGGAGCCTTGGAACTTACTAAGAATTCTAAAACTAAGAATTTATAAGGCTTTTTTGTTTTTGTGTTGACAGAACAAGGAACCTCAGGCAGTATATCAATGTATTTAAACTGTGATCTTGCTGGATAAGTAGTTCTTTCAGTTACTTAAAAGGCTGTGTTGTTTAGGTTGTGAGATTATTTTATGCTTATTTGATTATGTTTACAATACACAAGTAGCGTCATGTGAATACAACCCACATGTATGACAAAAACAGCGAAGCCTGTAATACATGTTCTATGCATACCTGTGATGCCCATAGCGTTGCAGACGGAGAGCATGACTAAGCCACTAGAGCTAAAGAAGCAGGCTATATTTGGTCCATGCATGTCATCTGATCAGGTTAATTTACCACTGCCAAGATGTCCCAACATTTCACTGTGTAACAACTCCTATTCTAATCTAGTAATGGACACAAGGCTGGCAGGGAGAAGCAAGGACCTGGTTAGAACACACAAAGACAGACCCCAAGGAGACTTCATGAGCCATGTTATACATCACATCCTGAAAGGCTGCCAGCCAGAGGTGGTGATGTCATATTGAAAACAGGATTGTCTTTTTTCACAGCCCTGAATAAGGTATAGCCAGGGTTCATATATATTTCAAGACGGCTGTTGAAAGATGAATGTTTTGCCTTTCCCAGGACCTGTGTTTGTGTGTGCGTCTTATGGTAGTTATGTTTTACAAGGCAAAGCAGTGTGTGCGTGTGTGTGTGTGTGTGTGTGTGTGTGTGTGTGTGTAAATGTGTGTGTATGTGTTTGTTTGTGCACCATCCACTAAGGACAGGATCTCTACATTTGCATGGTCATTCCATGAGTCAGCTTTCAGGCAGACCCACAGAGTCTACCCCCAAACATTGCTAACCTTAAGTCACTATAAATATCATTTTTTCAGAATTGCTTTGACTGGGGCTGTTCAATGTTTGTTGTTTTTGCGATTGAATTCTCAAGAAGCCTAGAACCAGAGAACTACAGGAGCATTTTCTACATTTGGCCGATACGAGAAATAATCAGACTTATCAGGTTACAAAAAGCAGTGCCATTGTGTCCATCAGAATGCTGCATAGGGCCTGGAGCCACTCATAAAGGAACTGTGATAATAAAAACCATGGTTCGTGTAGTCCCTCCATTTATAACCAGGACAGTGACCTCAACCTTTCGTATAATCCAGACACATGGCAGTTCTGAACAAGCAATTGGATTTCAATTTAGGGGGGGGATCAGATAATGCATGGTCACAAAGAGAGGCACTGGTTATTTGGCTTCCCAGTATTTGTGTGTCATTGTCAAGTGGATAGTGCTCAAGTTACAGTAGTTTTTCAGAGAAAGAAGTGAAAACTTATTTCTACCATGACTGCTGCTACCATGACAAGCAATTGGTTTCATGATGACTCTGTGCTAAAATGCACAGATAAAATACAGTCTTCATCATACAGCTCCTTGCTACTGTAGTCTTGCAGTTAGGTATTCAGAGAAAGAAGTAAAAACTTATTTCTAGTTTGTCTCACCAGTTTGTTTCATCCCCTGTTAGCTGCTAGTCTCTCCTATTTTCTCTCGCCCAGATAGTCTCTCCAGCTCTTCTCTTTAGTTTTCTCTGCTGTATAGTAATCAACATCTACATGGCCATTAGCTTGTATCTGTGTGCTGGGTGAAACATAATGCTCTGTGTTTTCCCTGCTGCAGCATGCTGCTATAATTAACCGTCCTACATTACAGAGAGCCCAGCTAGCTCTCTGCTCCCAGCCTCGCTAGATTCAACCTCTTACTGATAGGATGCCACATATTGATTTCACTACCTACAACACTTTAGTGGAGCGCAGGAAGGATGCTGCCGTAATGGCCGTAGGATACAAACAAAACAAACATGCTATCGGGTTTCACTTGGAGGACTGCTTTTAAATGCAAAGGGTGAATTCACTTCAAATGAATGTACAGTATATGGCTATTGAACTGTGTGAGTAGACAGTCCAGTATGCATGCAACTGCTGCCTGACCTTTTATTTCATAGTGAACTGAAGGTCAACAATACCGTTGTACTGCAGCACACTTCACTGAGTTCTAACATTGTGTGAAGCATGGAAAAACGTTCATATACATTATGCTATTGGTTAGGATTGTGTCTTAGTCATGTTTCTAAACAAATGTCCTCAACCTCCCACAATATTCATAATAAAGTTGCTCCATGACTGGTTTCATGATGACTCTGTGCTAAAATGCACAGATAAAATACAGTCAACTTCATCATACAGCTCCTTGCTACTGTAGTCTTGCAGTTAGGTATTCAGACACATAACTCCAGTATTCTGACTCAGACCTTCATAATTAAACAAGGACCTGTAGTGGTAGAACCTCTCACATGGCAGCTCTGTGGTCACTGTGCAGTGCTTGTTGAGGCCTCTCTGCCCAAGCTCTCCAGTCTCCACGGCTCTCTGTCTGAGTGGAGAGGTAGTCCAGTCGCACCCACACAGTCTAAATACAAACCAGAGTCAGTTATTATTGTCTCTCTTAAGGGAGTTGAATGAGTCAGAATACTTTCACATTGTTATAACACAGCTGAAGATGTTCTCGGCATGGTTAGACAGCAGAGTAAACACATAAGCCTAGACTGAGTCTAGACTAAACCACATGGTTTGAGGGCATGACTTTTTTTAATGTAAATTAATCTTTTGTGTTGTTAAGGTTTTAAACAAGTATGAGCAGCACTAAGTATTGTAACTGCGGTTATATTTACATGATGTGTGGTAAAAGAAAAAACTAATTCCCTTTACTAGGCATTGGAACTTACCCAGATATTTAAAGTTAATAAATAAATCATCTGAGGAGAGCAAGAGCTAGAAAGAAGCACTTAAACAATAACTACTTGCTTGTTCTGCTGAGCAGTAAGGTAAATAATTCACGATTCTTTCCTTTCCTGTATTCCTTCGCTAGCTGATGAGCTGGCTGTATTCCCTTCTTTCTATATCATCCTTTCATCTCTTTCATCTCTCTTTAACTCATCTCTCCATCATTCAGACTCTCTCATCCTTGACTGCGTCAGAATGACAAATACAGCGATGAAAAGGCACATTTTCATGCATAGCATTATATTTCAAAATCTACATTTATTTATCCATTGCATGAATCCACTGTATATGCTTCCAGTGGGACCTGAATGTCTTTTAATGTCATAATATATAATGGCAAATGATGTCTTTCTTAAATCACTTATGTTGCTGTATAGTACTAATAGTTACTTATGATTTGCTTAACACATGTGTTTGCACAAATTTATGTTGTGGAGGTAACAATTTGTAGAGGACTCCCTAATATTTCTGTAGTGGTTGGAGAACAAGGACTGCTTAGAATCAAGTGAACTGAGCCAAAAGACATGTCATGAACTGACACTTGAAATTCCCTGCAACCAGAAGCACTTGACAGACAGGAGATTGGCAGAATAAGAGGGAAACAATGTTATTGTGCAATGATAGTGTCTGTCTGACTGGTTTTGCATAATTTATTAGTATTGATTATGTCTTTTTATTGAGTGAGAGGTTGACAACTGGTTGGGGATGTTTTTAACAGGTAGATATTTTATTCAACAGCAGAGGGCAGTCTTGCTCTGAATCTAAACACAAGAGGTTCTTGTAAATCCAGAAGATACATAGGCCCACCCCTTCCTCTTCCTCCTCCTGCTCAGAACCAATCTGTGACTTTCAGGGTTCATCACTTACATTTACATTTACATTTATTCATTTAGCAGACGCTTTTATCCAAAGCGACTTCCAAGAGAGAGCTTTACAAAGTGCATAGGTCACTGATCATAACAACAAGATAGCCACAAAAACATTGCGAGTAGCCAAAACATGAAGCACACATTGTGAACAACCAAAGTAAGTGCCAAAGGGAAGAACCATAAGAGCATGTAGTTAAACAAGTTACAATTAAACAACATGAACCGCTATAAGTGCAAGTGTACCTGTGGAAAAAGCAAGCAACAATAATAAAAAACAATATATCACAGCGAGTACAACAATTTTAATCAGTTATTAGTTAAAATAAATAGTTATCAGTAGTCACTTATTCAACAAATGGCTGAGCTGTGACATGAAATGGCCTTATCATCGTATACTACTGTCATCTGTGCATAATCAGAGGCCGCTGACTATGAGTCATCTGTATTGAGCATTATGTCCACTGTCATGCTACTACTGTACTGTGTGTGCTTGTTTGTTTGCGGGAGTGCGTCAAGGTTGGGGTTTTGTATGTACTGTATGTAGGTATAGTTATTTAGAGTTCTTTTATCTCATACAGACTCACAGCAGACAGGGTGTGAGATGAGATCCTGCAGAACTGACAAACACACACACACACACAGACACACGGAGAGGCTAACACTGTCGAAACCCTGGAGCAGGCGTATGGACAGATACGTCATAGTGACCGAGCCCTTTACCCCAGCCTGCCATCTCTGGTTGGTATGGTTACGTGGTGTGATCTGAAGGTGGATCTCAGTCTTGTATGAGCATTAAGTCCCAGTAACAGCAGGTTCTAATTGCTAACCGCCCGCTTATCCAAATCAGTTCACATAACACTGTAATCACAAAGTCAGTGGGAGGGGAATTAGATGAGAGCAGAAAGTGGTAAGATGTTCTAAACACACAACTTTAGTATTTTACCAAATAGTGTATAAGTGCCTTTATCAGGTTGACAGTCAGGATGAAGATGATCTTTTCTTATGAGGATATTGTGGTTATGGCTGTGAGGCAATAAGGGGCATGTTGAGAATGAAACAAAGTATCTACACAATGCAATTCTTTGTTCAGAGTCTCAGGAGCCAAGCTGAGTCCCAGTAAATCAGACCAGGGGAGAAACAGCTCGGAAGGTTTTTCTGACTGGACCCCACCCTCTGGCCTTCCAACGGCCAACCCGCTCAAGAAACAGTTACTGCCCTCTGAAATTTGGAGAGGTACACTTAGACTGGGTTCACATCATAGGCAATATTGAGTTCACAATTGCATCTGACCAGATGTGTTGCCTTCTCTCAAAATATGATCTGCATTTAGCGTTAATGTGTGGATGGCGGTATATTATTTGTTATTGTATAGACGTAACCGCTATGTCGTAGCCTACTGTAGAATGATTATCCCGTGACGGGTCCTTACACAGTCTAATCTGAATAAAGAATGACAAGCATTCTTGCGTTGAGGCAAGGGGAGGTTACGAACTGCCCTGGAGACTCAACGAAGTTTTGAACTACTGTTCAACAACGGAACACGGCCTCAAGTAGGCTACCAGTAGATGAAATGAACGTTAAACGAAACGAAGCGCGAGGATTTCGCCAAGAAAGTACGTCGGAGAAGGCGTGATTATCGTTGGGCACCGGAGACAGTAGCGACACAATGGGACAGGCGGCTGTCTCCACCTTGTCTCACAACACGAGCGGTGAGTGTGCTGCTCACTCGTCGCAACACATTCCGCTATTTCATTGTTCAGGAAGTCGGTATGTTATTTAATTCGTCTCAACGACTATTTGGCTAACTTTAGCCCATCATACTACGCGTAATTTTTTATTAAGTATGCACAAAGTAGACGATTTTAATATGCGTCTGCCCTAAAGTTAAATTAATGTCACTTTGTTGTTGTGATGTTTCCGTAAGTGTGAAGTTTCTGTGGTCATGATTCTGTATTGATCACTCACACGCAGTAGACCTACACTGCTTTAAATCATGAATTCACCAAGTAAGCCTAAATAAACTGCTAAATAAAAGACAAGAAAGGAAGAAAGAAAATGAAAAGAATGGGATCAAGGTGTTTCCCCACATTGTTAATTTCTGAACAAACTGCTTAAGGCAGTGCAATTTTTTTCAGATTGAAGTTTCCGTTAAGGAAAGAGCCTATAGGCCTTGGTATTTCTACGGTTCCTAGTAGAGAGGTATGAGTAGGCCTACTGAAGTTTTATTGAACTCCTCAAGTCTCCTCAAGGTGCTCTCATCGATGGGACTGTAACGGCTTGGTTGTAATGGGTCATAATGGTTAAGTTGTGTCTTTTAAGTTGTAAATAGGATGATTCATTCTAGATGCTTTAATTTAGACGATATTTATACATCTGATCAATTTTTAAAGATTTTTTTAGGCATTTCTACCTTTAATGTTTTTAGAGTGAGTAGTGGAGAGAGAGGATGACATTCTGAAAGGACCCAGGCTGGATTTGAACCCCAGCCCACATCCGATGCATTTAATCAATTAATAAGATGTTATCACAAGAGTTAAACACATTTTGATTAATTGGGCTTCCATTAGATTTATGAGATGGCTTCAATGAATCACAACAGCAATCAGTTTATCAATTAACTCGACTATAAGCCCATTCTAAAGGGTCATTGGATTTCCAGTAGTCTTTTTCCAATAGAAGCCTAAGTTTAGCACCTGTAAGAGCAGCATGGGTGGATGGACCGAGTGGGGGTGTGACTGGTAGGACTTCAAGCTGTCATTGCTATCCGGAGGTTATCTAGACAAACAGACAGAGAGCCAGACACTATCATTGTTCTGTAACATGGTTTTCCGTTTACTGTGTCCAGAGTGTTTCTGCAGGCAGATAATTTGCGGCGTCAAATTTGGCAAACATTGGCAAATGTTTGGAAACTTTTAAGACTTGAAAATACCCCAAAAATAACCTTAAAGTTCCCTTGTAAAAGTTAAGCAGCCTTCCCCAGTGAGTGAGGAAGCCTCTCCCTTTCTCTCTCTCTCTCTCTCTCTCTCTCTCTCTCTCTCTCTTCTCTCTCTCTCTCTCTCTCTCTCTCTCTCTCTCTCTCTCTCTCTCTCTCTCTCTCTCTCTCTCTCTCTCTCTCTCTCTCTCTCTCTCTCTCTCCAAGTGTTGCTGTTATAGCCTCTGGCATGTGCAGGAAGACAATGGAGAAAACATGTGGTGAAACGTGTAGAGAGGAAAACGGTACCAACACAAGCAGGGATGGGGACGTCCTGTCATGGACGGTTGTCTAGTGTAATAGGATGTTCTTTTGGCTTTGTCAGGGCACAGGACCCATGAGTGGCATTGGATGTCTTTTTAAAAGACACTTCGTTTCACTGACGTCATCTTCTGCACGAGTCATCGTTTTATAAATAAAGTGTGTTGCATTTTGTTGAAAATAAGTACATTTCGTTCTTATTTCATATTCACAACATCGCTATGGGTTTCAGTTTCAGTTAGCTCCAGCTTACGTATGCCTATGATTTACTATGCATATTCACCTCGTAATTTTCTTTATCTTGCTCATTGTCTGTGTCTATTTGTTTTTCTCTCTTTCTTTCTCCTTTCCATTTCTCTTCCTGTTCTGCTGAGACATCCATGTTTGTGTTGGTCAACCTGAGGTGATCTGTGATGTGGTGTGTTCTCAGGACCTGCGTCAGAATTCCAACCAAACTCCTACCTCTCTCGCCTCCAAGTAGCTCCGATTAAGTCCTGATCTGTCTCGTTTCCACTCTTCTGAGAGACTGTGGGTGATGATTGTGAACATGAGTGTTTTTCCTGTCATTAGCCACACAAAGAAGGTGCTGAAGCAAAACCATTGTTCTGCTCTGATATCAATCTGGAGCCAAGACCCTGGGAGAGAAGGCCAGAGGCTGAGGGGCTAGAGGCTGGGGCAGAGCTAGAAGCTAGAGGCTGGGGCCTGGAAACTGGGGCAAAATTGGGGTTTGGAGCTGAGGCACTATCTTAGCATCACTTAGCTTCACTTCCAGGATATAGCTTGTAGTCTTGTGTGTGTTTCTCAGCATCAATACTACCCAGCTGTGCCTTCATATTGCCAGCTTGTTAACTGGTTAATGCAATGTTTATGGTAGGTGGTCACGTGTAGGTGAGTCAGCGTAATTGAAACTGGGAAAGGACAAGATGAGGATAGAAGCAATACTGACGAGTCTAGTATTGAAGCAGCACCCATGATGTGTACGTGTACTGTATATGTGTGTCCCTCTCAGTCTAGTGTTGATTGGTTGGGGCTGCCCAGACAGAGCAGCCCCTAGCTCCGACACACTATCACACACAGCCACTAATGAAATCCATCATATGACCGTGAGCCCGGGGTGACAGTCATACTCCTGACTCAACGTCAACAGCAAACACTGAGTAAAACACTGAGCCAGTCATGGTGGAAGCCTTCCCCTGTAAGAACGTCCATGTGTATGTTTCTGAAGGACTTTCCCCAGTTTAACTGTCTGAGTGATGTTGGTGTTTGTCAGAGGGAAAGTCCTGTGTTGGTCTGGGGAGATGTCACTTCCCCACATTGCTGTGTTTGGACAGACCTCTCTTCACTTCCCCTTCCCATGACCCTCCACACACATACACTACTGATGTGCAACGGGCCTAATGGAAACTGACATAAACACGCCCACACATTCACACTGACATATTCACACACACATACAGTATACTCACAGCAAATGAAAGGACAGAGGACAGGTCTTTTGTGTACAGTAGAGTACAGTGGCTTATTGATAGGTTATTGTTGCGCTGAGCCACAGGCCGCCCCGGTCCCCCCTCCTTCTCCTGAGCCCTGAGGAAACGCCACACCTCCCTTCTTCCTCCACACAAGCTGTGTGTGTGTGTGTATTATATGTGTGCGTATGTGTGTTCACTTACCATGTAGCTACTCTCAGGAGTGTTCCAGAGGCTTCCGTTCCCTCTGCTCCTGCTTGTCAAACAGGAAGGGGAGTGCCTTGGGAGGGACGGGCATCTGGTCCTTTTGGCCAAGAAAAGGAACTCGCAAATCTCTGAACATTCACATGGAGATATTAAACTGACAAATGACAGGGCTGTACCATGCCCTAGGCTAGCGCAGTGTGTAGGGAACTGATTTTTCTCTCTGGCGGTACCCAGGGGAAAGGAGAGAAGTGTTTAGCTGCATACTGAATGACCAAATGCACTGGAGGGCATAAAGACATGTTATGATATATGAGCCTCAATAAAGGTGAAGCTGATTTCATTGTGTATATGTATGTATGTATGTATGTATGTATGTATGTATGTATGTATGTATGGATGGATGTGTATGGATGTGTGTGTGTGTGTATGTATGTATGTAACTGGGGTCTGACCAGTGTGTGTGTGACCTTTCCCACAGTTGACGGACTGGAGAAAGCGTCCTTGGCCAACTGTGATGTGGTGGTGGGCGGCCCTGCTACCCAGAATGCTCCTCTGAAGCAGCGGGGGAAGCTGTCCACGTTGGGGAAGCTGTTCAGACCCTGGAAATGGAGGAAGAAGAAGACCAGCGACAAGTTCCAGGACCTGTCCAAAGGTGTGTATCTGTGTGCATGTCTGTTGGGTGCTTGTTTGAAAGATCAGTGTGCACATTGGTTCAGTTGGAATATCAGTTCAGGCCATAAATCAAAGTATAAATCAAACATCTACATTCTGTAATCTCATTCTAACACCACAGTAAGTAAATGCCATGTGTGCGATGCATCTGAGTAGGATGCTGGTACAATTGACATAATGATGTCTAATCAATTCGCCACTCTGTGTAGAGTAGGTCTCGTCACCCCAGCTTGATTTACCCAGCTCATCTGGGGGGGCCGTGCTCTTCCTGAACACATCCCCAAACACAGCGTGACAGTGGAACATGAGAATATGGCCGGGGGAGGGGGGAGGGGGGAGGGGGGGGGCTGCTCTGTGTAGCTGTGAATTCAAGCCGTGTTCCGCTTCAGAAAAGATGGTTGTCAGGCAGGGTCTCTCTGGAATAGCATTGGGCCACTATATCACAGCTGTTTAATGACTCTGCCTGACAACTGTTGGTGTGTTTGGCTGTGTGTGTGTGTGTGTGTGTGTGAGAGAGAGAGAGAGAGAGAGAGAGAGAGAGACTGCTATATTGTGACAAAGGCCAGGGCTTTAATGACTGTAATATCTTGACATCGATTAAACGCTGCTGAGCTCCACTACCTTCCCCATCACATTTGCAGCCTGATGCAATTCTGCTTCCTCATCCCTAAATTCTAGAATGCATTCAACTGTGTATTTAATTACTTGCTTTAATATCTGGAAAGTGGGGTTTGACAGACACTGATAAGTGTAATGAGTGTGACTCTCTCTTGTCTGCTGCCCCTGACAGTGCTGGAGAGGAAGATCTCCACACGGCAGAGCAGAGAGGAGCTGATCCGGCGAGGAGTCCTCATCCCTGACCAAGGTCTGGCTCATCCCTGACCAAGGTCTGGCTCATCCCTGAGCAAGGACCAGCAGGAGAGCATCAGAGGGCTATAGTAGGGTCCTACTGGGGTCATGCTAGGCGTCTGCGCTTCTGCATCACCACATACAAAATCAGATCAGTCAGGCAGGAGTTGTTTCTAGACATGGTGTTTTCTAGATCGCTGGGGGATCTCTGTTTTAGTCCGTGTGTGGATTTAGTCAGAGTGCAGTTTTAGTCACAAGTGTGGTTCAGTCAGTTAAGTGACCCATGCTAATCCCATAACTCCTGCTAACTGCTGACCTGCTTCCCTCCTCCCAGACGAACCAATCAACACAGAGACGCTGAACGGCCATGCAACACCCAGTGGGACCTCAGAGGAAGTTAAAGTCAACATTGAGTCATCGGAAACAACATCCTCCGACGAGCAGGCTGTGCCGTCAGAGGAGATGGAGGATGGGATGGCAACAGGTAAATAAGCTGCTGGATGTTCTGGTTGAAGAATACCCAGGTCCTGGAGAGTCTAGGGCTGATTCTGGTACCGTTACTCTGGATCCTAGTTCTGGAATTCTCGTATGCTCACAAGTCAGAGGCTAATGAATCGACCTGAAGCCATTTAGAGAGCTGAGAGTGTACCTAATTTTGCAGCGACTATCCACCAGTGAAGTAAACCCTTTCCTAATGTCAGCCATTATCTAGCAGGACCTGCCACAGGATGGCCAGTGGATGCTTTTTAAAGTGTTGTGGGGGCTTTTCTCAATTCAATTTCTATCGACTTTCCCATTTCGTACCCATTAAGAAGTCTCCATTTTCAGTTTTCCAGTTCATTAGGATCATTATCCATGGTACACTGCCACGGTGCATAGTGCTTGCATGTACACACACACACACACACACACTCCTAACACACCCCTGTTTTTAAGCCCTCCTGCAAGGCTACAAATCCCTTCATGTTAATCTCCAGAGATCAAAGTCTCCTGTCAGTCTAGATCAAAAGGTAGATCAGAGGGGGCTGAGCGTGTACTTGTTCCTCTTGGGCCTCCTAAACCACCCTGAACTGCTCTGCTCTCCAGCCTGGTAATCCTCTCCACTGCTGCCACCCTAAAGCCTCAAGACCAATGCTGGTCTCTCCCAGGGCTCCCTTAAGTCTGAAGACTGAGACCTAAGATCACTGAATGTCTCATGTTCTCCTGACACTAAAATGCAGACTCTTTCTCAGGTCTACCAACGCTCCACAACCACACATACACTGCCTGATCTCTCTCATGTTCTCTTAATGACCAGCCCTTGTCTGTTTGGGGCTATCCACTAAGGTTACTCAGAACCAAGAGGATGGAAGGTTTATCGTAGGTTTCGGAAAGCCGTGATATGAAACCTGACTATGGTAGATTCACTTAGAGAGAAAAACTCTCGCCGTGGTATTCTATTGTGCTGTCTGGCTTTCTTTTGAACCCTCCTCTCGCCTGTCTGTTTTGTTACTATCAGAGGAGTATATCTTCCCCCTCCTCTACCCCCCTCAGAGAGGCGTAACACCAAACCCCCTCCCCAGGGAAAGCAGCCCAGAACACGGGAGGTCCCTACTAAAAAACAGCCTGTAGGCAAAGCTTCTGCTCCTGCCAGACCTGCAGGGGGTGCTACAGGCTCAGCAGGGCACAAGGAGGCCTCAACAGGGACCAAAAAGCCTCCCAAAAGCACAGGCAGCAAGGCTGGCCCTGCGTCTGGCCCTACATCCACCCCTGCATCTGCCCCATCAGCCAAAGCTAACCCCAGGAGCACTAATCGTGGGGCTGGTGAGTATTAGTGAGGTAGGCAGGCAGAGCAGCCTGGCCTGTCTGCATGGAGATTACCCAGTGACTGTGTTGGCATGAGGAAGACCCCAGACACCTTGCCATCCCTCTGATTGCCCCCTCCTTGCCCTCCGACCCCTCGCCCAGCCACTCCTGTGATGTGGCAGTTTCCTTGTGACCCCTGCAACATGGTGCTGGTCCTGCCCATACCAGGATGAGATTCTGAGATCCTGTAAATATGTCTCTCTCTTTCTCCTTGTCCAGAATCAGGGAAGTGAAATGACTTATGATCAGTGGACTTCTCTATTTTAAGATGCCCACTACAATGTTCCCGTTTTGGATTACTGCATGGATGTGATTTTGTCTGTGTATGTGTGTTCCTGTTTGGCCCTGAGATACCAATGCATGTGATGAGCATGTAGGTCACAGTGTTGAATTTACCGGAGAATAAATCAGATTTGTGTACCCCTATATTTGTCTATTTCCATCTTATCCTCCTCCTGTCATCGCTCTCTTCTCTCCTCTGGCTGTCAATGTGAATGTCCTCTGTGTTCCCGCTCTGAATCTCCTATTGATCTGCTGTTGCCTGGTCCTCTTTGAGCAAGAGTGCTGCCCAGAATGGAGCTGTTAAATTTAGTCCAGAAGGGTTTGACAAATGTGTTTTGTATTGCTTTAAGTGAATGACTACTGCAAAACATAAGCCATAAGTAAATCTAGTATTTTAAAGCAGCATTGGAACCTGTTAGCGGCTGTAATTCTGTTAGCTGCTGTAATTCCACCAGCATCAGTATGACCTACCTTCCTCTCCTCACAGTCAAATCCTCCCATCCTAAGAAGACAGGAGCCCCATCAAAGCCTGCAGCACAGACCTCCAAGACCACAGGCCAATCATCAAAGACTGTTTCCCATCCCTCCAAGACCTCAACCCTGCCCCACTCCTCCGCACCACGATCCAAGACCTTGGATGTCACAGGGACAGACAGGAAGACCAACAGGAGGCCTGAACCCTCCAAATCATCCTCCGGCCCCCCCAAGGCCTCCCCTGAGACTGACAGTCTACCTGGGGAGTCTCACAAACTCCTGAACCACCAGACCACCCATCCTCCAGAGACAGATAATCAGGATCCCCTCTTCAGCCCAGAGACTAAGCTCACTCCTGATGGCCGTAAGACAGGGGTGGAGGTTGAGGTGGGGGTTGGGTCTGACCCGGAGTCTGGAGCCAAAGCCCCTCATATTAACGTTGCTACTGAGGAGACCTCCTTTACAGAGGGGGAGAGCCACAGCTCCTCACAGGGAAGTCAAGAGGCTGGGAGAGAGGGAGAGGGAGGAGCAGAAGGCCCCCAATCAGGTGATGGGGAGGGGTGCACCGAAAATCACCAGAGGTGAGTACTAGCACTCTGGCATACCACTTCATTATAAGGGATTGAGTGTCTGTCAGGATTGAGGTGTGTGTGTGTGTATAGTTGACTGTTGTTCTCCGTCATGCTACCAGACCAGCAGGCGGTGATGGTGAGCGACAGGGCCTGAGTGTGAACGTGCAGGAGCCTGAGGTGACTGTAATCCCTGACCGGCCCAGAGACAGCCAGGCCAGCGACTCCGACTCAGACGGACCAATCTTGTACCGCGATGAAGAGGAGGAGGAAGAGGACGATGAATACACAACCAGTATGGGATAGATTTTCAGATGTTCATAGCCAGTATATATTACATTTTTACCCTCTACTTCTGCATAAAATATTCAGTTGCCATGTCTAAGCCAGACATGCCTTGCATGTAGTTCAACCTGTACATTTCCAAGGATGTATGTACATACATCCGAGCATATTTTAGTGCGTTTTAACATCTAATTTACCCATAATCACAGCCTTCCCTTGTTGTACCAACCTTCCTTCACAATTGTTCTTCACTTCTCTCTACATGGCATTTTATAGCGTGATTTTCTCTAAAGCACGTTTTGCATAGAATCTCAATTTGACTAACTGTGACTCAGTGAGAGTCTTCAGTCCCAGGGCCTACACTTCCTAGGGCTTAATTTCTGTGTGTCTGTTTTCCAGGCTCCCTGGCCAGTAAGATCCGCCGCCGGGACACGCTGGCCATCAAACTGGGCAACCGGCCAAGCAAGAGAGAGCTGGAGGAGAAAAACATCCTGCCTCGCGCCTCCGAGACAGAACGACATGAGATACGACAGCAGATTGGCTCCAAGCTTGTCAGGTACACACACACAAAACACACACAAACACCTCTTGCCCCAAGTGTGTGTTGACACCGCAGGCTTCATCTAAGATTGAGCTCATCAGTGGGGGGGTGAATCACAGAAATATCCTGACCTTTACAAAGGGGCTGATGAGGTAATTGACTGATACTTTATTATCAGGATTAGTCATAACAATTGGATGTTACACAGTTCTATATTAGTTTATGGTTAATGTTTTAAACATAGGGTTTCATTAAGTTACAATTGTATGTATTGTATGTTTATGTTGCATATATTTATGGCTTTAATACTTATGTTTATGTAGACATTTGATTTTGTTATGGTATTTGTATTTCTTTGGGTAGTTTAGTTGAATCCTCCATGTTTTGCCTCTCTCAGGAGACTGAGTCAGAGACCCAGCACAGAAGAACTGGAGCAGAGGAACATCCTGAAACGTAAGAGGATGTCACAGAACAGAATCAAATAGCTCAAACTACAGCATTATAGCCTAGGTTAAAAAGGAGTTGAATTTGTTCTGGCCTTATACAGCAGCATGATCTCATGTCTATGAGGCAGAAGGCCAATGTTCGACCCATAGTCAGACTGTCTGGGACGTTTAGTGGCCAGTCAATCAATGTGGGGAAACATTTAGCTCGGACTGAGCCCCAAGAAAAGTCCAAATATTAACCAGAGAGTTCTGCTGCCAGAAAGAGGTCTGTCTGGTAAAGCCAAATACTTTGTGGACTAATAAGTGCTAGCCTTTTCTTTTTGGAGCATACTGTATATGTTTAATTTGGCCTCTTGTTGCTCTGGAATCTGGAAGAAATTGTTGTTTGTCTCCACTAGAACAGTGTGACTGTTAGTTTAGGTTCTGGGTTTGAAAGTATTAAGACAGCAATACCCATAAGGCAATACCTGATCGACTGATTGGGATCCATAATGATAATAATAATAATGTGATAATTAAATACAGAGAAAAATCTTCGATTTCTCCCACAAACCCAGAAGTAACTTGCAAAGAAGAGGTTGCTAAGTAGATGATCATGTTGTTTTGTTTTGCTTAGTAGGTTGAGATCTATTTATACTGTGTGTGTGTGTGTATGTGCACTATTAAAACCAGATGGGTAGCCCTCTGAAGGGACTACAAGGGTCAAAGTTCACCTAGTCTCCCAGCCACATTTGTCCTGTAACACACACACACATTCTTACCCACACATTCACATGCACCCACCATGTGTAGAAGACATTTTTAGCACCATTTTAGTCTGGAAGATGGTGGAAGGAAGGAATAATTCTGTGTCCTCCATCTTTTTACCATTCTCTTCCTGTCTGTCTTTCCATCTGCAGAGAAGAACAAGGTTGAGGAACATGAGGCCATTCAGGAGATTAAAAGGAGGCTCTCTAGAAAGGTACAGTATCCTGCTTTGCTATATTTAGATACCATGTAGCTTGCCAAAAGTCTGTCAATCCATCTCATCACAGCTAGAAAAACTGACTGACGACTCACTATGGGGAGATGAATGATTGGGAAACAACTCCATCTGGAGGGCATGTCTGGAAATGATGTACCATACAATACTTACACCATTAGTTATGTTGATGATCTCTTTGTTCAAGAGTCCACCACTACCCTGGATGAGCTGTCTGATAGGTCTACTATGAAATCCAACACTCATTTATGATTCACATATATATTGTGTGTGTGTGTGTGTGCATTTGTATGCATGCCTGTATGCGTGTGTAGTTAAGTGTGAGGCCCACAGTAGCAGAACTGGTGGCTCGTAGGATTCTGTGCTTTAACGAGTATGTGGAGGTGACGGATGCTAAGGACTACGACAGGAGGGCAGACAAGCCCTGGACCAGGCTCACCCCTGCAGATAAAGTAAGACCAGGGGTTCTTCTGGACTTGAAGCATCTAATTTGGACTGGGTTTCTATATCACTCAGCTCCCTCTACACTGAATTGCAAACATACCACAAAGAGTAATTTACTTAATAATTGATCGTCATCTACTATTCATGGTCCCTCAGTGCACATTAATGAGAGGTTAGTGTGATTTTGACCTTGAGTTAACCATGTTTTTCTTCTTCTCCAGGCTGCTATCCGTAAAGAATTGAATGAGTTTAAAAGCAAAGAGATGGAAGTCCATGTGGAGAGCAAGCAGTTCACCAGGTTAGGAAGCCCAAGTGACTAGATTTTAATACTATGAGACAGGTTGTGAGTTCTCTTCTACACTCAAATTGCTTCAGATAGAAAAGACTGTCTCAGAGACTTGGTTCAATCTTCAGATTGTGTGATGTTAGATTCGAGCAACTGTTATGGCATGTTGGTATGTGCGGTGTGGTTGACCTGTTAACACACCTGTTACCACACCCCATGACCAGACCACTGCATAGGTCTAACCCATGTGTGTGCTGTTTGTATGTGCAGGTTCCATCGACCCTGAGGCTGAGACGTTGGTCCTTTTTCTCCTGAGGAGAAGGTCTGGTCCACTGTGTCCCACTCTCACCTCTGACCCCATACCACGCAACCCACCAAACTCTGTTCCTCTTGCCCCCTGGCCTTCCACCCTCCAGGCATCCTCTGAGCAGGCTTGAGTCTGCATCCTGAAACGCTGTCTGTTTCCCCTGACTGCAACATGGCATTGCCGTCTTGGAGACTGGGACCGCAGACAGACAAAGAGAGAGACAGGCAGATGGACAGCTACCCATCTAGAAAATGTGAACACATAGTATAGTGTTTTTACTTAGTCGCTTTGACAAAAGTCAGACCTTCTGCACTTTTGTATCAAGAGGTTAATTGAATTGCCCACCTATGCCCCTGCCTGCACAACGGCATATTTGAGGTGGTCTTCACCCAGCCCTGTGAGGGAAACACTGGGAATTGGACCTTGGATTTTGTTTCAAACTGATTGTAGAGCCCCTAACCAACTTGACCAAATTATGTTTTACCCATTTATCTCTATGGATGTGCCTGTACCTTGTTATTTCCAACTGTGGATGAATGTATTGGATTTCACTTAAGTTGTTATTACAGATCATATCCTCAAGAGTTGGCAGTGCGAGATAGAACCAACACTAGCACCTTGTAATTGCTTCATCCAAATGATTGAACTAGATGAATTAGATGCTAAATTATTTTATCATGGAACACTGATAGCAGTGTGCGGGCTGGCCAGACTAAATGTCATTTCTGTCTGTGTAGTTTCAAACAGCAGTGCACAATACAAATGAACCCATTACACCCTTGTCTTACAGTCTCTGTGTGTGTGTTTCCACACCACCAGACAATGCAGCTCAGTCATGTCTGTCGTTAAAGGGTTGTAGGTAATAGATAGTGTCTAGTTTAACAGGATTTGGTGCCTAGTGCCCCCAGGCTGAGGCTCATGTCAAATACAAACAGATTGTATTGTTCTTAAATGTCTGAACTGTCCAACAGACGTATTGCTGTAGGCGTCTCCCTCACATTTCTGCAGTGAAGATGGTGGGATCTGATCTGACCTGTCAGATCCATGCTGGAATGATAGACCATTTATGGTCCAGGGGTTCTGTTATGCTGGGCAAAATTGGAAAAAGAATGACAGTATTAATAGCGATGTATTTTATGTTCTATAGTTATCTTTGTACAGAATGAATATCAGATGCATGTGCATTAACAACCAAATCCACTTTATGGCCAATTCCCCCTTCTTTTTTTTCTTTTTTTTTTACACGGTTGTAAATGTTTTGTGATTTATTGTTTTTAATTAAGGATTTAAAAAATCCACTCTTCTCAATCTTACTGGTGCAGTGCTGTAATGTTCAGTAGTGCTGTATCCTGGTATTGTACTGTATTTCTGGAAGAAGTTATCAACAAATTATACATTTATTAGCAGTTACTACTCCGTCATGTAAAAAAGAGGTTTATATCATGTATGTTATAATATACTGCCAATACACACCGATGTCCTTTGGTGAACTACTCCACAGAGGTTAGACAATATAGATTATAACGGAGTACTGCAAATGCAGTGGATCAGAAAAGCTGTTTAAACCCACTACTGGGCAAGAAAGCACATTCAGTGAAGTTTCAACCTTCTCCACTATCTTTGGGCCAGGGTGAGCCATCATCTGCCTAGGAGAAGAGCTCGTCATATAATGTGAGGAGGAAGGAGTCA
Source organism: Osmerus eperlanus (assembly GCF_963692335.1). Classification (NCBI taxonomy): domain Eukaryota; kingdom Metazoa; phylum Chordata; class Actinopteri; order Osmeriformes; family Osmeridae; genus Osmerus; species Osmerus eperlanus. The sequence continues at coordinate 17,356,702 of NC_085023.1, forward strand.
TACCCCATCAGTATTAACTAACTCCCTCGAATGAACGCAGCTGTGCTCCACCCTGTATAATGATGAAAATACAGCTTCTGTATGTTGTATGAATGTTGTTTTGTATATAAAGAAGAGACCAAGCCACGAAGATGTAGAATGTCTTTTTGTGATTGATGTCATTTGTAAAAAGTGGGGCTGGAAAATTAATCTGTGCTCAGAAGCAGAGTTTCAAAATAAGTGTTTTTGTTTTTTGTGTTTTTCTGTAATTAATTATTACTTTGTTGCCCCATCAGTTCTAGCAGGAACAGTGGAATTAAGTATGTTTTGTGCTCTCAAACACACTTATCATGTACTATTTCTGCCAGGCTTTCTGTGAAACCTTGTTTTGATCAAATCAGCCTAATAGTCTGCTATAGTCACTGGTGCCAGACTCCGATCACAGCATTTTATGGATACTTTGGAGAGAAAGCTCTCCTCTCTGTGGCTATGCTAAAAACAGTCAACTCTTCCGTAACCACCATGCTCTACCTGATGGGCTCGATGGGCAGAACTGTCACACCCTTCGTGTGATCAGTGCTAGGAGGTGGAAGCCAACAGTGGCATAGTCGTTTGCATGCACCTCACGTAGTGTTCCACTGCAGTCTCAGTCTGCTGCTTAGGCAGCATTACAGCAGTCCATCACCAAATGTCCTGCCAGTCTACAGTGCCAGACTGCCACCTAATAGAGGGAGTGTGGGTGCAGAGTGGTTCTGACAGAGAGATGATAGCGTCGGCTTGTGTGTGTGTGTGAGAATAAGCAAGTCAAATGATGCTGCAGTCCTTCTATCGGCTCTCTATAGAGCCATGGTCATAAACCGCCCATCTGTTTTGTAGGTAATCACACAAATACACACACCTGGTACAGAGCTTTTATTGGCAGAGCAGTGGGGCTGTTTTCCCCTGGCTCTCTGCCCAGAGAGCTGAAACAGATTGAAGTCCTTAATCAGACCAGGTGGATAATGAATCACATCTGGTTTGCCGCCAGATTGATGGACAAAGATATAAACAAGGGACTGACATGTTTAAAGCTGATTTTTGCCTAATCCTATATAATCTAACGGCCCAGAAGGAAAGCGAGAAATTAAAAAAAATACTGTTCTTGTTTTACTGCAGGAAAACGTGTCATTATTCTATGGTAAATCAGACAGCTTTTGCATTTGACTTGCTGCATCAGGCTTACAGTTTATTACATAAGAATAGCTGTTGATAATCACAAATAAGATAATGGATAATATTTAATTTTTCCACCAAAGACACCAGATTAATTTGGGCGTGGGCAGCCCAATCACCCATACTGTAGATGGGTTATATGGGATGACTGATATAGTATCCCTTCCACTCTGCCTGAACAAGGAGACAGGAGGGTAGATAAAAGGATCAAATGAAGGTCATAGACTAATTGGATTGTGAATGTGTAAATGTTAGCTGAAGCGTGTCTTCAGGACCTTTCAACATTTGGATGAGCTCCTGTATGTATCAGTGAATTGCTTGAGATATGGCGAGATCCCAAACACTTAAAATCGGGAGGGAAATGCCAAGTGAGTGTCACTCTCTGGCAGAGCCTCTACATGGTTGAGTCCTGCACAGACGTCTATAAATACATCTTTGTGATTGGATATCCTTGTGATATTGGTAACCTGGTGCGTTTCAATCATATTTATGTCAGTGTATGGAACTATGATCTCACTCCTATGATCCAATCTTGTCCTGTGCTTCTCCAGGCTTAAGCAAAATTAAACACAAAATCTGGCATCCGTGCAGGGGCAGACCCTCCTGTGGGAGGTAGGAATACCGCATATCGTGTGAGGATCGGCCTCACACAGTCCTTCCCCGTCTGACTCAGCAGAAAGTAAGCAACGAGAAGGCAGGAGCCATCCATGGTGCCCGCTGTGAGGACAGATGGAGAGGACTTACCGAGGCGAGACACATGGGCCACAGGCTGCATGGATTACTTCTCTACACTCTGAGGGGCACCAAGACTAGGCATGTTATGACCATCAACACTGTTTCAACACAATACTTCACAAATAATTATATTAAGCCAGCATGACCATTTCATTTTGTAAATCATTTGTATGAACATGAACCATGGGGCAGTCTTTGGACAAAAACTCAGGCGTCCCAGCACTGAACAATTTCCGCTTTGATATTTTGCTCTTAAAATTTTATATTTGAAACTTTTCTTTACCCTTTTGTCTAGGTGTTGCTCATTCACGATTATACATTACATAACCTAATTTGTTGTTTTTATACCTTTCATTGGTACAGGCTAGGTGGTTTGAACAACATGGTCTACTATTGCTTTTGTAACATGCTGTTTAGTACCTCCCTTAAGCTGCACAATAAAATTATAAAGGCCAGCTAGTCTTTTTGTTTAATGAGTGATTTCAACAAATCAGTCCTTGGGTGCAGGATGTGAAGGTACAGATTGCATGTGGGTGTATGAATGGCCAGGTAGGCAAGTCTAGGAAATGTGTGTGGGTGGACAGTTTAATGAGAGGCTCTGCAGCAGCACCATATTCAAGGGATAAGTGCTTTTTCATGTACGATGGCTATGTACAGCTAGAGAAATAATAACATCCTTCGAGACACAAAACATTTATTGATAATACCTCATTCAAAAATAATGACTGAATGTAACTTTAATATAAAAAGCATATCTTGAATATTTATTTTAATTTCTTTATGGTAGTTACCAGCCCCAATTTTAAATGTCAATGGTAATACAAATCAATCAATATGAAACAATAGATACAAAACTGAATACAGACTCCATCATAAAATCTCCTCGCAAGCAGTTCCGACCTCAAAAGTCCTGTAAGCCACCATGTTAGGTATGGTGTCTAGGATAAGGGTCAACCGCAGACGCCTCCATCCAGTCTCTGTGGCCCTTTGCTGCTGTAGAATCTAAGCATCATCAGGCTTGTCTGCAGGGGGGCCACAGGGCTGCAGCATCTTCTCCATTAAATTGAAACGCACGCGAGCCTTGCTCTCGTTTTCAGCGACGGAGAAGTAGTTTAGCAGATCAAAGTGGCCCATGTATGAACAGTAGGAGTCACGGTGCTGGTTTACCAGCCATTCCCATCTGCTGGTGTCAGCGTGACCGGTCCCAATGTACTTGGACTGGAGGTGTTCAAGTTGGCTGTGGATGTTGTAACGGTCCGTCATGATCCGGTAGTTGGGTCTACAAATAAAATAAACATCTGAACATTCTACTTAAGTTGAAATGCAGAATGGACACGGGATTGTAGAACACATTGTTTGCTTAACTCCAGCGTAGCCAACTGTAAGACTTTGCTACAAAGGAAGTAGTATAATGAATGTAGCTAACGTAGTAGAACTAGATTAGCCATCTTATTATGCTAGCTTGCTCGAGAACACATGGGTTGAGACAAGCTAATAACGTTAGCTACATAAAAACATTCTCTTTCGACCCTTCCATGGATCAATGTTTGGTATGCTACTGTACACGAACTAGTCTGAGTGATACGCAGTGATAGTATGACCCTGTTGAGACAATTTATATGCTTTAGCTAGCTCTAGCTAGAAATCTAGCTTCATAAACAGCTAGCCTAACAATTTAGCTTGGGCTAGGCTAGCTAAAAACTAACGCGTTTGCTGTTTATTTACTTAGGCTAACTATGTTAGCAGGCGATAGTTTATAATATTGCTTCTCTCTTTTCTTAAGCGAACGGTGGTTCCTCATCACAAGCCATTAAAATGTTTTAAAATACTTACTAGACTGTAAAAGCAGACACCGGTGTAGTTACAAATCAGTCGATAGAAAACGTACTGCTATCCCTTCCGGTGGAAGTAGCCTACAAATGGGTGGAGCTTTCAGGCCACTGGTGTAGTTCTCCACGTTGATTACACATCCAATGCGACTTTGATGAAACAACAGAAATCTGAGTGTACTAAACTGCCTGTATTACTGTCTGTGTGTGTGTGTGTGGGGGGGGGGGGGGGGGGCGCCTGATGTGCTTTAATAAGATATGGAGGCTTATGGGGTTGTTGAGACTGTTGAGAGGAACAGGTTTAATAATTCCAATGTAGCCTACCTGTAATTATTAACTGCAAATGATGAATACAACGTTTAACTAGTTCTCTCCCCACATTAATTAACATTGATTAATTTAGCCTGTAAGGTAAACACTTCCCTGACCCCCTGAATCCCATAGTATGAGATAGGGCTGAGAGAGTCCTAGCTTCTCCCTCCCCCTCTCCCCCTCCCCCTCTCCCTCCCCCTCTCCCTCTCCCTCTCCCTCTCCCTCTCCCTCTCCCTCTCCCTCCCCTCTCCCCCTCTCCCTCCGCCTCTCCCTCCCCCTCTCCCTCTCTCCCTCTGCCTCTCCCTCCCCCTCCGGCTCCCCCTCTCTCTCTCTCCCTCCCCCTCTCTCTCTCTCCCTCCGCCTCTCCCTCCCCCTCTCCCTCTCTCTCTCCGCCTCTCCCTCTCCCTCCGCCTCTCCCTCCCCCTCTCCCTCCCCCTCCCTCTCTCCCTCCGCCTCTCCCTCCCCCTCTCCCTCCGCCTCCCCCTCCCTCTCTCCCTCCCCCTCCCCCTCTCCCTCTGCCTCTCCCTCCGCCTCCCAGTTGAATAAATGTGCACTTAAAAGCTTTCCTTGTAATAGCATGAAGGTTTATAATGAACCATCACCTTAGTAATTATCGCTTGCCCAGCATTCCATGCCATCATGTTAAAGGGGCAGACATACAACAGCCCTTATTATAAGTCCATCTGACAAGCTTAATTACCCTGGCAACCCCACTTCAGCATAACCACCCTAGAAGGACCCTTCCCTTTTATCCACTCACTGCAGTTTGATGCAGTTTGATGACCATAAACTTCTTATAGATCAAACGGAACATATTGTACTTTGGATAAAAATGACCCATTCTTGTTGTAAACAAATGACAAAATAATGATGTAATGAGACAATTGTTTTACAGATTGGATTCATGGTTTGATTTATATCAAACACATAGTAGTTCATTACATACACATTACAAACTTCATTGTAGGTTCATTGCTATCTTGTAAAGGGATCTTCATACTCCCTTGGTTCAAAGTAATGTGTGAAACGATATTATGTGGATCATGATGTCTTCGTGTACGGTAAGTTTTATCCAAACATACCAACTCAATACATGTTTTATTTCCCTAAGGGAATAGGGGAGAGAGAAAGAGGCTGAACTATCATAAACAAGGGTTGTGCTTATTTGATTTGAAGTATTACCGAATTACATTACAACCCTTCTTCTGGTGGCAGGGGTATCTTCGCAGGTCATAATGAGCCTGGCAATAACAAGACAGCTGCTGCTGTAGAGACTCAGGACTGGAGCGGGGTTGATGGAGGACTGAGAGGCTAAAAATGATATGGAGTTAGGGTTCGTGCTGTATGGGCTGAAGGGTTGAGTGCACGGAAGGTTAGAAGATTAAAGTGTTGCAGTGCTGGGAACTGAGAGTTAAACCCCAGGTTGGATGGAGGTCTTGGGCTGTTATGAGGGCAGGACAAGCTGTGGCTGAGCTAGGGGCTGGAAGGTGGAGGCTGTTTTGTATTGCAATCTGTATTGCAATCTGTAGTGTTCTTATCTGCAGAAGCTCAATATAAACCACCAAATCATTTCCACATCACTAGATTAAGTGATATTACTAATGCTACTGAAATTGATATTACTTAAAATGGGCTCTGTCATCTCAGAGTGACAGGGAGAAAATATTTTCATACCTATTATGATGGAATATTCGAAATGTGAAATGAGAATTGTATACATTTTTTTGGGGGTGAAATACAAACAATGTACAGTATTTTCAAGATAGGCCTACATGTTAAAATGAAGGAAAACAATTTGATTAATAAGTTATTTATTTATTTGGGTATTAAAAATCACATTTACAAGTCAAAACTCTGATTTTTTGTACAGTACATAAATGTGAAGACTACCACGCATATTGTTATATCAGAATATGTAAATGTCAGTCAAAACATCAAGAGTTTATGGTTGATAATGACAATCATCGTTTTATTTTTACCTAGCAATAAATGTGAAAGTTCACTCACCACACAACTGTGATTACCATGTATCATATGTACAATGGAAACATTAAGAACCTACCATTTTACACATCTTTTTTATATCAGATTGACAATGAATACAAGTAAATAACCTTTCTTCAACACCTGAAGTCAACAGCACAAATTTACTTTTCTATACAGTGGCACATTTTCACTTCTTTACAATGGAAAAGAGAATGACCCACGGATGATAGAAGTGTAATCTATGACAAACAAAGCCAGATGGCTGCCGCCACTGATGTCCTTTCAAAGAACCGGTAAAAGGATTGACATAGAAAAGGATTAACCTGTGTATTGGGCATATCAGTGTAGTGCCACATGGACAGTTAAATGCCTTTGTTAGTGAGGACCGACTCCATGCATTTGGCTCTTAGCTTGCATGCATTTAGCTTGTAATAGTTTGCTTTGTAATATTTAAAGAAGATCAGCCATTTGAAATTGATTAAGCAGCATTATCATTTTATACCACAGCACATTTTTGGCACATGTTACTTTGACTGGCCAGCTGGCACAGTATTTGTAGCATGGTATATGACTCATTAGCTTGCCTTATTTTTATACAACAATATAAGGACACTGAATAAGGTACAATATATATATATATATATTATATATAAACAGTACATACCATTTTGAACAATATTTAAGGCTAATATATAAGGCTTGGCAACTCACATATACTGCACACATACAAGACAGTAAAATATGAAACACCATACAGCATAGTAATTAGCCAATTACAAAATCATTTTAGGAATGAATTCAAGTCACATCCGATAGAGACCAGAGCCAGGGTGTGAGTGACTGTGTCACCAGGCAGAGTGAACACAGAAGAGACAATCGACCTGCCATGCTCTGTTCTGCCAGTCTGCTGTGGAACGATCACAATCCAGATCTAACTTCTGCGTCAGCTCTGTGTTTAGTCCCATAGTTCAGCAATGGGGTGTCCAATAGAAATCCATTTGCAGAATCAAGGACAACATTTCTTTCTTTAAGGCAGTCGACTTAAACCTCTAGTGAGGCCAGGTCACAATCTAACAGTGGATGAGGCGCGCTAGAGTCATGTTCTAGTCATAGTGGTGAGTGTGTGGTGAGTGTGTGGTGTGTGTGGTGTGTGGTGAGTGTGTGGTGTGTGTGGTGAGTGTTACCGTGTTTGTGGCGTAGTAGCAGTGTGTGTGTGTGTGTGTACATGTTTGTGTGTGCTAATGCTCGGATGCGTCAGGGAACCAGAGCCCTCCAGACCCCTCTCTCCCTCTGTGTGTTTCTGTCAGAGGGTTGTCGTTACCTGTGTGACCTCAGAGTTCAATTCGTCGTTGGGCTGGCTGTGGCGTGAGTCCAGCGAGGACACGTCCATGGCTAGTCATACCTGCTGATTAGTCTGATCCACCGTGTGCCCGCTGGACAGTGGGCCCTCACGCTGGGGGTGGCGAGCACGCGAGGAGTTCTGCAGCTCCAGAACAGACGGGGTTGGAATGCAGAACTCCCTGAAGCACCTCTTGAAGTTCTCGTCCAGGAAGGCGTAGAGCACAGGATTGAGGCTGCTGTTGGTGTAGCCCAGAGCAATGCAGAAGTGCCAGGTGACTGACTGTAGAAGGGAGTTGGGGATGTTGACCAGGGCTTTGATGATGACAAAGATGTGGATGGGCGTCCAGCAGATGATGAAGACGGCCACCACCACCAAGACCATGCGGGTGATCCTCCGCAGGTTCCTGTCCTTCTCTTTGGAGCCTGACAGCATACGCACGCTCTTCAGGCGCAGGATCATGAGGCCGTAGCACACAGTGATGATGAGGACAGGCATGATGAAAGCAAAGATGAAGACGCAGATCTTTAGCAGCGTCTCCCAATACCAGGAGGGATGGGGAAAGAGCAAGGTGCAGTCAGTGACTCCTGTTGGTGTGAGGGAAATGATGACAACACACAGACACACACACACACACAGACACACACACACACAGGCCCAGCCACAAATGAACACAAACACAGGGACACAGTTGACTGCCACTCAAAAAAATCTATGGCTTTCTTACATTTACAGGTTCTGACATACTGGAGAGATTAATTACAACTTACAACTGTTAACAGTTCTTCAAAAAAATCGAAGAACTTGACCTACTTGCAATCAATGAGGACTCAAAGAAAATGACTGGTGTGTGTATGTGCAATGAAACACTCATCCGTGAATAGGGTTTCAATAGAATACTGTCTCAAATGAAAAGTACATTCAGCCCTTCTGAACAAAAACATCAGAACATTGGCTTTAAAATTATTTTTACAACTTCCTCTTATGAATTTGCTCACTCATCAGGAACTTTCCCCATCAATTGTACACACTGTTTCCTCCACTCGTACTGCAATTATGCCTAAAACTCTGGAAGAGAAATACACGTGGTCTCATCTGGCAGACTGCACTTTACACTGAATTGACCTATACCACATGAACCTGATTTGTAAAAGCTGTAGTTATGGGCTATTGTGGAGAGACACTCATGCACCATCAGCAGTTGCCTAGCACACAACTGTGTCTACTGTACACAAACTGCTACTATGGATGCAGTTAGAAAGTCAAAATAGTCAAGCCTGCTGGAATAGTTCGATGCCTTCATCGCCCTCATGAGGGACCATAGCTAAGACCCTTACTCGCAAGCCCTCAGATTAGTGTGGTGTTGAGAAGCTGGACAATTGGTCTTGGTCAAAGCCATGGAAAGACTATGCAGTAGTTCTGTATGTGCTGTTTGCCACTAGGCCTCTGAGAAGAGTGTGAATGTACAGCTGTACTTGCCATGGTTGGTAACAGTAGAGGCCATGAACATGACAGGCAGGCCGATGGCGGAGGACAAGATCCAGTTACACACGTTGACAATCTTAGCATTGCGTGGCGTGCGGAAGTCCAGCGCCTTCACAGGATGGCAGACGGCAATGTAGCGATCGATGCTCATAGTGGTCAGGGTGAAGATGCTCGTGAACATGTTGTAGTAGTCGATGGAGACGACCATCTTACACAGCACATCTTCAAATGGCCAGCTGCCCATGAGAAAGTTGACACTCTGGAAGGGCAGCGTGCTGGTGACTAAGGCGTCCGCCAGCGCCAGGTTAAAGATGTAGATGTTAGTGGCTGTCTTCATCTTGGTGTACCTGGGCAGAAAAGAAACATAATAGTAGAATGTGCAGGGCTGACGGCTCAGGTTTGAAGGCCGCCCACTCACTGATACATAAACATGTAATGAAGGAGAACGTTTCAGTAGGTGGACAAAGAAAGAGAGAGAGAGAGACAGAGAAAGTGAGAGAGAGATAGAGAGATAGAGAGAGAGGGGGAGAGATAATACCTAAACCAGTCTTTTCTCCACTGTTGTATGCTTTGAACTGGGAAACTGTGTAGACAATAAAACAATGCATGGTCTTGTGTGTTATCATACACAAGCTGCCATTTTGGCTTTTTTTGTTCCTGTCCAATGTACCTAAGCTTGTTTACTTGCAACCTAAATCCTCTTACAACAAGTGTGGGCCGACAGCCTGTAATTAAAATGTATTGGCTTCAACATACCTGGAGATCAAGTAATTCCTTCCGCACACTGTTACATCTTACTGTCCTGTTTCTCTTATATATCAGTGTGTGAGAGTAGGCTGTGTCCTGGAGGAGTTGGGATTCTTGACTGATGGGATTCTTAACTGGTCTCAGCTTCATTATAGTATCTGTTCCCCAAGTTCTTAGGAGCCCCATCATTAAAATGTTATTGTCAATTTTCTTTCTTACTATTTTCATTTTTTTTGTCAAGCACATACCAGCCAGGAAACCATGATGTAGGAACACATTTTAGTAAATACTAAAACTAAAGAAATACTTAAAGATATAATAAAGAAGCTGGATTTTGAAACATTTATTGAAAATAAGGTTGTTTGACTTGCGCACTGAACCAGTATAGTCTGCTGGGCCCAAATAGTGATTACAAAGAACTAAATGGCTTTAAACGTTTATTTCCATGCTAATAGATGAAAAAAAGTTGAATATTACTTTTAAGTACCAAGAACTTTTAACAACCCTTATTAGAAACAATAATCCAAGCACACTAAACACTGGCCAATGGAAAATAGGTCATCATTATACTAATTCTAAACTGTCTTCATTTGGTGTTCCATAAACCCCGTACATATCAACACCTGCATCCATAATGTTTCCCAAATTGCCTTTATAATAAGACTATGTTTAATTCATGCCTGCCCCTCTTCATTCATTCGGAGTGAGTGTTGGTCTTTACCTGGAGATTTGAAAAACGGTCTAGGTTTATTGAATTTTCTAATGTCTTTATTCCCCACTAATGAGGAACTCAGAGGAGATAAGGTTGAATTACGGCTCCGTCAGCGACCACAGGAAAGAGACCGGGCTATTTTGCCATCTCTCTCATCAGACATGATGAAGGGATGGTTATGGATGTATTGGGACAGCCATTATTCATGCATCCACATAATTTCACATACATGTCAATTCACCCAAATAGTTAGCATAAATAGAGCACAATAAAAACTTGTCATGGAAGAGTTAAGAAAATAATGAGGAGTGGACCCTTCTCACCCGGCAGGGGGTCCACCGTTGATATGGTTAGTAAGTTACAGTACAAAGCTAGTAATAACAGCTGAGTATTCCTGTCACTAACCAGCCGTGTGCAATCCAATTCCATCCAATAATGGATAAGTTTGAATGCACCAAGGCCACGTCTCACCATGGCAACACAGTGCACCATAGGGCTCGAGCTAACTGGAGTTCCAAGCCACAGAGGAGGCTCAGAGTATCAGGGAAGTAGATATTGTATCCACCTGAACACACAAGGACACTTCACAAGAACCAGCCTTTTAATTAAGCCTGAGTGGACCATGGGTTTTGAACCACCAAACTTTCACAAACTGGATTTACACAAAAACAAATACCATCAAATTGAATGTATTTCACTACAAAAGTGGCAAAGTGGGATAGATGCATGCCCATGTTTTTGTGATTATGTCTTGTTATTTACCCTCAGAATAGAGCCATACTCAATCTGTGAGGCGTGTAGATAGGTCAGGTGGATTAAAAACATAAGATGCAAATGTATAGTACACAGACACTGCCTGCCTTATGATTTATATATATATATATGATATATATCTGATGAAGAAAGCGGGTGTGCATTGAGTGTTTGTGCATGAGCATGTTTGTGTGTGTGCTTGTGTGAAGAACACTGTTTAATATTTCAAAGAACGTCAAGATGATGGAGAGAGGCTGAAGCTGGTGGTGGACCCTTTGAGAGTGGCTTGTGTTGGAGCTGGGTAATGGGTCTGGGGAGAAGGGCTGCGGCTGTAGAAAGGGCTGGAGTGAATTGAAATGAGCAGCCATAACTAAGGCAGAGGAATCGTATAAAGGTATCAAAAGGACTTTGTTTCAAAATGGAAGACTTCATAGAGCATTTATTTAGTTCCTAATTAGCAATATTTTCATAATGTAAGAGAAATTAAGCATAATTATACATCTATTGTTATCTTAAATTTGAAAGATTCAGATCTTTGCTACTGATTAAAGCCAAGAGACAGTCGCAGAGAGACCAATAGATAGAGAGAGAGAGAGAGGCAGAGGGAGAGCAAAAAATAAATAGATAGATAAATTGTGTGAGACAGTGGGGAAGAAAAAGAGTGATGGTGAAGGAGGGGAAATTATGGGGATGATTCTGCCACTCCTACACCACGTATCTAGTGATTGGTCCACAGACTAGCAAGGTTGTGAGTGAGTCAGACCTTTAGACCTCCATCTCGCTCCCACCTCTCAGCCTCATCTCAGGATATTCTCTGTCCCACCTGGGTCCTGCATGGCCCTGGCCCTGGCCCCTATTCCCTGGCTAGCAGGGTGCTTGGGAGCCTGCAGGGGTCTGGTTATCATCAATATTAGCTTTCCTTCCAACTAGTTCATTAAACCCGTAGGGGAATGGCATTTGGAAGATAAGGCATTGAACAGCCTGAGGGACTTGTATATAGGAAGTACGGGAAGCAGTACATAGTAGATGTGGGGGTGGGGTGGTCGAGCTGTGTTCAACCTAAAGAGGAGCAGGTTGCCTTGAGAGACAACCCACCTTATCAGGGCCCCTAGATTAATCCTGGTGTCACAATGACAGGACAGTTCCTCAGCTGCTGCAGGTCCAACTGGGACTGATGGGGCCTATAGCTACACTTTTCTGGCAGGCAGATAGACAGATACTGTAGTGATAAGACAGGCAGACTGATTAAAAACCAGGCAGGCAGACAAGCAAGAAAATAAATGACTGAATATTAAGTGAAAAATACGATCTGCCAGATTTCAGTGCTCATCAGGAACCAGATAACATCTGGTGGAGTAGAGCCAAACTCTCTGAAGGAGGGATCCCTGGAAGGTCAGGGCACCATGTGAACATGAAAATTATCATACTGCTCCGGGAGGTGACTTATGACAGAGGTTCCCATAGCATCGACCAGACCACCCACAGTCAGTCCAATCGACTACTTCTAGTTCTATACCGACTAGATTTCATGAAACTGTAGAGCAAATACTATTCACCAACACTCTAAGTTGTTCCTTCTGACAAGGATTCCTAGAAACCACCATCACAATACGGCTTGAAAAACAATACAAGGTTTGTTGGTGCCTCATAATGGAGCAGCATACGGGTAAATTACTGTATGCTCTTTTGCTCGACACACACAATGAATCTGGTAAGACTCTGGCGTGCCTGCAGACCATCCTAGCTTCTGTTTATGGCTATGGAGCCCTGTTGCTTAGGAACACCGGCATTTTGCACGACTCATGCTTTTTGTCTGCTCAAAATGAACCCTTAGGCCTGTTCCATACATGGTTTTACATGTTATACAGGATTATTTGTTATGTGTGGTAGAGAGGCCATGGTCGTCATGTGGTATTGTATCAGCAGATGACTTGGTGAATGTGAATCATAACATATGGAAGCGATGACGGCCATCCCTTTATTCCTCCTATTTTGTAACAGTCCAAGGAACTGTTTTCTAACTGCCTTGTGGAGAACGAAGGTTGTTCCTTGTAAATGTCATTCTGTCAAATATGTGCATCCTTGAGAGGGAATATAACAAAACATTTTAATGCAGGCATTGTGTTGTAGGGGGCATAGAAATGAGAGTGAGTCAGAATGAATATCTCTCCACAACATATTTTTACGGAGTGAAGGTTCTAATACATTGTCTTCTCTGAACCGTAGGCCTCTGACAAAATCAACACAGAATGACTAATACATTAATTGAAGGATAGACAAAGCCCTACTCATCTGAGTGTTGAAGACAAGTTCACTAAAGATTTGTCAGACAGAACACAAGTAAACTGCTCTTCTCTCCATTATCTAAATATTTTCAGTACAACCCAAAAGCAACAAAAGATGACAGTACTCAATTATATTTTTTCCGCTAAGAAAGATTATCCTTCATCAGCAGCAGAAGTCGCCTGCTCCTTCCTTAAAACTGGAAGGGTCAAGGAAAAGCAAATGAAATGGACAGCATGCTGACTGATAGACAGTCCTACCTACAGAAGCTATATTCACATTCCCACTGTCACTTTTCCATCATACTAAATAGGAGAGTTCCTTCTAGGTTCTATTTTGATCCAGCCTGGGGATGTAGGCCCTGGTATGAAATAGGTACATAGATTAAGGCACTCCAGTTTCTTTAGCCTTGCGGGAGCTAATAGAGAATCTGGGAACTAGTAATCAATACAACAGAGGGTATTTTTCTACTTACTGGTACAAGATCTGTTGGCATCTGCATAGAAGTCTCTTTACCAGTCAGGGTCAAAGCCTTATTTGCTGTGTGACAAGCGTTAAGCTCAGGCAAGGCACACACACTGATCTAAAGCAGTAAATTGTCATTTATTGTGGATAAATATCCTGCTATTGATTGGTAAAGTCAACATAAAAGGCATTCAGTATCAGATAATACATTATGAGGGTAATTAAGACCCTCAGTCAACATAATGATGTTTGTGAATAGAGAAACAGCTTTGCAGAATTTCAGCAAGAGCGTATTTCTTTTTGTCTCATGTTCAAAGTCTGAGGTGAAGCCTTCCTGTGGATTGTGCTGTAAGAGGCATGTTGAGCCCTAGGTAAGCTTGCTGGAGGGCCAAAAAGAGGGTGGTGGTGTGTGTGTGGGGCGGAGTTGCACAGAGAACGCTATCTCCATGACAACAAAAAGCACAGGGCATTATTTGAATTCCCTCTGGTGCCTGAATCCCCAAACTAGAATTGATTTTTGAATGACGGCAAGACTGTTTGCCATTGGCAGCAAGCACTGATTTGGACATTAGTGTTGGGGTGACAAATGCTAGAGACTCAGCTGAGATTTATGGTTGGAACAGTCTCATTAAGCATGATTGGAGATAACAGGGATTTCTATAGCGATAAGTCTATGAAAAACCCTGGATTAATTAATTTATAGGTAGAGGGAGCTGGGCAGATAGAACAGAATGTTGGTGAAATAGTGAGGCACAAGGCAGAAACATAATATATAGTATTTACCCCAGCCATGGTAATTTGCCATGAGGGTGGTGGTCAGTGTGGAGCAGAAGATCTGGACATGAAGTCTACAGTACATGAGGTTAATAAACTCGAATCCAAGAATCAAAATCCAAGATTATTTAATTTGTCCCAAGGTAAATTTGTCTTGCTCTTTTCAACTTGATTGATTCGTTTATTTCATTATGGTCCTTTACAAAAAAACAAACGTGTTATCAGGGAAAGGATAATGGGTTACGAAGTGCCACAAATGAGACACTAAAATGATTAGACACTAGATGTATAGTCTTTTTTAGTTTAGTTTACACCAGTCTTTCTTTTAGTCATTATTCTTTATACTTCTCAGATTGGTCTGGTTCTGGACCAATTACAGTTATCCTATCACCCAGAACTCTTTAACTGGCTCTTATGAATATTGAACGAAGTACACTGTGAAGAAAAAGGCAACATATCAGTTAGTCACCCTTGAAATCTTCACACTTTTATGTAGCTGCACATTGCAGCTAAATAAAGAATCGATGTCACTAATCCCCCAAACTCGTATGTTCAGACATGCTAGAGATGGATGTAATGTAAATGTAATCACACAAGCAATCCTCCGTGGACTGGTCAGCACGGCTTTCTTGATGACTCCTGCTGACATAAGCATCCCTGATGTTTTATTCTCTCCTAATAGGCTCAAGACAGACTCAGGACCTCATGGACTAGACCCCCAAACCTCAACCCTTCCCCGTTCAGTGGGAAAGTCGGTATTGACTGCAGATGATAACAGCTCTGTATTGGGAGCTCAATAATAACAAGTGCACAATCTACAATATCTCAGTTGAGACTGGATCGAAATCTGTCTAACCTCTATTCCAATCCCCCTATCCCCTGAGGATTTTTGTCCCATTCCTATAGTTATTAATCTTTGTCACTATTTCTAAATCAGTCCATGTTCACTTTCTCTTACCCCGTCTCTCTCAGTCTCTCTCTTTCTCTGTCAGATATAACCAACAACTATTCCATATTGAGGTTATACACAATAACAATTGGAAATGTTGTGAAGAAAATGCCCTTCTTGATTGTGTAGCTACATTGATTTGAAAGGCGTTGGAGACAGTGCTAGCTGTTAAATGGCCTTTGAAGTGAAGCAAATATGCATGGCCAGTAGTATAGCTTGTAATTTAACATGATATCACTCTCTGTGAAATGACTTTGTTAAGACATAATGACTTAGTTTGTGATCAAAGCTACTTACCTGTGTATGTGTGTGCGCGCGTGAAAGCGTGTGCGTGAGAGAGCGTGCGTGTGATTCCAATAATGTGGTCTGTTTACTGCTCCAGCTGTTTAGCACCAACCAATAATCAATGTTTTGGTATGAACACCCTTTACAGAGTGTACACATGTAATCCATTTAGATATTGTCATCGTTAGTATAAAACAAATAATATTCAATGTTTTAGAAGAGGAGATTTGATTGCACCGGCCCGTATGCAATTAATATAGTTGATGCTGGATGAAAAATCCATAAACAAGCCAATTCAATGATTATTGTACGGTGCTTGCGCCTCACACCGGCCAGCCTGGTGCCATTCCTTCGCATTCTTACACTCCGTTTGCCCCACTGCAAGTCGCGAAACCGACGGGCCAGGAGAAAATAGGTTGTGATTTACGTACGATGCCATGGTTTGGAGTAATATCAGTAAGGGACAGTATTGTCTCTACTGGCCTCTGAAGAAATATTCATGACATATTTGGGGCATGTAATATGAATCAATTTGCAACAGGTTACTCACGGCACGACTCCTTTTATCAAATTACCACAAACCCATATCCTACACGCAGTGGATGTGATAACAAATAGTAAAAGTAACAGGACAACGTGTTAGGACATGTATTTTTGTTTTCTGCAATCTTACCTGATAATGACATACATGACGAGCACGTTGCCAACCAGACCCACCACACATACGATAGAGTAGAGAGCGGTGATAACAATTGCGATTATCACGGGTGTTGTGTCCTGGCTCAAGTTGTCACATTTTGCATCCATGAGGCTGTTATTGTCAGCCAAGTTCCGACAGCTCACATTGTTGTTCAACATGGCCACGTTGGAGTACAGGTCTCGGTACAGAGTATTTGACGTGTTTTCCATAGTGATGTATGCGTCGGGCGTCGATGTGTTGTCTTCTACCGCTGATCACTTTTCGTATGGTTCCAACGTCGCTGTCCGGTGCTGATGCACTCCACAGCACAATTTAGCTTTTCTCCTTGAACGATACTTTCACCGACCGGACTATAAGAGCTTAAAAGCTCCTCGCCGACCCTAACGCGCGAGCCATGGGACAAAGAAGAGACACGAAAGTAAATTAGTTTCTCGTGGAGCGCTTTCTCATTTATCGAGCAGCGTGACGTCACTTACCGTGCTATTACCCGCAGAACGGGCGTTTGAGAAAGGAACTGGGTGGAGGGTGTTTACACCCCACTTTTCAATACATATAAAAATGGTTTGAATCAACAAGTAGACCATAGAAAATATACGTTATTGTAACTTAATCTCAAGTCTAACCTATAAGTAGCCGATTTTACAATTAAAACTTGAGAATATGGCTATTGTCTATGCTTTTAGGCGTGGATAGTATACGTAACGTAACATAAACCGCAAAAACAGCATCTAAAACAAACAGGTGGGGTCCTGATTTAACTTCCTTCTCCCGGCCAGGCCAGCCAACTATCCACAGCGGGATTGAAACACCAATGTCCCGTTATTATAATGCTAAAACGAATTCAGCAACAGTAACCTCATGTTCTCACGTCTGGTTGCCGTTCTAGATGTTGAACCGTACGTTGCTGATGTTTTTGCACGCCTTAGAAAGTTTTAATGATATGTCTCTATTCCAAGGATAGGCTACCAGGGCTCGGAAATGGGAAAGTCATAATGATATTATAATTGGGTGAGGTCAGGTAAGGTTCACCTGTTCTGTGTAATCCAATTGTGATTTTAATCAGGGTAATGCAAACTCTGATTCATTAAAGCATCAGCAAGGTGTTAAGTGGGATTCATTGAATCAACCGTATACTGGTTGATTCAATGAATCAACCAGTATACGGCTGTGACACGTTAAGATAGGCACACAGAATTATGGATCCGCAAAGCCAATTTATTCACATGCTCCCACAATAGAAAGAATCAACAGCCCCCATGCTTAATTAATTACAATGGTCAGGAAAACAGCCACTTGACCAGGTGATACCAGGTAGGAGTTTAAGGAACAGTAATTTAAATGGCTATCTATAACAACAACCACTGTCTGCAGAGAGGCATCTTCACTATAGAGAGGCACAGGCTTCACACTGTTGCCATGGCAACGGACATTTTCTCTATATCCTGTCTTCACCAGAAAACCTTGTTTGTTTTACTCCTGTCAGTCAAATCCGGCCTGATGGTTAGATGATGGTCATGAAGTTAACATGCAGATAGGTACCTTCTGATTACTGACATCTGGCATCATAGAAAATTTAACATGAGCGGGAGATTTTGGTTTTAGCTCAACTACTGTAGATTGAATACATTTGTTAAGGGAGACACAGTTCCAAAACCCACCTCAATCTGGTTGTTTAGATCTGTATATGAGTATGTAAAAGATGGGTTTACTAGGTCTGCACAGAACTGTAGGCAATGACCATATAGATCCCCCTGCAGGCCTTTACCTAAGGAGAGACACTGAGCAGCAACAGAAGACTCAGGCTTTAACTCATGTCCACGAGACAACCAATTATTAAATCGTTTTTGTAGCATGTAAGCTTCAGAAGACACTGGTGTCTTCACCAAATCTAAATATTTATTCCAGTTGACTATTGAATGTGTTTGCTCACGATTAAAGATGTTCTCACGAGCTCAAGTTTACATAAGTGACAGACTTAGTATTTCAAGGCAAGTTGGTGTTGCCATTGTTGTAATGTAATTCACAATTCACAAATTACAATTCAAATTACAATTCACAATTCATAACAGTGCACTGGGATAGAGTTACAGATGAAAGCCTATTCAAGTCTCAGCATTGGTATCCTAAGTTTTAAATAGAATGGGAAACTATATAATGTCCATAAAGACCTTTGTCAAAACAAGATATGTTGGAGTCAGCATTTCCTTTATATGTTTACAGAGACTAACTAATTAACAAAACAAACTGTATTGGCATGGGGTATCTACTCTCTTTAGGCTGTGAGTGTGTAACTTCTAAGGACATCTCTTTAAATGGGATTTGTTTTTCTACACTATTTAACTGAAAGCTTGAGGGCATGCTAAAGTAGGTGTAAACTTGTCTTATTCAAGGATACATTTCCAGTAATGAGCAGTTAAGTTGATGAGTTTTTTAGCTTACTCTGCTGGCTCTGTTCACCTCACACCAACTCATTCCTTTTGGTCACCATCTTGAGCTGAAGCCTCATTGGAAGTGATATTGAGTGTGGCTTCACCCAGGAAGATTTGATGGAGCAGTGTGTTTATACGGGTTTAGTTTCCATAAAGGGCTTTCAAACTAGATGTTTGTGTCTCCATTTTAACTCTTTTTTGAGAAGAGGGACTGAACATTGATTCAACATAGTCTATGAGTGAGGCAAATGAAAAGACAGCTGACAGCATATAGAACGAGATAAGATAGTACAATAGGAAAACAATGCAAAAAAATGAAGCCAGGAGGAAGTTTTAGCTCAGTGTTACAGCAGCTGCTTTAGATAAAAGCTTCTGCTAAAAGAAAACATTATCAATGAAAGACAACAATATAATTAAAGAAATGTGACCATAAAGAAAGAGATGCAGAAAGTGAAATGCAGAGAGATGATTTGCATTAATGTGTTAATGCAAGTAAAAACTAAACTGAACTAACTGTGTTCAAGTAAACTAAACAGAAAAACCATTAGATTAAATATACAGAAGTTTCAGATGGTTGGCTCTAATATCATACAGAGTGGAGTCAGGGTCCAATCTACTCACAGTAGAAACTTTTTTGTGCTCCACCACTTGTAGCTCAGTTATACAAAGGAAATGCCGTTTGTATGTATATGTATTTTATCTTGTTCGTTGTTTAAATAGTGTCAAACTGTATTTACAAACCCAAGTCTGGGTCAAATCTCCTGTTCCCTTTGTTATTTCCAGTTCCCCCCACCCCCGACACTCTATACACACACACACAAACACACACGCACACACTCCAGTAAAGAGATTACATCTACGTCTGTATTAGTATTCATAGGATAGGAACGAGGAGAGGGTGACTTGGCAAGCCATTGAAAACACCTGAACATTGAGTACAAAGTATTCTCACTATGCAACATGACTGTAGTAATTTTCCAAATTATTATTAGTAATATAATTATGTCAGCCCTTAAAGCATTATACCCAGTCAGAACAGTCACGGATTTGTGTGAACAGTCCTTTAATGGCTGTTGTGCTTGTACGTAAGCTTGCTTTGTTGCAGAGACTAAAAACCAAATTGTTTCTTTTTTAAGTAAACTATTTCCTCTGCAGCGTATGAACCCAGATAGCCTGGTAAGTAATTTGGCAGGATGTAAGAGTGGAGTCAAGCCAATGGCAAGTTCATGGTTAAACTGTGGTGACATTATGCTGCCACTGCCACAAATTAAAGAGCAGGAGCTGGGTAATCTGTTATACTACACACTTGCACACTTGCACACACGCACACACACACACACACACACACACACACACACACATACACTTTTATATTCTCCACAATGTTTCCCACACCTTTGAGCTTTACAATACAATTCCTGATAAGAGTAAACCGTGATAGACCTTCATAAGATTGAAACAGCTTGAAAAAGACTTCATGAGAAGGACAACAGAGAAACAGTATGCTTTGTCTTCTACCAAGGACACCGAGATAAGGTGATTGGTGGTGATTGTCAGGCTGCGTCTAAACGACTATAGTTTAAATGCATACATAAATAATTCAGTTCTACTTCAATGTTGATTTAGGTATTAGTCTTGCACATTGATGTATGCTACAGTACTTTCATTATGAGTTAATGCACCCAAGTACGCTTAATTGAATTTAGAGCTGTGTCAAAGGATTATAGATATCGCCCACTGTCCCTGAAACTAGGAAATTAATTAAAATCAAAGTCATGTGATAATTTTTTTCGGTCCATTATTAAATATTACATAATAAGGTATTACCAGGATAGGTCACCATTTCAGTGTTTAGTGTTGTTGTAAAGTACACACACACACGCACACACACACACACACACACACACACACACACACACACACACACACACACACCACACATTACTAACTGATGATCAATACTGGCCATCTGAACTAATAAGATATCATGGTTTGATTAAACCTTACCAGCTACCCACTTTACTATCCCATTTAGACACCAAGGTGTGCAGGAATCAAGGCGGATGTTGTGTTATTTTCTTTGTATGATGAAATAAAACACTCTCAAATTGTGCTGGTCAATGCATGCCCACATTTTATCTAAAAAGTGTTGCAAAACTATTGAGAAAATCTTCAATTCCTCTTATCTCTTTCGTGTTGTGGGAGAATGTTTCAGCTTTATATAAACACACTCAACCTTTTGTTGTCCTTATCCTTCTATCTTTTTAACCTTTATGTTGACGTTTTAAAAACTCTTTACGTAAATGCTCTGCACATGCAGACAGGGATAGATTACACTCCTTGAAGAGGTGATTTGAAACCACACTAGTCTCAGCCAGCTAATACATCCACATATTGAACTCCCTGTTCGCCAAAGGGATGGCTAAACATTGCCACTCATTATTTACAATGCGAGAGAGGCTCCACTAGAACATTCCAATTAAAAAATGTTACCACACTGTTCCGCCTGTTCTTATTGAATAATTCAACGATTAGCAGTGAAGAACTGCCAGGTGCAGGGCTTCGAACATCAGTGTGTGCCCTAGGCCTTCTGGGGCCTGGCCTGGGGATAGGGTATAAAGAGAGAGAGAGATAGGAAGAAAAAGTGAGAGACTTGAACACATGCTACATCCCAGAACATCAGGAACGCTGTGGCTCAGCCAAATAAAATTACATCCTCAGAAACTAAAACTACGCTCGGCAACCCACCCTTGTGTATATCTTGTTTAGTATCCATGGAAACGAGGATGTCTGCTCAGTGGACTCTGGCACATGCATTTAGCTGGTTCACCTCTTCAAAGAGCTGGTTCACCTCTTCAAAGAGGAGGGTGGTGACATGACTACAACTTCTGCAGACTACCGAGTGTTCCCTATGAAGATTTCATATTCAGCTGGATATTTTAACTATCTTCCTTGTACAGTTTGATGGATGAAGTCCTCTAAACTCGTACATAACATCTGTCAGTCTGTCTTCATGGATTGAAAGAGACAAACTGGAACCGTTGGAGAAAAATGGCTTGTCATAATCTCACCAGCAGAGGGCGCCATTACAGCCAGATCCCTTGAACTGCAAAGACTGCATGCATTACAATGTGTATAACTGTTGCAGGTTCTAGTCATATATGTCTACATCCTGTACCCATTTTCTCTTGGAAATATCACACCATAAGTTACACTCACAGATTTTACTAGGGTCTGGAGCTCAGATAAATTCTTCCTTGCATCCTTTCTGGAACCTGCTTTGACTGAATATTATTTTCTAGATGAGAGAGCATGGTTCTCCAAACATCTGTTAAATAAGCAAGCCATTTCAAACCAACCATCCAAGGTTGCTTGAGAAAGGGAAAAGAGCAGCTGTGTATCGCATTCAGTGTCTTAGACTGGTGCCTTCAGCCTGCTTTAGAGCTGTCAGGTGTGTGATTGGCCACTGATGAACAGCCATTACCTCCCTATCCCAGGATAGAAACCATCAAACCACATTTAATAGACTTGACTGGCAATGAGTTGAATCACGTGGACGAAGGCCAGCCTCGACTCTTTTGTTTGGCTTCTGGGAACCCTCACAGATAACTCCATTAATGCTAATATCCCATTACTGTCCAAGCGTTGCTTGTGTGTGTTGTGTGTGTGGTTGGGGTGGGGGGGGTCATTATTGGTTGGGGCTGAGTCATTTTCATCACCACTGTTATTCTCATGTTGGAATGTAATTAGTGTGGTGTGTGTGTGTTTGGGAAACTGAAAATGTAACATCTGTTTCCATACTAGTGTGAGTAACCTCATGTTTTTTTTATTACAATTGGCCTTTGGGATTGTTGGAGACAGAGTGTCTCTATGTTTTTTGGGTTCAGTTACATTTTTAAGACCGTTCTGAATGAGGCTTTTTGTAGCTCTGGGGATCCAGGTTGATTGCATGGGTGCTTGAGTGAGCTGGCTGGGTAAGGTCGCTGTAGTAGAAAAATGCACAGATGGAAAAGATTTTTAAAAATAATTTCATAATTTTGTATCTCTTTTCAGTCCATTTTAACATTTGCATACATTTTCTGGAAACTTGAATCTTAGTGTAACAGGTATCATTGAGTCACGGTATTGGTTCCTTTTTTACGATAACAAGTCTTAGTCAGATTGTGAAAATAACACTCTCCCTAAGACTGAGCTGTTACATTGTCCAGAGCCATGTCCACAGTGACAATCCTTTACATCCCTGTTGGCCAATAAATCATTGCTCTGGTTATGGACAATCCAGGACATATAGATTCACTTCAGTTTTTGTGTTAAACTATGGTCGGATGAGGGTCAAAGTTTTACTATATTTTCTTTTTTTCAATTTTGTCTTAAAAATAAATAAATATAATAAATAAATATTTTACATTTTTTTATATAATTTAACTGATTAACTGGACCTTGCAAAATGTATTAAATGCATTTGTAACAAGCGTGTACATACGTGTACACTGTCCCACATGTAAAGAGTAGTAAAGATAAAGGCAACCTCCTACCATTGCAATGACATATCTCATCTGGATGTCTGGTGTCATGACACTATGATGGGGTTAATGTAGAGAGTCATTCTGGATCTACAGTAGGGTTCAGAGGCTACTGACTGCTGTGTCTAGCCTCAAACCCAAGCTGTGGTCTGATACCCAGAGAGGAATATAACTCCGTTCTAGGTGTTAGATATAGCTGTGGGTTTGTATGTTTCATGTGAGACAGGTGTTGTTACATAAACTAAATTCTCATGAGTTACATAATTACCCTTATAACCACAATCAGCTTTTTTGTTCTGTAGTATAATGGATTAATCCTTTATGAGAAACAGTGCAATTACTTTAATGTCGCATTGGGGAAATGTTTATTTGAAGCCTTCAATCAACTAGTTAAATGTTTCAAGAGTTGAATAATTATTGTACTCATCAGGAAAATGTGCTTCTTATTTTGCTAATTATCTTTCCAGCCATTTGAAATATACAACACTTAGGGAAAAATCTCACCAAGGGATTTCTTCAACTAAATGTGATTGGTTGACTATCAAACCTTTTCCTATTTGCTTTTATCACATAGATACAAAAGCTCTGTCTTGGTTCCAATCTGCTTTACTTTGTGTTTGTGTACAGCATACTGGAGTCAGCTTGAACTGATAGGTTCAGGTGTATGAGTGACCTACAGCATGTTGAATTAGACATTACACAACAAATTTGATTAGCTCACACACTTTCACAACCAAACAGCTGAAACTGTTATTTTGACTCAGTAAAAACTTACCAGAGGCAGCAAACACAACAACATGTTGAGGTCCCCTACTATAGCCTCACCAGTTTGACAGTCCACTGTTAGCTAGCTTTTGTAAGCTTCTCCTGGCTGCACCCTGTCCTAGTGTCTGTGGCTCTGTGGGGGCAGCAAGTCTTGGAGGAATATCTCCCTCTACTTAATTAGGCTTTTTAATTAACAAGTCGTCTTTCATGGGAAGTTGCACACAGAGGTAACACTTGAATGCATGCGGAATGGGTGGGTGTGGGTGGTGGAGGGGGTGTGGATGCAGCTTGTCAGTGTTGCTCATTCTATCAGCCAAATGGGATTTAAACCACGCATGGTTTTAGATTCTGAGGAAAACTGAGGGACGCTGTGATGCGAGAAGTGATGCTTTTTCAATTTGAGGCTCTTATCCTTTGAATTGTCCCTGGTGACCGAAACATTCACACAACAAAGGCTCTCAGATGCAAGTCTGGCTTCATTTTGTTCCGCCTGAAATAAAAGCACATTAAAGGACTATCCACATTAAATACATCAAAGAAGAAGTTCGTTTCAACCCAAAGTGTTCTAATAATTTAAATCATATGTTTCAAGTGGGAAGAAAGGAACTGACTTTCCTATTATGAAGTCTGGCTCTACAACAGGTACATCCATCTTTCTACCTCTGAAGGGTCACGTCAGACATTATATTTCTCATAGTGCGTGATTAGATGCCCAAACACTCAATCTCCTTCAGCATTCACAATTTGACATGTGTGAACCAGAAATAGGCAAGAATGATTGTGCTTTATATAACGTTATATTTGCCTGTTGACACATTGGTAGGTATTCTTTTATGATCATTTGTAACAATCTTTCATTTCAAACTTTTTTTTGCACATGCAAATGGTTTGGGTTTCATTCTAGGAACTTTGTATAATCTTTATTAGCTCAGAATTCCAGCTTAACAAGTGGAAATATGGGGAGTGCAACCCTTCCAACTCAGATTCTCATAGATTCTTGAATGTGCCCAGAGCAGACCCAGTAAAATATTGGCATGCTTCTGATACTGTGCATTCCAATCAAGTGCAAAACCAGCGAGAAATTTGCAATAGGTTTGAATGATTTAAATGCAATACATTGAATGGTTTTAAACTGACTAGACTGAAACTCATGCTATCTCTGAGTCATGAACCATGAACCAAAGATCATATCTAAATCTCTACACTTGTTCAGTCTATTATATAAAGTTTCTGATCGGCCATCCAATGTAAATTTTCAAATTTCCTTTGGTTAATTGCACTGACTAACTGAAATGTGAAGTGGATAAGAAATAATGAGCAGGAGAGACAGAGAGAGACAGAGAGAGAGAGAGAGATAAAGACAGACAGAGAGATAAGGATAAGGAACTCTGAGCTAGAAGGTGTCCAGGATCCTGACAGCACACACTATCCTGTCCTTAGATGATGTACATCACTGTAGCAAATATTCATCTGCTCCTCTTGCCTCTTTGTCCCTGCCTAGGCTGATTTGAGCATGTACTTAAACAAGCTGGGGGGAAGGTTCTGGGGGATAGCAGATGTGATAATTAGCTGCTGATTGTAATTGTAATTGAGGAGAGGGGATGATTGATTTAAGTTTGTCTGGGAGGGGGGAGGGGGGGCAGAGAGAGGCAGAGAGAGAAATAGGGAGGTGTGGGTGAATGTAGAGGAGGAGGTAGAGGGAAGTTGGAGGTGGGTTGGAAGTGGTAATGGATAGTGGTAAGGTAATTAAACGTTCCTTATTGTGCTCGCATGTCGGGTAGATCTGTATCCATGGAAACCGCCGGTCAGATGACTCAATTCTGATTGCTGCTGTGGCAGTTGGAAACACTACAGATTTGGAACAGACCTTCTGGACCTGGGGTATAGACCTTCCAGAATAGGTCATCACAACTGGATAATATAGATATTGGACAATGTGGTAAGTAACAGTATGAATAGTATCATATACAGAATATACTGTATACTCTTAAAAAAACTATAAATAAAACAAAGCACAAGATCCATGCTCAAAAACACAACAAAGTGCAGAATCATTGGGCTTTGTAATCAAAAGATATTGAAAAGCTTGGAGGCACAAAACGTTGCACTGCTATTACAATCTGTTCAAATGATTATCCTCTCAAAACACATTCACTTACAGTAATGATAGACTGATGTTGCCACCTGGGTCAGTAAACAGCTGTGGGGAACAATCTTCCCATTACAGTATAAGAGCCTCCATTCTTACAAACAGGACTCGTCATGACAACAAAAGGGGTAATCCTAAATGATAGCATGTTTATTCACAGGCAAAAACCTTTTACTTTACTATTTTTATACAACTGGTAATCGAAAGTACCTGAAAAATGTGTAGAATATTCACAGCATGTGTGTGTTGTGTGTGTGCATGTATGTACAGGAGTGAGAGAAAGAGATAAAGGGAGAAAAAGAGAGAAAGAGAAAGAGAGAAAGAGAGAGACCTGAAAGGCCACACCAAAGAGATGTATCTTCTTTTCAGTTAAATTTTCATCAATCAAGGCTATAATAACAAAACTGTGTGAAATGTATTTATTTGAGACTGAAAGACGGTTCAGTTGGTTCAATTGATCAAAGAAACAAGGAAATGACATTTAAAATAAAGATTGTATTCATCTTATCTGTTTTAAGAGGATATCTTATACTTCTGGTGATAACTCATCCTGCTGGGCCATAAAATCAGTGTCCTCCATAGTTGGGGCTGTGTTTCTCTGGTAAACAGGGCACCAAGGCTAAGTGACCTTCAAACGAAGCCACATACACTGTTGTTGGGTAAACATCATTATAAATGTTTATATGGGCAAGGAAAAGTCAGGATAAAACGAACATGAATGGATCCATGGTATCTTGCAAACAAACTCATCTGTTCATCATTCTAAAATAAGAATTCTTCCAGATGCAGAGACATCGAAAGTGTCTTATAGAATGGGAGTGTCATAGTGCATCAGGCATGAACCTAATATTATGAACTGCTTAAATGGATTGTGATAACCCAAAGTAATAGGTTTTCTTGAACCAACACCAGAGACTTCTCTGTCTCAAAAGTGTTTCCCCAGAAAAGAATGGAGGGCAGCAGGGTTTTGGGGCCCTCTAGTGGAAAAATAGGTCTTGAACATTGACTGAACATGACCAGCACCCACCCTCACTCCGTTGAAAGTGGAATGCTCAAACAAAACAAAAAACAAATGAAGATATAAAATTCAGCTTGACAGACCTGGCCTATGTTGTAATCCACAATGCAGGTGCTCCTCATTTTAATAAATTTAAAGAATCAATTTATTTAAATAAACCTTCCCCCAATACATTGTTTGTGGACTTGGAGAGAGTGAACATGTCAGTGCAGAGAAGTATTCATGTAACCTGAGTCTCGCACTGATATCAGGAAAAATGCCTTCTTTTTTTTTTTTTTGCCAAGTTTGGAACATACCATTGACGAAACCGTTTTTAACACATTTTGGCACCATCAAGAAAGACTCCTAATGATTATGCCATGAAACTGGAGGTTTAGTATGCCTACCTTGAAATAGGGAACCTCTGCTAGGTACAGTTTCCAGTAGGAAACTACTGGAACTCGTACTTCTACACGCATTAGGTCTATAGGTTTGCTATAGGTAAGCTCGTCAATGGGAAATATATTGAAATAGCAGCATTGTTTACTAAATAGTTAACACCGCATGGTTCTCACTTTAAAAATGTCTTGATTTAAAAGCTTTGTTTGTCAAAAGTTTTAACTAGCTTGTAATTAACCCATGATAGTGACACCGAAGCGTGATGAATTTTCCTTATTATTTCTGTGGATATCAATAAAGCAACTGGCTCCCACTGCAGCCTCTGGCCAGTGCGAGGCGAGCTGACAGTGACAGCACGCCTGCGCAGTGTATCCACGGGCTCGCCGTCGGTGGGTGCTGAAGTTGGGCGGATGGAAGAAAAGCAGCGCCGATGGAGATTAAACATCGGGATGCAGATTTATGATGCGATTAGACAAGCATCAACATTAAAACACATTTAAAGTTAACACTATTGGGAACTGACAGTCAGAAATAAAAGGGTAAGATGCAGAATATTCTTTATTCGTGCCATTACAAATGCCCCACTAGCTATCTTGTTAGCACTAGCATGCTAGCTTCAGCTGCCGCCTCCTCTTCGTAGCGAGATAACGGTCTTGGTCGGTCAACAATTTAAAAGTGGGTGTTATTTGTTTTTTGCACATTGTTGATGCGACAGCAGGGCTCTCATTGCTTCCTTGATGTTTAGTATCACAACTGGGTGTTCTATAAATCGGAATAGGCTTTTCTTTGCAAGCTACCTGCAATTACTTGGTTCATCAGATGCTTAGAAGGCGAAGCCCAGCTGCAAGAGACCATGCAAAACACGCCAGGCAACAGCAGCAGCAGGAAAGGGCAGCTAGCTGAATGAGAACAAGACTGTAGTGTAGCTAGTTAATTACATACGGTTTGCACAGGCCTCTAACATGGCAATGAGCTGCAGTAGCTACATGTCACAACGTAATGGTATTGCTTTATGCATTTTGCCATTAATATCAGCTAAGTTTGACTAATTAATTAATTTAGCAGCTGACATGATCATCCACTAGCTAGCGGAGCTTGTTTGGAGCCCAACGCCTGACTTCAATGAGATAAAACCCAATATCCCGGGAAATTCGTCTTGGATCCAGTAGCAAATTTTTGGGTTCCGGTGTAAATGATCTAGGATCCAATACTACCCAACACCAGCCTATCACTATTTTATGGATATTAATCTAGAGCTAGCTCACTTGCTTCTGTTTAATGCTTCACGGATATAAAAACGGCCACTTAAGTGAAGTGACATTGCCCTGATATCAGTTGACTGATTTTTTTAGATGGTCAAGGTAGCATCATGTGTTTTTTTTAGGCACGTTGTTTTTGCCTTCTATCTTACTTATACTGTATCGTAGGCCAGTTATACAGCAATAATATGATATTACTTATATAATTTATGTTGATGTATGATAATTATTGTCACATATGGCACTATTATGTGATGGATTATGGCAATTTCCCAGCATTGAATTCCTGACTGAATTGGTTTCCATCATTAGTTGTGTAGGTCTGCTAATCAAAACAATTGATAAGTCATTTTCAATGTATGTTATATGTTATAATTTAACCTATACCTTCAGCATTAAGCTATTTAACAATAAATATGTTTGCCAGTGTTTTCAATGTTTACTGAAGTAATTACATAATTAATAGATATGCATTGGTCAGCATCATGTAACTTTGCCACTCTTACCGTGAAATTCGTTTTCTGATCTAAGTTTCCATCTAGGATAGTGTGTTGGCTGTGTGCTGTAGGCCCATTTCTGTAAAAAGCGGTGAGGGAAGCGGGCTAGTAATCTGAAGGTTGCCAGTTCGATTCCCGGCCGTGCCAAAAATGACGTTGTGTCCTTGGGCATGGCACTTCACCCTACTTGCCTCGGGGAGAATGTCCCTGTACTTACTGTAAGTCGTTCTGGATAAGAGCGTCTGATAAATGACTAAATGACTAAATGTAAAAAGTCTTCTTGTTTCTGTTTCAGATGTTGTTTTTCTGCTCCCCATTTGCTCAACTCAAACACAAATGGTCCTCTCACTAAGTCCCTCCTGAGCTCCACTGCAGCCCCAGCGGAGAGAGAGAGATAAGGACAAGGGAGAGAGAGAGAAAAGAGAGAAGGAGAGAGTAGGAGAACGAGAGACCTATCCTTCTCAGACTGCGTCTCAGGGATGGTGAGAACACTGTCCTGTAGTGGCCAGTCTGCTTACCTCTCCTGCACCAACCAACCAGCCAGCCTCTGTAGTCAACCTCTCACAACAAAACCATGACTTCTCTGTTCAATCAGATAGTGGAGACTCTCTAATTCACATGGTATGTCCACAGTCCTCTATCGTGTGTATATTTCCAGTCAATACCAACACAAATTTGTGGTAGATTACCTTAGGCCGGTGGCCCTGGTTCATCGGCCATTCAGGTCTTTCACCTTGAGGAAACGTAGTCAAATAGTTGACTGACTGACTGAAACAAAAATGTATGGCGACATTACAGAGTTGATATGCTAATTTGAATCACATCTCATAAGATGGAGATCATGTTAGATAAGAGTATTGTGGAGAGTAGACCTTCCCTTCAAGTGCTCCACTGGTCCACGTTAGACATTCTCTTAAAGAGGTAGCAACACATGGGACTTCCAAGCACTAATGTTTCCAACCCGATGAGGATGTTCTCTTGGTCTAATGGTAAATAAATGTGTAGTATTAGGTTCAGTAACCGATTAGGCCAAATCAAAAGTAGTGTTGTTCTTCATTCACTTACTCTGTCTATTATGGTACAGTGTATCTAACAAAAGATATTCTGAGATTCAATGTATTCTTATGGCCCAGTTGGAGAAAACAAAATTATCTATTGTTGGAGTTGTTACTCTAATAAAAGAGGTTCTATAAGCGGGTTTGGTTGTCCTTGGGTAGGAACCCTTTGTCACGGTTATTTTTTAAACCCAACCGGTTATTGCACTGTGTTCCAATGGGGTTTTGTACACTGACGTCAGAGGAACGCTCTGTAGTTCTAGGTTCTGATAAGACTACAGGGATGGCCCGGTATGGCCATCCATGACTGGACTATGGAGAAAGGTCTGAAGTGTGTTTGTGTTTCCACACAGAGCCCTCACGTATTTGCATGTCTTTTCAGCCCGCAGCCTCCTCCCTCAGCCAGAACAAAGGTGTCCCTTACTGGGTTTTGCATCCATGTGCATGTTTTCCACTGTTCTCCTGCCTCTGGATACTCTGGTACTGAATAACTGATACTCAAGTACTCTGCTCTGGTTTTGCATATGTGTCTGATGCCAGTGGCCTGTGTGGACAGTGACACAGAGCCAGACTTACTCAGATGGGGAACTGCAGTGCCACTGAACGCATTCTTAGGACTAGCCTACAGTACATGCAGGAGGAACCCAGGTTGAAAAATGACTGTGGAGGTAAGATTGTTAGGCTCTCTGTTTGAAGACAGATAGTAGAGAAGGTGTATTGAACGTAATAGATCTGCTTCAAAGATTAGCCGACCAGTATTTAGGGACTTTGTAAGGGTGATATGATGCTGATTAACCCTATTTCAAGAATAACGGGACCTCGATTTTCTGATCGTACGGTCGAGGAGATGGTACAGTGCAATCAGACTGGATTGTCTGTCTTAGAAATGTAGATGGCCATTTTGAAGGGTGAACCAGGCCTTTATTTTTGTTATTGGATGTTGATGGTAAAGCTGATTTTTGTTTGCTCAGCAGCTGTTACCCTCAGTGTGGCTCTACACTCTTATCTAAGCAGTCTAAGAGGGTCAGTGAGTGTCATCTTCTCTGAGCATTGCGGTATTCCTTTCATATAGAGCCTATTTAAGATAGACTTTCACTAAAAACAGATCGACACTGTTAAGCTGATGTGTGTGTGTGTGTGTGTGTCTTGCTCATTCACTGCTGAGATTTGGCTTTGGACCAGAAAAGGCCATCACCAGGAAGGGAATCCTCTATCTCTTTCTTTCTCTTTTTCCTCTTTCTGTCTGTTTGTCTTAGTTTTCTTGTTTTTCATGGCAAAGTTGTAGTGATTTTCAAACCCATACAACAGGCTTAATACCAATACGTGACATACGAAATGCTGTACAATACCACTACAGTGTTAATAAATTAGAGAATAAAGAGATTTGTAGAGATAGAGATTAAAAAAAAAGATAAAAAAAAGGGAGGGTGAGATTGCATAAAATGTGATTTTTTTCCATTGATGGCAGGGTTGTATGTTATGGCTGACATGCCTGACCTACACATGAGTGAATACAGTTAAGGTCAACTGTGGGCAGCAGGGCCAGACTGACCCTCAATCCTAGATCTGGCCTGTGACTCTTCTATTTATTTATGCATTACTGTAATATGTCCCTTTAACTTTGGAGTTGAAATGTTCATAGCACTCACACACACACTCTACTCAGTTGTAAATGTGTATTTTTCTCAAAGTAAATAATACCGTGATTGCATTGAAGGTATTTGTGTTTGGTGTGTTCTCATCCAGCGATAGCTCACAAAGGCGTCTGCAATAGCTGCAATTGTTGATAGTTGATAACTAGTTATAACCTGTGTGTGTATGTGTGTGTGTGTGTGCCTTCTAGCTCCGCAGTGTAAGTGGAGTTGAGATGAGGAAACGGCAGCAGGCCCACATCGAAGGCCCCCCCCAGGCGTCCGGACAGCCCAGGCCCAATACCTGCTGCCTCTGCTGGTGTGGCTGCTGCAAATGTCTCTGGTAGGTCACAGCTCGTTGTTCTGGTTCTGGAAGGCTACGTAGGTCCTGTGTTCTCTCCTGAATGCGGGAGAACACCTAGAGCCAACAGTGGTGAACAGGTGAAGGTGAAAGTTCATCTCATTGTATAATAAAATGCTGATATATATCATTTTGGCATAACAATGAAAGAATCCTCTCAAAAAGTGTTCAAAAGGGTTCCTTTTGAACGCTGGTTCAACCAAGAAATGGTTCTTTCTAACTAGATAAATAAGGTTCTTCTGTTGTTGCTTGTTTCTAAGTCAAAGCCTTTTTGGGTCTGCTTACTTGGAGGTACCTAAATTACAATTCTTACTTATTTCTGGTCACTTGTCATTTCTCTGTTTCCATTGCATCCCTTACTGGCAATGTGCAACTTTTATCAACTCAAGAAATCCTGATCAGCCGCTGACGTGTGACGTTAAAATGTTTTGTTGGGCTTTTTCAATGTGATTATGTTTGAATGCAAAACTCGACAATATAACGGCTTCCAATTTGCATATGATGCAGAGATTACATTGATAAGACTTCCTGTTGAATTGCGTCAGAGTTGGTGAGTCATTGTCTACACAAGACGGCAGACTTGGTTGTATCCGGTTGGAGTTGCTACTATTGTCTAAACTCCTAAGTGTGATGCTTTGTGTGTCACTAACTCAGACTCAAAGGCACTCGTCCAACTTA
Organism: Osmerus eperlanus; assembly: GCF_963692335.1. Classification (NCBI taxonomy): domain Eukaryota; kingdom Metazoa; phylum Chordata; class Actinopteri; order Osmeriformes; family Osmeridae; genus Osmerus; species Osmerus eperlanus. Next base: position 17,389,990 of record NC_085023.1, read on the forward strand.
GATTATCTGGTGCTTCAGCACTAATAGTTCTGGAGATAACGACAATATTGAAAGGGCCACAGCCAAGCAGGACAAGCCTTGTGCTTGTGCTTCTCCAGCCTCCCTTGCCCCCCCTAGGCGCTCCAGCCCTCCCCCTGCCCCCCTACACGTCCACCTCCCTTTTCCCCTGCACGTTTTTTTGGCTTCCACTGCCTCCCTCCCGCTCCCTTTCAGCCCCCTCGCCTCCTCGTCCTCCCTCAGCTTCCACCCTACTCTTTCACAGCATCCCCCTCTGCCCCCCCCCCCCCCTGCTTGGGGGTGGCCTTATCTAGTCAAGGAGCAGCTATTTCCATCATCACATCACATGCAAAACAGCTGTGAAGAACATGCTGTATATTTAGAGCGTTGGGTGCATGCAGGGAGCCCGTGGCTGACTAGCCCATTACTCTGACACAATGGACACTTTGATGGAGATGCAAGGAGGAAGTGAATATTCGCCACTGTGGCGTCCAAAATAGACTCCTCAATAAGACTGGTCATGTGTGGTCACAGATAAACATACTGTGGATTTACTACAGTTGATGCTACTTGGGGTGACCGACGGCTTGCATGGCTCAGTCAAGGCTCATTTGTGATCCGCAAGCATGAACTGTGTGGTTCTGCTTAACCAAGTAGTCTTTTTTGTCCGATAACAACGAGGCCCGATCACATAGCTTTCCTCTGGTGGCCTCTCTTCTCCAGCAGCTTGGTCAACATGGTCCAGACACGTGGATCCTCTGCAAGGAGTTTAATCATTAGACTAAAGAGCAGATCTGGCTCTATCAGGCCCAACAGACCCGGGCCTCAGTACAAGTTAGATCAGGAGTCAGTTCTTCTCACTGGGCCTCTTAAGCTCTCTGGTGGTGTGAAGGACAAAGGCAGTGTCAGATCAGTGTGAGATTCCAAGAGAACTATGTGTGTGTGTGTGTGTGTCTGTGGGTATGTGTGTGTGTGTTTGTGTAGCAAGAGAATGGTAGTAGAGATCATTGTGGTCTGCCAGGATCAGGTCACTGCTGAAGAAGGAAGAGAGAGATGGGAAAAGGAGGTCAGTTAGCTAGTCAGGCCCAAGGCTGGGAGCACATGAGTGCTGGAGCAGAGGCGTCACACACAACACAGCATAACATGGCTAGAAGTAGCATGGCATAGCATAGCATAGCATAGCATAGCATAGCATAGCATAGCATAGTGGACCTCAATAGACATGAGTCTGTCAGGTGTTTTCAAAGCTCGGTGGCAGAGTGAACGTCCAGGGCAAGTTGAGCACTGACTAACTCAACTTGTTTTTTGTTGTTAAAGAAGTATTTTGGGGCATTATTTACGCTGGACAGTTTGTAGGTGAAGTGTCGCATGGAAGGCAGGGAGCGAGAGAGGGGCAGACACACGGCAAAGGGGCCATGTCTGGGTTTGAACCCAGGCCGCTACCAGGGGCGCCTTGTGGTTCTTTAAAGAAGGTGGCCTGTGCTGTCATGTTCCAGCCGTAATGATTCCTGTGTGTCCTGTTGCAGGACTGAGGACCGGAGGATGGACAGTATCGAAGCCACAGAGGAGCAGTAAGTCCCAGCTCCTCTCCCTGTGTTCGTGTGAGAGCACAAAGCTTCTTTTGATTGGCCGACCATGCTGTCACTCACTGGTTCAGTACAGTGGGCTGTCTGAGTTATGGCTTGGTTGAGTCTCACCATGTGCTTGTTGTCACGGAAACATAATGGAAGTGTATGCATTACAATGCAACTCAAAGCAGATTACCCAAATACGAACAGAAGTTAATTTAGTTCATGTTTTTTTTGTTTGTGTGTGTGTTTCTATGCGCCCAGGCACCCTAGTCTAGAAGAGCTGGTGTCCTGGGCGCGGAGCTTTGAGATGATGATGCGTTCGTCCGAGGGGCGGGAGCTGTTCAGTGAGTTCCTGCGTTCCGAGTACAGCGAGGAGAACCTGCTGTTCTGGCTGGCCTGCGAGGATCTGAAGAAGGAGACCAACCCCACAGCTGTGGAAGAAAAGGCCAGGATCATTTATGAGGACTACGTCTCCATTCTGTCCCCTAAAGAGGTACAGGATGTGGATTAGGGACAAGGGAACGGATGGATGGTTAGATGGATGGATGGATGAATACATAGAGAGATGGATAGATGGATGCATGGATAAAGACAAGGACCATGGTAAAAGTGAATGAGGGCGTAAGGGAGTGAATGGATCAATGTACCCGGAGTGAACATTTCAGCACTTTGCGGTTTCTTAATGTGAGAGCCTGCCGTTCGTCCCCCCAGGTCAGCCTGGACTCTCGGGTCCGAGAAGGCATCAACCAGACCCTGGCCGAGCCCAGCAACCTCATGTACGAGGAGGCTCAGCTTCAGATCTACACCCTGATGCACCGCGACTCCTTCCCCCGCTTCCTCAACTCCTCCGTCTACAGAGACCTGCTGGACGGCCGGAGACGCTCCTGCCTGGACACTTAAAGGCACGCCACAGCGACCCTGCCCCCCCCACCCCCCAACCACCCTCCGAGACGACTACTTCTGCTACCGCCCCCCCCCCCCCCCACCCCCCGAGGGAGCCGCCGGAGCCGGGTTTGCTCTCTCCTTTTATTGAAAAGACATGGAGAGAGAAAAACGAGAGAGAAAGAGTGGATGGTGGAAGCAGTGGTCCAGTGTGTGCTGGCCTGTCTGTCTGTCTGGTGGGCTCTGCTGGCCTTCCTCTGTCTGTCTGTATGACTGTGTGGACCGGGACCAGAACGCCATCCCCCTCAGGCTACTGGGACAAAGAGATGGACAAACCCACTACTTCTGTACTGTATACAGCTCTCCTCCTCTCTCTCTTTCTCTCTTTCTCTATATATCTCTCTGTCTCTCTGCCATTCTTTCTCAGATATCTACACCATGCCTCAGGCTGAAGTTGTTAGTTTTTTTTTCCAGTAGAGGGTGTGGCTCCTGAGTGACTGAGGCAGTAGGGCTTGACCGTGGGTCAACCATTTCTAGAACCCCCTGACTGTGCATGAAACAAGGTTCTAAATATTATCTCTATCAAGGTTCTCTATCCCTCTCTCTCTCCCTAATCTCTCCGTCTCTGATCTCTTAGCTTGGCGTTTTTTCAACCGCAGACTGAAAAAGGTTCTAGAACATTGAGATGTGTCTGACGATCTTAACGTCTGACCTGGGAGCCTCGTCTCCCTCTAGCGCTGTCCCTCCCAATGCAGAGTCACACAGAGTGCACTCCACCCTTTTAGCTTGTCCTTGTTTTATTGAGAAAGTCAAAGGCCATACAGCAGCGTTGTCCGTCGGTCCGTCCATCTGTCCGTCCATCGCAGCACTTTCCTTCTTTACAATTCTATGTGTGGGAGAAGTAAGGGCTAGAATTGTGGTTGGGCAGCTACATGTTTTATGAACTTTACTTTCCACGGAGAAAAATCACAATGCCTTTTACAGTATGTACATGCGAGCATGGGCAGCATGGAAGCTGCCAGTGTCTGGAAACGACTTCGCTTTAACCGTGTCCTCCCTCCCTCCCTCCTCCCCCCCGCCTCACCCCACCCTCTCCTTTTTAGACCCTCCCCCTCTGACTCAAGCACAGGTAGGGAGCCACTGCTGGAGAAAAAAACAAATCTTAACACCAAGACAATAAATCATTATTAACTCCTTCAATTTCTAGATGAAGAGAGTTTCAACAGTTTACTTTGTAGTTTTATATTGTATATATATTATAATATAGAGATGGTAATCACAATGCCTTGTTTTTTAAGGTCATATATGAGATGAAAGTGTTTATAATTAGGAGCGAGTGGTCAGTTACTAGACAGTAGGAGGTTTGACTGTGGTAGCAAGGTTGGAGTGACCCTAGCTGTGGACTGACTACTGGGTCAGTATCCTGATGGACCAGCCCAGAGAACCAGCACCTAGGTACAAGCCCAGTACCAGCCCACTGTAGTGAAGGACAAGGAGGTCTGAGACTCCTCTGGTTTACCAGCTGTGGATGTGTGTGAAAGTGCGTGTACATATTTATGTATATGAGTCTGTACGAGTGTGTGTATGAGTGTGTGTGCATGCCAGGCAGGTGTTTGGTAGTTCAGTGTCTGTTCTCCAGGACAAGTGAAGGGACTTGCCACTCACGCTTGCCCTGCCCTCCTCTCCTCTCCCACAACTGGCCAAAATACACTTAAGACTTGACGGGGGGCAGTGTTGTATTCCTAATGTTGCCAACATGCAGGACATTTATTATTATTACGTGTGTAAACATACTGAACATTTTCCTACATTTTGAAGAGGGTCTTGACATTGTTCCAACATAGAAGTTTGAAGCAGGACATGTTTAGGACAATGACCTGACATTGAAGCAAGATGAACTACATTTCTGATAAAACATGAAGAACTCAGCAGTGAGTCCATGTCCATCTCTAGAGAGTGAGACTTGTTGTGTTGTAGCTTGCTAGCTAACCTAGCGTGAAAGGTTCTGAAGAGTTCTTGGAACAGTGCCACGTTGGTGTGAGTATTACCTTGATACTGCCACCCTGTTGATCTACCTGAAGTTCGTGTTGCCAAGGCCAGCCCATAGTTCATCCAACACTCTCACAGACTCACTACTAAAGTGCAATTTGATCAAATTATAGTCTGAAGTCTTTTACTTTTGTGCTCCTCCACGTTGGTGAAAGTATTGTGTACCCTAATGGTGACAGCCATTTCGAACATCCTACAATTACTGTAAAACCCCCGATATCTTTCCTCACATTTAGCCACTTATGTAGGCCTACTTTTAGATTTGTGGAGGCCCATGTTCGCTGGCAATAGAGTGCTTATGTATGCAGTACATATAGTCCACAGGTCATGAATGGAGACAACGAAGCGCTGTGCATGCACCACAGTAGTTGGAAGTGATGTAGCTCTACTTAGGTAACTGGCGGTGTGTTCGTCCAGACCGGGCAGCCTGTGGACTCGAGGCCCGTCGTGTTCCCCCGTAGCCCCTGTCTCCCCAGAATGTTACACCAAGCAGACCAGGAAATCAAGGTGCAATCGAAGCCAAGTTTACATTTACATGGTGGTGAGCAGTGGTCCTGGAACAGTGTGAGGAACCCAGAGATTAGGGTGGAGGTTGCTTTTGTCTTTGCCTGACAAACCCTTTCGGATTAAGAGTGTTTAAGCAGACAGGTGGAGAGTGAAGGGGCTGAGGTCAGCTGGTTATCTCCCCCTCCACCTTGAACGACATTGTGATTTTTACTCGGTGCCAGAAAGAAACAGTTAGAGTTAGTTTTATCGGCATTTCAACATTGATTTTACAAGCAATGACGTGAAGTGTACTACGCAGTGTCACCGGTCTTGAATTGGTTGACTTTTTGGGAATTCAGAATAAGTGGCTGTGGGCTTTTATTGACGAAGAGGTATAGAAGAGGAGTGAGACGACAGCCAGAATCTCAGCTGTCGTCCACGTGCTGGTTTTCCTCCTGTACAGAGTCTGTCTGTGGGATGTTTCACTACCTCTCATGTTGGTTATTTATTTCACTTCATAGTCGTCAAATGTACTCGTTGTTTTTAGATCTACTTGAAGCCTAACACTGTAAACAAAAATGTGCACAGAAATATATATGTACCGAGAGGGTGGAGCGAGATTAGCCAATTTGTTTTCTTTGTTTTTTTTAGTTTGTTTGTTTAATTGTATTCAGCTGAACTAGATTTTTAGATCTATATAAATAATTCAGGAAATACACTGTCTAAGGGCTAATCCATTTTGCCTATGCAAATCTGTTACTGTGGAGATGAGGGGAAGGGCCAAGCTGAGGTACCTTTCAGATGGAGTAGATGGAACAAGGTTTACATTGCCCTCTGCTGATAGTCTTCAATCTTATTCAGCAAAAATGTACGCTTATATATTTGTTTCTATATAAATATTATAACTAGTAATATACAGAGAAAATAGTATATATATATATATATATATATGCCTTGGTTATGAAAAAAGACACCTTCATGAAAAACAAATAAATTTGTTGTTGTTTCTGACCTGTGTTCTGAGATCTGGGCTGAACGACTCATGACTGGAAGATGTACCTGAATATACCTAAAGACCACAACCCATCCTTCACACGCCTGCCCATGCACAAACACATGACTACCCAATGACTGGAATACACACCTGCTTACGACCCAGACACATCTAACTACATTCAAGACATGCTTGGATATCCACTGACTGGAGGATGAGCCTCATGACTGCTATAGCATCCAACCTATCAGCTCCATTTCCTGACATACTTCAAAACCCACTGTTTCCCCTCAGTCCCAGGAGCTTGTGCGTGTGATAAAAGCCACCTGATGTTATCATTGATATTCGTATTCTGCAATGCTATTGTCCATTTCAGGTTCAAAACCATAATGATAATCAGTGGTGCTTACAGTGGCGTTTGTTCTGGAGTGTTGAAGGGCTATTTCAGACGTGAAAGCCTAGCGGAGATGTTGAAAACACCAGTCGCAAGCAGAGATATCTACCTCTTGGTTGCCAGATCCTGTGAAAGCCCTCTATCTGGCATATTATAATGTGTTTTAAACACGTTCATAAAACACCACAGAGACAACTGTTGATAGAGTCAGGGTGACAGGAGACAGGTGATCATGGTAATGGAGCAGGTTTGTCCTCCACAACGCTGATGACATGCAGTAGATTTTGATGGAAGTGATTGGATGGATCTCCATACAGACTATATATGTACAATAATTATAGAGGGAAATTGGAATGTCAGAGTTCCCCTCGATTTTTCATCATACCATTTTTTCCTCATGGCCATAATATGGTGTACTATAAATGTAAAATACATCACTGTTTAAAAACATGCCAATGTAGCTACATTCAATCAGACTGACCTTGCCGTAATTTCCGTGTGAACTTTTCTCTTGTCATCACATGAGGTTGATGAATCATTGTTATATGAAATTGCATGGTAATGTCAGGGAGACAGCTCTTCTGTGTCTCTTAGCTAACCCTCAAGTGCTGGAGCAGGCCAGGACCAACCCTAACCCTAACCCAGAGGCTATAGACACCAAAGCCTGAATCTTAACGGGTCCATTTGAAACGTATGGCACGACTACAAGGACCCTTATTTCGTCGTGTTACTTCTGTGAGAGGGCACCATTACAGCTGTGTCTTGTTCTAAGATAGCGTTCATTTTGTACAGGTATTTGGTTGAAGAGTTTTCTTCAATGCACACAACTGACAAGGCAATCACACTCTGTTTATTGATTTCGATGCCTGGACCTCCTATCTCCCCCTGTCTCCATGGAGATTATTTACGGCCTATCCCAAGACAAAACAACTCTTTTAAAGTCACTTGAGTGATTGAAAGTGATATTTTTTATTCAGCATGCTTTTGCTAAATGAAATAATAATTCAGTTATTTACCATAAACAATACTGTATAAGTATATATTAAAGTACTGCAGTATGCAGACAATTAGTAATGTTGGAACCCTTTTGAGAGGTTTATATTTTACTTCTAGTATGTTTCACTAATATATACAATATGAATATTGAATTCTTTTTGAGTGTGTTCTTATAGATTGCCTGAATGACTGAAACCCTCTTTATATTAATGAGAATAGGTCATAGTTGATCACTTCAGACAGAATGACAGAATTTAGTTGCATGATTTTACTGAGTAACCTTTAACAACCTAAAGGCCATTTTAAGTGTTTGAAATCTATGACTTCAACTGTCTAGACGGCATCCAGAAAGGTTGTTGCACAACAACTTCTGGTGACTATGAACATTTATTTCTGTTTATCAAGACAAGGGTCTAGAATGAGTCTATTAAAGTCCATGTAACTGATCTAGCTGTATGATATGATGTAACTTTTTATGAGCTGCTAAATGATCTTGCCATGGAATAGTAATCAAGGTAAACATGAGATTATGTAAATATCACTTAGGGCTTTACATATTCATGATTGAGTATGTTCATTGACCAGATACATTTTCAAGCTCCAAACTGACCTATAAATGAGTGACTGACAGTTTGTTCACCATCTTTAGAGACTCGACTTTACTCCAGAATGGTTGTGTTGCCTCCTGAGAACATTAATCTTCAGCAGAACAGATCGATCCTCTCCAGCGAACCTTCTGTTTTCATAGAATGGCCCTAGGCTCTTTAGAGAATGTTCTATTCAATAGAACAGATATATCATCTCTTGAGAATGTTCTCTTCAATTGAGCGCTTCTGTCCTTTTCTACGAGGTGGGACATGTCCCAGTAGACATGTTGAGAGAGACCCCTGGTCGTTGTCGCTTTTACAGAAGTGAAACCACTAAAACTCCTGCAATAGGGTGCAGAGTTGCCAAACGTTCTCCTGTTGCCTGAAGTCTTTCTTTGCTAGAATGTGCCAAAACACTGACTGTAAGGTGAACCGGCCTTCTCTGATCTCAACACAGGGGAAGAGAGGAACTCTCTTGTTAAACAGTGTGGTTTCTTTTCTTGCATTTAAGATTTTTGCTACAAACAAACACAACCCAGATTAAATCAACATCCCTCAACTCTTTTTGGTTGGCTTGTGTTGCCCTCTTTAGATGAAAGCTGAAGATGAAACGTGGGCCTGTTACTTGACTTTTCCTCTAAGAGCAAACATGGCAACCCTTTCACACTAGTGAACACATTTGTCACTGAGGTTTTCACAGGGATGATACACCCATGTACAGAAGGAGATATGTTCTGAGAAAATTAGTAATATTTTTGACAAGCACTGAACACTGGTGGTGTGTTTACCTGATGGGTCAACATGGGAGACATTTTATGGCTCAGCACTGAACACCTGTGCTCCCCACCTAAGACCCGAATGATAAACAATATATAAAAGATTTTGAGGAATACCTATCAGGTAATAATGAAATTGTAACGTTTGTGTCAAAAGATATGCTATTCACTATTGCTGTTTAATTGTTTTGTATTGTTTTTATTTATTTTAACTGGTCTATATTTCATTAGTTCTTTTATAACTCAAAAATACAGTGTTCATTAATGTTTAACTTATATTTCCTAACATATGGATCACCTTTCTGTTCGCGCTTGTTGAACCGTGATACATATGGATGTAGTTCAGTCTCTCTATTTGTTTACACAATGACATCTTGCATAAAAGAATATTCCAATCTATTGTAAACTGCCCTTGAATATCTATGTGTAATTTAAATAGTGCTGCTAGAGAAATAAATCAATTCTAAATGTAACATCTTACAATAAACACTTTTTAGACTTTTACCGCAGTGTGATTGTGAGTTATTTTGAAAAGTTGTGTGATCTAAACACCTGTTCTACAGTACAGTATGTCATTACAGCTTCAGCAAAAATAATTTTTCTGAACACCATGGTGCAGTGAGTTATCAGTCTGAATCCTGCATTTTGTCCTGGCCTCCGGCTACACATTTCCAATAAGAGATAAAATGCCTCGGAATTAGAGACATAATATTGCTGGAAACAACTCACACAACCCATGGTGCATCTAATCAATTTAAGCAGTTAGCCTGTGAACCTCACTAAACCAACCATCTTTATGCACGTTAGTCAGGAAGTAGAGGAAAAGGTGACGCTGTCTGTTGCTGGACTAGAACCCCTTTGACTGCTAGACAAAATATGTTCTCTAATCTTTGACCGAATATAAAGTGAACATAAATATGGGTTTATGAGGGATAAAAGAAGGTTCCATGTTTAAAGAATCAAAGAAGAGCCTACCTCTCAATTCAATTTTATTCTTACTGTTCATTTTTTCCCCTCAAAACTGTATTAACACACACACACACCACAATCATGTGTGTCTCCCCTTCCCAAATCAGTGGATTTGCGTAACTTTATTAACACACAGGAGTTCTCTGGTTGAAAAAGTCTGTGTTTATTCCAGTCTCTGGACCGACATGTTAGTTCATTTACATTCAAACAACAGGTGTCACCATGCTGTGGAACAGAGGAGAGGAAAAGAGGAGCAGATGTGGGTTTTATCCGCATTCCATCTTCTTCCATTTAGTGTGTGTTGGTGTGTTCTCAAACTGTTTTTGATCAACGCATGTGTGTGTATTTGTGTGTGTCCTCTCATTCGGTTTTTTGATCAGTCAGTGGCTCCTGGGATGCAGAGACAGAGGCAGAAGCAGATTCTTCCTGGGTCCTGTCCAATCCCTGGCTGAGGCCTCGGTCACCTGACTGCGTAGTGTCTCTAGGACCAATGGCTGTGTTGGAGTTTGAGGTGTCTATACTCTCATAGGCCTCCGAGGTCCACTGTGAGGGGAGTGGAGGGAAAGACCAGAGAAAGTCCTGGATTGATCAGAGGCTCTTAAATGTACAGTCAACTACTTGAAGGGCAACCAACACATAGCATATATAATCATTAATTATGAAATAATGATTTGATGAACTAGTAGAAGGTGGAGTTGAAAGCAAGGCGTAGAGGTCAGTGGGTCAGCGGTGAGGTACCTGTGTTGCCCGGCTGCTGGAGCGATGTGAGGGTCCGACGGCGATGTTTACACTGCTGGAGGACTGCGTGTCGGTGGTGTTGCCCCCCTCGGCCGCCGACAGGCCCGAGATCACCAGGCCGCTGGAGAAGCTGCGCTTACCGAACAGCAGGCTGAGGGTGGAGGAGGAGGAGGACACCTGGCTGGAGCGCTGCTGGGCTGCCGCAGCCAGCTGGGAGCTCAGGCCTCCCGCCGTAGACAACCGCGGGACCTGAGGGAGAGTATGTTAGTATGTATCTATGTGTGTGTATGATTGTTTATCTGTATTTATATATATGCAATCACTTTCCACTGCACTTTTTTAGGATAGCTTCTGTCCATACTTTATTGCACTACACTGTATATCCTGCACTTACTGCTATTGCACTTCTGGTTAGACCTAAACTACATTTCGTTGCCTTGTGTAATGACAATAAAGTTGAATCTAATCTAATTTATTGTATTTATTTATGATGAGTAGTTTAGTTATTTATTCGTGAGTGGTTTTAACCGGACCTCAGTATCTAATTTTGTTCTAGCTCATGTACCATGTTTTGGAATGACAATACAAAATCCTTAACCTTATCGTTACAGAGGAGAGGTGTGATGAGAGGCAAGGTGTGTGTGGAGGGGGCATATGTGTGTGTGTGTGTGTGTACCTGGGAGAAGATGGAGGCGATGGAGGTGTTGAAAGACAGCTGGCTGTTGGAAAGACGCTGCACAAGACCGTGGGCGGAGCCTGAGACCTGCTGGCTGTCTAGGATTGGCCCTGATTGGCTGGTGACAGGTGGGCGTTGGCTTTGGGGTTGGACCGACCGACTCCTGTACTCTCTCCTGCCTAGAACAACACACACGCACAAATGTTACACTAAAGCTTAAACGGTGTCCTGCAAACCAGTAACTCTTTAGTTTTCTTCTCGTCTGCTTTGGCAGGTATCTACTCTCCAGTCCACAGATTCATAAAGTACCCTAGCATCCTGTAAGATGGGGCGTCAGGTGGCTGAGCGGTAAGGGAAGCGGGCTAGTAATCTGAAGGTTGCCAGTCCGATTCCCGGCCGTGTCAAATGACGTTGTGTCCTTGGGCAAGGCACTTCACCCTACTTGCCTCGGGGGAATGTCCCTGTACTTACTGTAAGTCGCTCTGGATAAGAGCGTCTGCTAAATGACTAAATGTAAATGTAAGATGGTGCTGGTGTGTGTTTCCCTGGTCGTGCCGAGGTACCTGTGGTATGGTGCCGGCTGGCCTGGGAGGTCCTGGGCCGGGCCTGGTACAGACTCAGGCTTTGGGAGGTGATGGATGGATGGTTCTGACTGAGGGTTGATGAGCCACCTGCACAATCCACATCCTCCATGTTCACCCCACTGTTACAGCTGGTCAGGTTGTCCTTGCGCACCCTGGAACACAAACACACACATGAACACACATGGACACACACACACATCCTCCTGCACACACTAACTACTGTAAAACAGGCATCAGAGATAATGTATTCTTGCTGACATAGCAGGCTTCCAATCTGTGCTCTTACGCTAGTGCTGAAATTGAGGAAACACATTTAACTCAAGGGTAATGAATTAGACTTATAAATCTAATCTAATCTGAGATGAAAGCCTCGCATAAGAGGCTTAAAGAGTGCTTCTCGGGTTCACATACACACACGCACACACTTATACATAATAGTGCCATTAGCAGAACAGTGGAAGCTAATGAAGAATTATTCAGATGAGGCAGGCTGCTAGCTAGCATGTTCCCAGGCCTCAGGCTAGTATAAAGGGGAGAAGAAAAAAGAGAGAGGTAGGAAGATGAAGAGGGTGCTGTCGCAGCACAAAGACTCTGGCAGCTGTCCCAATCTCTCCCCTTCTCCCTTAAATGCACCCCTTTACACACACACACACACACACCCCACACACACACACACACACCACACACACCCTCCCCAGCACTCACCGTAGCCATTTGGAGCAGAGCCAGCTGCGAATGGCGTCCAGGCTGAAAGGCCCGCCCCAGATGCTCCTCAGCTGGCCATGTGTGCCCATGTAGGACGTCGTCAGGGGCGACACATACATGGGGTATCCCAGCGGCTGGTCACATGACGAGTTAATCATGTTCCGCAGAGCCTGCTTAGAGTTCTGGATGCTGCCACGTTCCGGGTTCCTGTTCCGTAGGAACACTAGTTCCTGTTGTTGCCCCGCCCACAGGCCTCGCACGCACTCCTTATTGATCTGGGGGGATAGGGGGGTTAGAGACAGGAGTATGTTGTGGAAAATCATAACAAATGGACAACCTTAATCTTAACTCTGGAGTCAGGTGGCTGAGCGGTTAGGGAATCGGGCTAGTAATCAGAAGGTTGCCAGTTCGATTCCCGTCCAAGCAAATGACTTTGTCTCCTTGGACAAGGCACTTCATCCTACTTGCCCTGTGTGTCCCCGTACTTACTGTAAGTTGCTCTGGATAAGAGTGTCTGCTAAATGACTAAATGTAAACCCTGACCTGTCTTTGACATCAACACATCTCACACCACTGCCTCACCTTGATGACCTTGAAGCTGAGGTGGCGTTTGTACAGCATGATGATCTTGTACTCGTCCGTGCCGTCGTCCACCATGTGGCGAAGCGTGAGCAGCGTGTCGCGGCTGGACAACACCGCCTTGCGCCAGGCGGGGTCGCTCTCGTGGCAGATCACCAGGCTGCCGCGGTAGTTACTGATGGCCTCGTACAAGATGGACGCCTCCTCCGTCTCCTCCAGACACGTGAAGTGGTCCTGAGTGGCCGATGAAGGATGGTCAGCATTGAGAGTCAGGCACTCCGTATCTGACTCACAACGTACACATCGCTCTCCTCGTCGTTCATCTCCTCGTCGTGAGGAGGTGAACAGGTCGACTGGAGTGCGGGTGTAGTTGTGATGGTGACAGGACAGCGTGGCTGTTTCACTGCTAGTTTACCTGATGGAGTTTGAGGCTCATCCTAACCCCAGGAGCCACTACCTTCTGCAGTAGGTCCATGTCCGCAAACACCCACTCATCCTTGGTGGCGATACGGAAGTCCCCCTTAAACAGGGTGTTAAACCCATACAGGAAGGACTCCAGACTGAGAGGAAAGGGGCAGGGAGACAAGGACAAAGGGAGGGAGGGGAGGAAGGAAGGAAGGGAGGGGGCAGGAAGTGAGGGAGAGAATTATAAATGGCAGACTAAGTGGTGTAATGTAACTGCCCCCTTTTGGAACATCTATGCAACTGCAGACCTATCCATCTGCAATTCCAGATGTTTTGATGATATATACACATTTCCTTGTTTACTTGTTGTTTTTGTTTACCTGTTGGACATGTTGTGTGAGGCTGTTCCCAGTGACCTCCTCCCCAGGACAGAGAGAGCGTAGCACAGAGTAACCAGAGGGGAGTCCTCGTCACACTCCACAGGCTGCAAACACACACACACACACATACACACACACACAATATCCATATACTGTATTAATTCAGTGAAGGTACTGTCAAACTTTTTATGAAGAAAATTATATTTAATGGCCCCCATTGTCAGTTGTAACAAAAGCTGTCCCACCCACATTTTAAAACAAACCTACACCCCTGGTGAAACTATGATGAACAAATGGCACTGTTCCCACTTGAGCTCTCTAACCAGAGGACTGACTAGTCCTCTTGTCTGTCCCTCTAACTGTCTGTCTGTCCTCCTGACTGACCTGCTCCATCTTGTTAGCGCAGTACTGGATCCACTCCAGGTAGACGTTGCAGAAGCTGGCGCGTGTGACACCCTGCAGACAGTGGACATAGTCCTCGTCGATCTTCACGCTGAACACACCAGGGTCTCTCTCAATGTGGTGCCACTTGGTGTAGGAGGTGAGGGCCTCCTGGAGGGCCAGGTCCTTCAGCCATGTCTGCAGCTTGGAGCACTGCACCAGGTAGTAGATGATACTCTGGACGGGGAAAAACCGGAGAGGGGTCATAACACTAGTTCAGAAATAACCATAATGTGAGATTCAGTTTGTTTAGGTTAGGAAGGAATTCAGTTTGACTAGGTTAGGTTAGTAAGGCCTGGGACCTTACCTTCAGATAGTAGGTGACCAGCAGTTTGCGGAGGTCGTACACCTGCAGCATGGTGGCAGCGCTGTTCTCGCTGATGCTGTAACCCTCCAGCAGGTACTTGGTGGTGGTCACCTCCCAGGCCAGCCAGCGCAGGTTGAAAGCCGCGTTGCAGGACAGCACGTGGGGCAAGTGGCCCGGCTCACAGCAGCAGCAGCCCTCGTCCTCCTCCACCCCCTCCGTGATGGCCTCCACCTCCCTCTGCTGGCAGTAGGTACCTAGGCAGGAATGGGGGGGGGGGGGGGGGGTGTCACTGATAAGGTGTCTGCAGGCCTCTGCTGAGCATTCACCCTGTAAAAGCTGCCAAAGGGTCAAAAAAGGTGCCTGACCTCTGAACTCTAGGCCCCGGAGCTGGAAGGTGACGAGGCCGTTGCCGACCTCCACGATGTGGACGAAGGCGTTGAGGTAGTCTGAGGCCAGGATGAAGCAGTCTCCAGAGCTGTAGTTCCCCCAGCGGCCCAGCAGGAGGTCCCCACACAGGCTGTGCTGCAGCGAGCGTGTCAGGTACTCATAGAAGATGGAGTTTAGGTTGTTGTCATCGCATCCTGGGGACAGAGGAAGGGCTGGTGATGAAGGATCGTTCTTTGTTTGTTTTTTTGGTGCTCTAAATTAAAGTGTGGTATGTATACAAATAGAGGTTACCAGTCTCTTTATCCACCTGAGACACCAGTCTGCTGTTGGAGTTGTCTATACGTTTGGTGCTGCAGAGATAGAGAAGAGCAGAGGAGAAGAGACCCGAGAAGTGGAGGGAGAGAGAGAGAGAGAGAGAGAGAGAGAGAGAGAGAGAGAGAGAGAGAAAGAGAGTGAGAGAGAGAGAGAGAGACAGAAAGAGAGAGAGAGAGAGAGAGAGAGAGAGAGAGAGAGAGAGAGAGAGAGAGAGAGAGAGAGAGAGAGAGAGAGAGAGAGAGAGAGAGAGAGAGAGAGAGAGAGAGAGAGAGAGAGAGAGAGAGAGAGAGAGAGAGAGAGAGAGAGGAGATTGGGCACAGGTCAGAGCAAACAGACATGCATGACATTATGGATGTTATGCAAGTACAAGGTCTGATAAACAACACTACAAGCCCGAGCTGGATTCCAGGACATTCTGAGTGTTCTTTTTCAGACCTCTCAAGTCGCTGTTGTGTAAGAATAGGAAAAGATGTCTTCATCAATAAGTTAGAGAGTGGAGTAGCTTGTCTCGTTTCCTTGAACCTAGTCAGGGCTACAACACTTGGCAAAGGTGTTTGTGTGTGTGTGTGTATGTATGTGCGCGCAAATGACATCATCTGTCAGACAGACTTGCTCATACAGGGAGGTCTGTGGCGCTTGCTGGGGGCACATGGAGCATACATATTTCAAAGACTTTCTTTCTCTCCTGCTATCCTGCTCTATCTGAAGCTGCTTTCTCCTGTCCAATAATTTCATTCAGCGTCTACTCTCTACTCCCCTATTTCTAGTTCTACTTGTCTTCCTCCCCAGGGCTTACAGTCAACATCCCTCTACCTCTTTCCTGACTATACATACGTCCACAGGAGGGTGGGGTTCTTACTTGTAGTTCCTCTCCCAGAACTTGACGGGTCGTGGGTAGGAGGTTATAAAGATGGCGCTGCCCAAGAAGGGGCTGAGGGGGGTGTAGAACAGGGTGGTCAGCAGGGTCTGCAGCAGCAACATGGCCGAATCTGAACTAGGAATCAAGGTCTCGCCTGGCAGCCAGAATACACACACCACAAGACATACACAAACATGCAGATAGACATGGTACTCACACATACAACCTGTACCCAGGTTAAGAAACCGCCATGCATAGCCACACACACACAAACACCACAAAACACGGGGTAAATGACGGCCTGTTCCTGGGTTTAAGGATACGAGGCACTGCGAAGGGCTGGGCGAAGGCGTGGAAGGCGGAGCCCCAGGCGATCTGCCAGGGAGCGATGTAGACCATGATGAAGTGCAGCTTCAGGAGCAGTTCCTTCAGCTGCAGGGGAGAACGACACAGCCAATAAGCACCTGGAGGTCAGAGCGTGCGGCCCTAATCACCTGGGAGGGTGTCTGGGAGGACACGGTGGTCCGAAACCAAGTTTCTGTCAAGAACCTCTCAGATCTCCAGGAGAGGAACACAGACTGCTGTACGTGTGAGTCACAGAGACACACACACCCACATTCAAACCTACACAACTCCACACACACAGACCCAACACAAAGAAAGAACAGGCTGTCCTTTGTACCCCCTCCTAAAATAGCTAGTAGATAAGATAGTCAGGAAGAAGAGCTACACACAAGGGAGGTGTGGGCGATGTCTTACTGCCTCAACACTGCTACTACACATCTGTAATCCCTAGAGAAACTTGGGAGGCTGATGTCAGTTCTCTCCGCCCACTGGGTAGGGAGGGTGTGGGAGAGCGTGTAGGGGGGAGTCAGAAGTGAAGAGGCTGGGTCGCCCTGCTAGTTCACTGGATTTGTGCACATGTAGGCAGAGGCCTTATCACTGTGGCCTGGATTCGAATCCGGCCTTGGCCTTTAGTGGCATGACTGCCCCTCCCTCTTACTTCCCTGCCTTCCCTGTCAAACCTTACTTAAAACCGGCTAAAAAAAAGCATGGAAAAAAACTAAACACATTTTTGGAGAAAAAAGCAAGAATTGAAAAGGCCTACTTCGAGTCTGTGATATTCCCTCGGCTTCCAGCATTTGTATCATTTATTTCTGTGTGTGTGTACGTGTGGGCACGCACGTCCCGGCCCGGCCCCCGACTGACCTTGTGGAAGACTATGGACATGATAAAGAAGTCGAGCAGGAAGCTCTCGGACTTCTCGCAGTCGAAGGTGAAGAAGAGGATGGTGAAGAGGAGGGTGACGAACTGGAAGCTGGGATTGCAGAAGGAGGAGCGCAGGAGCTTCATCCCAGCAACTGTCATCAACAAGACATCACAGCTGGAGCGAGACACAGACACCTGAGCCACTCAGGTCCAACACAGGCCCAGCAAAGCAGCAGCAGCAGCAGCAGCACACTAACATCCTGCTCACAACATGACATCATCGCATGCTCAGCACAGTGTGTGCTCAGAGGCAGCCTATGTTCGTTAGAGTCTCTTCACTGACAAACAGTTTAATTGTTAGCTTGATAGACTGCTGCCTTAGGATAATACAGATGTTTAACGGTAGTGTCGGAACGGCTTAACTTGGTGAGCGACAGGGCGGGATGAAGGGGGAGATGGAGGGCGTATGGGGGGAGAAGGGTTTCTAGAATCATCTAGAGGAGATGACAGAAGAGGGGTTGGAGAGGAGTATGATTGTTAAGTTGAGAATAAGGGCGAGGAAATCTGTTTTTATTGTTAGGGGGGTGTGATGGGAAGGAGAGGAGAAGGGAGGAGAGGAGAGGGGAGAGGAGGAGATGGGGGAATGCAATAGAAGTACGGTTTGCCAGTCAGGAGAAGATAGAGAGGATACTCACTGGATGCCCAGTTTCTTCCGATGGCTGAGAGAGAAGCCTTCGTTCGTGAGTGCGCTCAGCACGATGGCAGGGTAGATGACGTACTTCTCGAAACAGAGCAGCCCCACGTAGAGACGCTCAAACCACATCAGCTGGGCGTCCTCTGAAACATGAAGCCCACGCTACAATCAACCAATCAAATCAAACCAAAAATCATTCACAAGAGAAAAGCTAACAAAACTGTCCTCCCTGTCAGAGTGAACCAGTAACAGCAGTAAAAGGTCAGGTGTCCCGCCTGGTCCTGACCTCGCGGTTCGAACTGCCCGTACTCCTTGCTCTTGAGGACAGGGTGAGAGATCCAGAGCCAGGGGTGCTGCTTCCTCATCTGGGGGATCAGGTAGTGGGTGACCATGCCCACTGTCCCCGCCAGCGCATACAGCACAATGGTGACAAACGGCTGGATGGGGGAGAAAGGGTGAGTAAGGGGGTAGAGTGAGATGGGGAGGAACAGTGAGAGAGGGGGAGTAGGGTAGTAGTGGTAAAATGATCATATTATTTTTTTTATACAGAATTGGAAGTGTACTTCAAATGTACAGATTTCTGTTTTTTATGTTTGTACTTATACTTTGTGAGTAACTTATGTTTTTCCACTTGGGGGGTTAAAGGATTCATCAGGGTCTGACAAACTGACCTTAAGGGACAGGAAGACAGTGCTTGCTGTGATGGCGAAGGTTAGGATGTAGGCGATGGAACACACCACTAGATCTGAATACAGAATCTCCTTCTGCAAACAAAGAAGAACAATATACAGAATGTTACTGTGTTACACCATCCTCACCTTAACTTTATTTTTTTTCCTGTGAGAGGAGAAAAGGTAGTTATTCTCACCACAGAGTTCCTGAGCTTTTCCGGTAGGGGGTCCTTGATGCCCGACGCATCTTCATCCTCCTCTTCGCTGTCCACCAGGGCTGGCATCAGTTTAGACTTGATAAGAGACCTGGTAGGGGGGTGTTAGTTGAAGGATTAGGGATTACAGGGGTAATTATTATTCGGGGTACAGTGTTATGGTTGACTGTTTACAACTGTGTAGACAAGTTGATATCCAATAGAGGCAGAGGGGCAGAAGGATAGACACACAAGACATAGACAGGGACAGAAACTGAGAAGGCCAGCCAGCCAGCCAAAACACCAGTACGTACAGGAGGACCGAGGGGTCGCTGCTCTGGCGGCTCAGGTGGTAGGACAGGACCACCAGCAGCCCACAGAACCCTGAGAACAGAGCTGGTGTGTGCTGCTCATCCCACGGCTCCTGGACAACCACACACGAGACAGGAGGTTACAGGCGACAAACAACATGAACCAGTAAGTGCCAAATATTCATATTCTGTAAAGGAGAGGAGAAGACAGGACAAGGCATCCTCGTGTTTTCTTTTTCTTTTCAGTCAAGTCTCTCTATCGGGGAACGTGAGCGTTCACTTCAGTTTAACAATCGTGTGCACTGCAGTTAGTGTTGGCACGACATTCTCACTATTACTATGATATTTTGCTTTTCTGCCGTACCAACATCAGGGAGCTTTCCTGGAGCACTTTTTACTCTTGGACACATTAATACCATCAGTTAGAATACTAAATCAGAAGCTGGCCAGCAAGCAAGTCTGAGAGAAACTCACTCAGACAACCAGGACCCAGCACCTCTGCAGCCCTCACTAGCCTGCCAAAGTACTCTCTACCAAGCTAGTCAAAAGCTTTACATATACCTCTCCTACACACTGCTTTACTCGGCTTCACCGCACTCTCTCACACAGCACATTCCCAGAACTATGGCAACTGAAATAGAAACACTTTCGCATTTGATACAGGCATACCCATTCTAACCCTAGCCCAAGCCCACCAGTGAGTTCAGGAATACCTTGAGAGCCCCGAAACAGAAGCCGTAGAGCAGAGAGAAGGCTGTCAGGCTGCGGAGGAGGCTGTACACGGCAGAGTGGAGCCCGGTGGCAGCTAGCAAACACGGTTGGATTCAGGGGTTTACATAACAACGTTAGATATTTCGACCTGGTTCATGCTAGTAAGAATGTTTCCATAAAAGAGAGCACCACAGACCTGTGCCACCGAAGAAGTGCATGTCGATCTGCTCCAGCAGGTAGATGACAAAGGTGTTAATTTGGGGAAACAGTCCAACGAGGAACGTGATGGGGAAGCAATAGGTAAAACCTGAAACAAAGAAAGCAATTACAGACTGTGGACTGGCATAATTATAGAATCCAAATCAAACCAATGTTTAATTTCAACAAAGCTATGGCGGCAAGTCTTTTCCACTCCATACCTGGTAGATGTCAGTAGGATATAAGTGTCAGTGCCATACCTACTAAGATGTCTCGCAGGAAGCGGAGGGTGTCCGAGATAGCGATGGTGATGCCGTAGATGCTGGAGACAGGAAGGTCTTTCATCCTGAGGCTCTGCTCAAGCAGCCAGATCAGACTGCAGAATATACAGAAGTAAGCTGCGCGACTGTAGGCTACCAGCTGGTTATGGCCCTGGAAAGGGAAAGGGTGATCGATTTTAAGAGAGGGAGAGATAGAGAGAGTCAATATATCTAGTCTGGAGCAGTAGTGCTTTTTGTGCAATCTTTGACTTTAATGACTTGTTATGACTTATGATTTAAGACTTACATGGGTAGGTGAGGCAGCATCAGGTTGAACACTCTGCAACACAAAAGGCACGACATAGAGTTCACAGTCTGTGTACAGTAAGCTATCAGCTAAAGATAGACTTCACTGTGTGATAGGCAGTGTGAAGGGTCATCTGCGCTACCTTGAGCAGAGAGTACTGGCAGCTGGCAATGACGAGGCAGAACTGGAAGACCCAGAAGTCTTTGAAGCAGCCATGGTTGAGCAGAACAAATCCAAGGAACGACACAAGGAAGGCCAGAAATACCGCCACCAGATTCTCCACAACATCCTGGTTCCTATAGGGCCACATAGCCTACCTATTAAACACTCAAACTGCTTCACACTGACCTGACCAGTGACCTACTACAGTACACCTGGTTGTGGGAATAGTGCAAACTTTTATCAGTGTTTCTATTGCTTACCAACAGTTATAGGTGAAGTGGCTATTTACCTGTCCAATAGGGCAAGCAGAGTGAGTCTATCATACAGGAGGTTGATCCACTTCCCTGGAAAGAGTTTGAGTTTGTAGTAGAGTTTCCTGGAGGGCTTCTCTTGAGTGGAGGTCTCCGACGACTCGTCTATAGAGTCCTCTTCCTAGAGAAAACATTGTCGGAAAATCAGTCACATAACGGCACAATTCATGTGGATCATCAATCTGTGTCAACACAGATTCTGTGTTGGCCCCTGCATAGAGATACTGTGATATCAATGTGTTCACATACAGCACTGTTCAATAATATCAGTGGGCCTACTTCATAATTGTGAATGAAGGAGTAAAGTGCTTCTTGAAACCCTATCTCAAACCTTAAAAGGAAAGAAAAGACCACAATGCACCTTTCCTGCACATTAATCACCTCATAGCAATGTCTAGTTGGCATTCCTTCCCTCAGCAGCCATTAGTTGGCCCGGAGCCTCTACAGAATGGTGTTTGCTGTCAGCCACAGACTAGGAGCTAGGAGCTATAAGCTGTAGGTGGAAGGCTATGGCTGAGTCATATGAGATCTCTGGCCAAGCACCAGACTTCTCATGAGGCTGTGTAGTGCGATGAATGGCTGCTGTCGATTGTAGGGCAGAGTCACAGAGCGAGTCAGATTTTTAGAGGCAAAGCAACACACGCTGGAATCGAAGGAAAATAAATCAATTTCAGAAATCGATCGGGGAGAATCACCTGGAAGATCTCTGGATGTGTTCTACGAGGGCGGATCCTGTGGGCAGGGATGATCCGGCGCTGAAATGGGCAGTCGGAATGCCCACCCACCAGACCGTCCTGGCACTCCGAGTTGGAGGAGGTAGAGAGAAGGTCACTAGACACACACACACACACACACAAACAAACACTCGCAACATAATTATTTGTATATTGTATATGTTTTTAGGGTATATATTTTAGATTTTCACCAGATCATTCAACACATGATACAATCTTTCATATTTTCAAACAGCCTAAAATGAGTGAGTTGTTACCACATGTTGCCAGTAATGAGTTCCGCCCCCAGTGGCAGGTTCAGGACTCTCTCAGCATACAGCTTCCTGGGTCTGTCTCCTGGGAGCAAGAACACAGGAGCAGACAAACAGTTAGAGACCACAGAAGAGTCCACCAGGTCCAGATGTAGTAGGGTGGGACAGAACAATTTTCTATGGACGGTGTGGAAGGTGTAGTAGCTACTCACTGTGTACAGTGTGGAAGGTGTAGCAGCTACTCACTGTGTACAGTGTGGAAGGTGTAGTAGCTACTCACTGTGTACAGTGTGGAAGGTGTAGCAGCTACTCACTGTGTACAGTGTGGAAGGTGTAGTAGCTACTCACTGTGTACAGTGTGGAAGGTGTAGCAGCTACTCACTGTGTACAGTGTGGAAGGTGTAGGCATCTTCCTTGTTGGTGGCCTCTGGCCTGCATATGACCTGCAGCATGGAGCTTTCTGACTGGGAGGTCTGGGAGGGGAGGGAGTCATAGTCTGGGTCCTTCTCCCTGTCTGTCTGGGGGCTAGTCAGAGGACATAAGCCATTGTAAGACATCACTCTGATCTCACACAAACGATGGTTTGCCTCCCATACTCTCTCCGTCTATGATAGCAGGCCGTCATAGATATAAGCCATCTCTTGGAAGTTATTAGCGGGCGACCATTCTTTTTATATTTACATAGAGGATATTTTCCATGATGCCTTTTCTCCATGTCGTTACTGTACCTGTCAGGGGAGACGATGGGTATGGGTTTCTCCAGGATAGTGTGGAGGGTATCTGTGGTGGCCAGGCTGTTGGGCGGGTTAGGACGCTCCAGCTGCTGGCTCTCCGTGTTTGGCTCTGTGTTTGGCTCTGTGATCGGCTCATCGGGTTTGGGAGTCCCACTCAAGTCTTCTGGAAACAGGTGACAATGAAACATATATTGCTACTTTACCATTCACTCTAACACAGCTAGACTTTACTTTAGAGATAATTTAAGTGATAGTTTGGTATATTTCAGAACAGGAATAGTCTATTTTGTTACTAACAATTTAGTGACTAATTAATTTTTTATTTATAATGAACAGTCGTAGCAATCGTCTAGACCCACCTTCTTCTACTTCTTTCTCCTCCTCCACTGGCCCCTCTTCCTGTTGGTTGGTCCCGACCCCCCTAGTGCTGATGGACCCAAGCAGAGAAACAAACTCCAGGAAGTTGGTCTCATTGGGTGTCTGGCCCTCCTTGGCCTCCAGGTCTGACTTGGAGCTGGTCATGGTGGGGTGCTGGTTCCTGTTCTTGGCCCGGTCCACCAAGAGCACTGCATCCTTTCCACTGTCCATGCTCAGGCCTCGGACGTGAGTCCTGCCGCCAGGCCCCAGACAGTAGCGACCCAAAGCAGGCGGGATACGCAGGAAGCCATTTGCGTCCATGTTGAGCTCTGGGGGGTCATTCTCTTCATTGTGGGAGTCGACATCAATGCCTGACGAACTATTTTCATTGGTTAGCTGAGGACTGGGACTGTTCTCATTGGTTAGTTGGGGGCTAAGATATTCCTGGTCCAGCTGCACCACATCAGAACTCACTAGATCCTTGGCCAACTCAACATCCGGACTGGTTAATGCCTGCTGAGAAGGGTCTGTCTCAGAGACGCTCTTGCCCTCACCCTCCCCTTCCCCCTCCTCTTCAGGTGAGTCAAAGGTTATAACAGGGATCCTGATGTGGCAATCTCCAGTGTTGGGACCTCCTCCCTGGTGGTCTCCACCCCTCTGGGCGTGTGCCTGGGCAGACTCTAAGATGCTCTGCTTCACCGACTCCTCCAGCTCGGCTGCTGTCTGGGCATCGCAGCTCATGGTGATGATGATCTTCACCGTGTCGCTCTCCTCCAGCCGAGCCGACGGGGGCCCCGAGGTGTCCACCAGGACCACAGCAATCTCATCTGAACAGTAAGTTTCCTCCAATGGGTGTTCCTGGACAAGGGCGGGGTGTGGGGGTGGGAGAGCTTCCTGGCAGTCTTCAGGGATCTCTAGGCAGTTGTTGTTGGGATCTTGGTGCCGTTTCTCCTTATCGTCATGCTCCTCCTCTACCTTCTCCTCCTCTTCGCTCTCCGGATCACTCCCCTTGGAGGGAGGTAAACCTTCGTCTGCATCCTCCCTGCCGCCATCCTCCTGGTCTACATCCTCCTTGTCTTGTTTGTCTGCAGCGGCAGTCTCCCTGTCATGCCCAGAGCTGGGCCTCTGCTGGGCCTGAAGCAGGGGGGCACCCAGGTCGGGATTGGGGCTGGACAGGTCATCAGGGGATGGGTCGTCCCCAGACATCACAGACCCTGTGGCTCTCGCCTCCGCTCTGCTTTCACCATGACCTGGAGATGGCAATGAACACACAGTTATGGAAACAATTCTCCATGACCGCATTTATTTACTGTGACTGTAACAGCTCTTAAAGCTGCAATTGGTAACATTTTAAAATAAATTCAAATAGGAGAAATAGTGCTCTAGATTCTTGTCTGAACTTCTGTGCCTTCCTCCAGTTTGACTTTGATTGACAGGGGTTTCACAACATAAGTTAAGGAGGGAGGCCTGCCTCGTCCAAGGCTAGAACAGACAAAACCTTTATTTTTTGACTGAAAAACATGCACATTTCATTAATGCCAATACATTACACACAACTTAACTAAAACAAACTATTGCACACAACATGGATGGATTGAATCTTATTTCTAATTTGACTATTATACTGCAGTGTAAGATGAAATTGCTGGACTTTAGACACTAAATGCCTTTGGCCTAGGGGAAAAATACAATTGTATTGAATTTTACTAAGTGAAAAACATTGCCAGGGTAGCAGCCTGTCCAAGTTTTGCAATCTCCTCCTCTGCACTTTTATCATGGCCAGACTTTATGAGGTAATTTACTCGTATAAACCAGCTGATGTCTGCATGCCTATCTAACACTGGCAAGTGGGAAAATGGTCCATTCATCTATGCAATCATTTCAAGGATAGCAGTAGCTACAGTACACTTTGTTCGAACTATGCAGTATGAGAACGGTTGTCAAAATCCAGGTCAGTCTCTTTGAGCACAGAGAAAATACAGGTACCTTCAGTAATCTTCACATCCTCTGCCTTGGAAAACTCCTGTAAGGATGACAGATACAGACCATGATCAAGATTAATAGACCGTTAAAATAAAATAATGTATCATAGTCAAAGCATGACAGTATTATACTGGTTAGGTTATGGTCCAGTATACTCACCACTCCTATCAGTCCCGAGTCGGTTTCAGTCTGTTTCACCGTGACCTGAATCACTGGACTAGGCCTGTTTCTGGTCAACATTGTCATGGCAACGCTGTCTGGTACAGTGCTACTCTTTCTGTTGGGAAAGACAGAAATAATATGTTGGTGGGATTTCTAATATCATATAACTGTGTGTGTTGGTGCATGGGTGTGGCAGGGTCTTACCTCAGTCCGTCTGGCAGACCGGAGTCAGAGGCATTGCTCTTCTTCTCTGGTCCTCTGCTGACATCAGAGAGGCTGCCCTGGGGCACGGCTTCGCCGCGGTCAAACATCAGGTGGAGGCGGTAATTGGCTGCCTTGATGAGGATGAAGAAGATGGTGACAGAGGTGCAGTAGATACTGAGGGCCATGGTGGTGGGGGGCAAGGCCTAAGAAAGGAAAATAACACAGTTGTCTGGGCATTACATAAGCGTAACTACTACACTAATTTATTCACAAATATACAAGGTCAGTAGTTCTATATGTAGCTCAGGTCATAACAAAATGTTCTTCTGAGTTTCACACACACTAGGCCTATGTCTTTTGAACAAAAACAATCAGAGAATCACTTTGGTAAACATAACAAGGTTGTTATGTTGACTTGGACTAGAAATAGTATATGGAAGACGAAAATCTCTGGAATTTATCTAACCCTAACAATTCAGCCACCTTAACTGTGAGTTAGGGTTAGCTCCAGTATACTGAACGGTTAAACCAGAACGTATAGCCTAGAGATGAGTCATGCGTGACCATAGAGGTAAGGATGGTGAGGTGTGTCGTGCAGGTCTTTGTGTATAGGCTACACTCACTCTCTCTCTTACAACGCATGTCTCGACTATACAGACATGCGTTACATCGTAAAACTGCAGCATGCAGTGAAAAATGCGACAACACCTTCTCTTTTAAGAAAACGAAAGAACAATGATACTCTTATCCAAAACAATATGTGACAAAAATGTAGGAAGGTTGTTATCATTAAAAAACGTGTAAGTCTATGATGGTGCTTCTTGATGCAACCGTGCACTAAAACGTTACAAACTGCACATAATGCGGCCTTCGTGTGTTATGTTAACTCACCAAATGTAGTGACAATGGCAGCATAAGGAGGAATATCCATAAATAAAGATGACAAGAATTGTTGAATTTGTTCTGATCTGGGTCGTGGTACCATCCTCCTGTCAGTGATGCCCAAACCCCCTGCCGCAAGGTCTGTACCACCTGCGAAACCATCCTCTCAGCGGCGATGGATGCTGCTACAATGTAACTCGACGTAAAAATGCATATGGTCGCCCCATTTCCTACGCTGTTATAATATAACTATCCATTATGGACTCCATCAAGCAATTTATGACTGTTTTAGCCGCATCGTTCCATCCGTGTTTCAGGTCACTCATTACGGCTGTGGTCCTCATTCTGTCCCGTCTTCCTCTGTCGGTCCAGCTGCGCTTCTAATTGAATAGCCTCTCTTCTCTCCTCCCTCCCTTCACCTCACGGATGCTGCGTCTCAGCTCCGCACAAATCCCATGCGGGAAAATGTACATAGAATGGCATAGAATAGAATATAATCAAATAGAATAGAATATGCTACAGAATTAAACATGTAAGACAAAATTCTGGTATTGGAATTGTTTAATTTTAAATGTAACTTATTTTAAATACACAGACAGGCCTAAGGCTTGTATGTTGTTTATAGTATTTCACAGGCCAATTACAATTAAATTGGCTATCTAACACAACCACTTATTTTATACGATCACTACCAAGACCCAAGAGCAATGAGGTTCTCTCAAGCGCCCGGCCTTTAGTTTATTTATGAAATTACTGTCTGCTAAACCCATTATGTGAGTGTAGAGAAAGCTTAAATTGGTCTTCCACACCTAACGGTGTGTTTGTGTGGTGAGTGAATTTACAATAGAATAACCTGGTTTTATAATCGTCATATTGTGTATGTGTTGTATTTGTCATTCTCGATTCATTGCTATAATTCCTGTAAAGGCGCGCTCTCCTTTCACGTTTCCAAAGGATGCTCCTCCCTGCCCTGTCCCACTGTTCCTTTTCAAGTCACATGGGGGTAAAGTCACCAATCAGGGTGTAGCTCATGCAGCTAAGCATCCCACGGCCAGGGTCCGACAGTCTAGGAACGATGGCGTCGCCAGTGGATTGTTTTGATCAAAGTTGTTGGAACTTTTCTTTTGGGCTGTTATTCTGCAACTAAACGGTGGATTCTGCTCTCAGCCTTTATAACAACGCAATGAGAAGAAACCAGCCTGGCAAAGAAATGCCCAACTTGTGTTCAAAGTTTTCAAGTGTCAGTGTGCAGTCAAATGGGCTGACCTAACAAGGCTAGCTAAGCTACGGGGAGCTAAAGGTTTGGAATGCGATTTAACTGTAACGTAAACTAGTCAACTGGCAGGCAAACAGGCAGAACTTTGACGCCAGTAGGTGAATATGTTTCTATGGTGTGTTATTGGATAGTATCGTTGTTCATGAACGGAGTTTGTTAGTCTTAATTAATCTTGCAGGTGATCTTGTAGCACCTGAGAAACCTCATAGCTCGATAGATAATTCAGGAGCTATTTCCCCAGCTAGTACTAGCAGAGATAGCTAGCGTTAGTCTTGAAAAAACCCTTGCAGGTTGTTTAATCAGATGTTTTTTGTCCATGGACCAAGGAAAGACAAGTTTAAGTAGGCTACTCAAACAAAACATTGTTCTCATGCTAGACATTAAGTTAAAAAAAAGTTAAAATCAGTTAGCTGGGTTTCAGTATTGACCCACAAAGGTACATTTTACAGAGTGGCGACGTGGATTACTAGCAAGCTATCTAGATAGTTTCTGACTCGCTCGCGCTTAGCAGGCAGCACAGGACTTTGGAACACGTACGACCCAGGGCCGTACATCCACCCCACTTGCTCAGTCCGTGTCGATATAATTTGCCCTGAACTTCGCACAAACTCAGCCTAATGCGTTTTCTGAAAAAGTGTAGTTGTCTGTTACCATTTTAGGGTAGATTTTGCATCAACAGCTGTGCACCATATGGTGCGGCTACAGTCACCAAGAAATGGATGTCTCGTTGGCCGGTTCCCCAAACGGTGACGGGCGGCCACACAGCAGTGGAGACCATGCGTGGACGGAGTCCCCCTCCGCAAGGGCTTGGGCTCACTCCGCTCCGCTGTGTCCCCGCTCGCTCTGGACTGCCATATATGACTACGATGGTACCGGAGAAGACGAACTCAGTCTGCGACAAGGGGATGTCGTGGAGGTACTCTCTAAGGACGCAGCGATATCAGGGGATGAAGGATGGTGGACGGGTAAAATTAACCATCGAGTGGGGATTTTCCCCGCAAACTATGTTACCTATCAACCTGCTATTTACAGACTTCCCGCCGGTGGCACGGTGGGGGTGCGGGAACGTGTCCCCATCGCTCCTGTTCCAATAGTTTTCACTGAACTGGTTTTAGAAGAAATCATTGGTGTTGGTGGATTCGGTAAAGTTTACCGAGGGACATGGAAAGATCAAGAAGTTGCTGTGAAGGCAGCCCGGCAAGATCCCGATGAGGACATCACAGCAGCGGCAGACGGTGTGAAGCAAGAGGCAAAACTGTTTTCTATGCTTCAACATCCCAACATTATAAAACTGGAAGGGGTTTGTCTTGATGAGCCAAACCTGTGTCTGGTGATGGAATATGCGCGTGGAGGGACCTTGAACAGGGCTTTGACAAGCGGCAAAATCCCCCCTCACATTCTGGTCAACTGGGCGGTACAGATCGCTCGAGGCATGCACTACCTACACGAGGAGGCTGTGGTGCCTATCATTCACCGAGATCTGAAATCAAGCAACAGTAAGCGTTTCTCTGTTACTCCGACCCCAACCCAAACTAACATCCTAACTTACTTTATTGTTAGATGAGTGTATATAGTCTACCTTATATGGGTATATATTCTCGACATAAATACACTGTCAGACTAGCCTACTCATGCATGGAGTAGGTTACCTCAGTCTCATGTAAAGATGAATCGGCCTATTGATAAACCAACCTCAGATTCTTTGTCATCCCATGCATGGATTTTATTTTATTGAAAAGTTTGATGGTATTGTGGGTTTCAACCAACTCACAGTACTGGCCATTACAAGTAACCTACAAGGTCCGTTTTTAATGACAGGCTGGCAGTCTGTGTGGGACTGCTTCCTCCCAGCGGTCTTCCACAACCTTTCACCATTCCAGCTGTTTGTCAATGCTTCTCAAATTGATTCCCGTGAATGGGCCTGCTACAGTTTGAAAGAGCTATGTTTAAATCTTTACAATTGTTGTTTGTCATTTGTGATGCATTAAGTGTGTGTGTGTCTGTTTGAGAGAGAGGGACAGTGTTAGAGAGTGAGACGAGCAGGCCAGATGAAGAAATGGGTTAATATGTGAGAGTATCTAGAGAGGGACATGGTGTGTTTATGGGATGGGGGGAAACCCCACAAGAGGATGTGAAATTAGGTCAGAATTTGCTCAGCTGGACACCTCATGTTGTTCAAATACAGACCTTGAGAGCCCCCACCCTCCATCCTGGCCCTCAGCTCATCCCACCACATGCTCTGCTCTGACAAACAGTGAATCATATTAGGTCTAGGTCAATAAACTACTTGTTTTACCATGGTTTATCATGCCTAAGATATGTTGAAGTGGGCAACATGGATGGAAATATAAATGGACAATTTGAGCTGAAAAGTTCAAACTGTAAGTATCTCAATGCCAGTGTCGGAACAATAGCGCAGTGTAGGCCGGCTTAGGGACTAGTTATTTTGTCCATATTTAGTCAATATAGTCAGACTTTGGTGCGGTTTCCTGTTGTACACATACCTCTATAAATAACAAAGCGCTGGGTGTTATTCATCATTCTAGTTTTTTTTTCTCTCGCATGCACTTAGTCTGCAACACAAAGCTGGGTATCTCCTCCACTGTGGTATGTGGATAGTAGCTGGTCTTATCAGCTCTGGAGTTCCTTGTAGTGGGGTAGGCTAGGCAGGTTACCTGGTGGTGCATTCCACAGGCACACATGCTGCTTGTGGGACTGATAATCTGATCTGTGGGTCATATTGACAGTTCTCATCCAGAGTGGTAGAAGTCTGGTTATCGTGCCTCTGCAAAGGCACTCTTTACCCATTGAAGACCATCGACTGTTGTTAGATTATAACGAAGATGCCAGAAGGAAAATGAGTCTTACACTTAATCAGGTTGGGTTAAGTAGACACACACAAATACAGGCACCACGCATTCCTAACACCAGTCAGTTTGTTTGTCTTGCCACTCCATTGCGACTTGCAGACAATATAGGTGACTCGCTGACTTTAATTGGAAATACAGCCTCCCTTCAAATAGTTCCACCATCCATCTCCTAACCAGTGGACCAGTCTCAGTTGCAGATCGAAGCATCTGTAGACCATCTACAAATGCCAACACACACACAGTGGAAGAAATAACACGTTTGTTTAGGAGCAAACATTTTGAACGGACCTTGACAGTCAGCCAGGGGCACCCCTCTCCTAGCCAAGACTGCGCACTCTGTAGTTTCATAGCTAAGCCCCGGCTAATCAGCTCACCAGCCAATCGGAGTGCAGCTTAGAAAGTCTAACATCTGTGGAGAGCATTGTTGTTCAGGCTTCTCTTTACCAGACATTGTTGACCAGGGCAAATTTAGGGTGCGCATGCACACACACACACACACACACACACACACAGTCAATGCCAACTGCCTTATGCCTTCCAAACTGGCCAAACTCATTTATCAACCTACACTTTATTGAGTACACACACAGCCTACATGTATTTGGTCAATGATTAACATTAAGGGGGAATATGTCGAAGTCAGAGAGATTGTCAGGTCTTTGTGTTGCGCCTAATCTGTTAATTCCTCCGTCCCAGGAGGAATGTGGCTAATGAGGACCAAAAGCTTAACATAAGTTTGCACAATGGAGTGGTCAAGCACTGGTTGCTAGGTGACTGCAGCCACAAGAATGCTTTGACTGCAGGGTCCCAGAGCCTTGTTTTCATTATATTTAATCTCCTCAAGAGCTGCAACTCTTTTATTACTAACCAGGGTAAATCCTCACTTCCTCCTTCTCCGGGACTGAGACTGGAGGACGGCGCAGTAGTGCAGAGGGACCGCAGCCAGGTAGCTGGAACCAGGAGCAGGCCGAGACTACCAATGGCAGCCACACTGAAACCTGGCCCGACGCCAGCCCTGATAACAATTTTATAGTTTCGGGCCCAATGGATCCAGAGTTGCAAGAATGTCAGGCATGCGTGTTTGTTCTAGAATGCCACGCGGTAAAGAAGAAAAAACACCTAACAATACAGTTAGTGTCCTGTTATAATGTGAGCAGGGTTTTTCCCTTATTGTTTCATCTTCCCTCTCTCTTTCGTCAGCAGTTAAAGAAGCATGACTACATGTTGCAGGGCAACGTCTGAATCTCTCCCCTGCCGCCGGTCCCCATTGAGAGCGCAGACAGTTACTGCAGTCTCTCCGGAGAAAGAAAGGACGAGGGTGAAAGGAAGAGTGAGGATGCTTTCAGTGTTTTGTTAGGGCCGCTAAGGCAGCAAGGTCTATTGTCAGACACTGTGAAAAGAAGAAGGGCCAAACAACTGGCGAAACCTGACGCAGGCCAGCAGTTTTTGCTGCTGTGGAGGTGGTTTGTATTGGAACCATTCTCAGGATGAGTTAGCGAGGCTCATCTCTTGGAGTTAGAAGAACTCCCTCTTGGTCTAATGGTTGATACTTGACACGGCTAGCTGGAGATAAGGGTTCGATCCCTGTAGTTACTTAGACTATCTGCCACCATGTTCCACTACCAGGTAGACCATCAAGGTCTTCTCCACTGATGACACAACACTGTTACAGGATAGGCCTAGCTATTGCAGGAGCAGTGTCATTTCCCCTTGAAGTTTGTATGATATTTGGTGTAGGATTAAAAACTCAGGGGGGGACTCAAACTCTGATCTGAAGTCTGAGAAAGCGGGAGGAGTATAATCATTTTGGAGTGTGTGAGTCCAAGGTAGTGGTCCACTCCCCTTGACAGACGCCTGTCCTTGGGGCTGTGTTCTGGGGCTGTGTTCTGTGGTGTCCCCCGCCTCAGAAGCATGGGTGTCGTCACCAAGCCCCAGCTCAGATCCAGTTCCCAGCCTCCCGTCGGGGGCTGACAGCCACAGTGGTGAGAGGAGGAGCAGGCCAGGGGCACTAGGCGAACATAAAGGCCAAGCCGGTTCCTGTTACCCTGTCTGACCATCAGTCAGGGAGGGGCTGGGGCTGTCAGCATATCCATGATGGGAACAAGGACCCAGGCTGTACATCAATGGTAATTAGGGTTCACCTTCAACAACCCTATGTATCAATGTTGACTAAAGGTAAGGAATCCATGGAATCGTGGAGACGGCAATGAAGTGTTATTCCATAAGTTCTCATACAGGTGGAACCTGTTTGGAATGGAATGTCTATTGTCACATTCCCCCTCAGTAGACTGTAAATCCTGTCAGTGTCAGTACTAATGGGACTGAGACTTTGGGATGTTGTAGGGGGTCAGATGGCTGAGAAGGTTGTTGGTTCGATTCCTGGCCGTGCAAAATTACGTTGTGTCCTTGGGCAAGGCACTTCACCCTACTTGCCTCGGGGAGAATGTCTTTGTACTTACTGTAAGTCGCTCTGGATAAGAGCGTCTGCTAAATGTAAAATGTAAATGTATGTAATGTAACCCATTTCACCAACGACATACACACAATTTTTCCAAGATGCTTTTCCAAGGATGTAAATATTTTTATGTGACACTTCATCAACCAACTTTGCCAAATCAACATCAATTATTTCAGGGCTTTGGCCATGTAATAACAGTTTCGGTTTAGAAAAGGCTTTTAGCCTTTATCAAAGGGGAACTGTACTTCTGCTTAGTAACAAAATCAGCTCAGTCTCGCCATAGTTGCCCTCCCCTTCCTCCTACGTGGGGACAGAGCCAATAGTCTCCTCCCTCTGGTCAGGTGTGTGAATGGGTTTTCTGTTGTCCTCTCTCATTGGTCAGCTCGCGGACTTCTTCATGTCCCATTCTGCTATTAGCCTGGCAGGAGTCAAGGTCGCGGGGTGGCACTTATCTGCCTCTGCACATGCCAAACTCTGGACTAGAGGATTATTAACTATCAACACTCTGACCATGAGAACACTGGAACAAGTCCCCCACAAAAAGTTCAATTGTTTATTAAAGACACACATAAAATATGAAAAGTGTGTGTGTGTGTGTTGGCCCTGGCCTTGTGGGAGTCTTGAGACTGGAGGAGCCAAGGTCAGGGAGTGTTGATAGGGGATTTCAGACAGACTAACTTCTTATTGGGTTCTGTTACACATTCTCACACACTGACACACAGGTATCCGAACATCTCCTCTCATTTTCTGAACCAAAGGCAGGGTAATCCGATAGTTCTCACTGCATTTTTTATATTGTTATACTTTAAAGGAGTAACACAAAACAAGTGGTTCGAATGCACAGGAATGAATATATCAGTTGAAGTCTACCGTAAAGAAGGCTACAATCCTTTGCAACCACCTGATACCTTGTGGTGCTTATTAATGCCTAAAGGATGAAAGCAGGCATGTTTGGTGTTGCCTTACAGACAGGATTGGTGGCTACTGATGACTTTCATGTGAAGAATGTTCTAGACCCGAGGACAGGCCTATTATAACCATGTCATCCGCACCAAGTGCGGAGATGGATGGAGAAGTGCATACTCTGCTGCTGGCATGCAGATGTCCTGCCAATGTTACCCCATCACATGGCCACAACCCTCCCTCTCTTTCAACCAACATCTTCCCTGTTTCAACTCTTTTTTCTGTTTTTCTCTCTCCTCTGTTTTCTTTTTTTCCACCCCCACCCCCACTCCAGTTTTACTACTTGAGAAGATAGAGAACGATGACATCGGGAGGAAGACGCTCAAGATCACAGACTTCGGCCTGGCACGGGAGTGGCACAAGACCACCAAGATGAGCGCCGCCGGAACCTACTCTTGGATGGCGCCAGAGGTCATCAAGTCCTCGCTTTTTTCCAAGGGTAGCGATGTCTGGAGGTGAGCACCAACTTGGGAATCCCCAAGTTTCATTGGGGGAAAGTCATGAATATGACTCTGAAGGAGTCTTGTCGCTGCGCGCGTGTCGCTGTGTGTGTTGATGGACGTGTTTCTCCCCTCAGCTACGGTGTTCTACTGTGGGAGCTGCTCACAGGGGAGGTGCCGTACCGGGGGATAGACGGCCTGGCGGTGGCCTACGGTGTGGCTGTCAACAAGTTAACCCTTCCCATCCCCTCCACCTGTCCTGAACCCTTCGCCAAGCTTATGGAAGGTAAGCTCTCACATCTCACACTGTACTTAACACTCTCTTTAGCAATCCCCTTATGCATGTTTATAGTGTGGGGAGGCTGCAGCCACAAGATTACAGAGGCGGAATAGATCCAGGATGGGGAAATAACCAGGAGGGTGTCGGCTCAAACCTCCAGTTTAACACGTTTTGAAGACTGAAGATAGCAAGTGTGTTTGTGCGCTGCTGTGTGTTGCAGAGTGCTGGGACCAGGATCCTCACGTGCGTCCCTCATTCGCCTGCATCCTGGAGCAGCTGAGCGCCATCGAGGAGGCCGTGATGGCCACCATGCCCCAGGACTCCTTCCACTCCATGCAGGAGGACTGGAGGGTGGAGATCCAGGAGATGTTCGACGAACTCCGCACCAAAGAGAAGGTGACATCTGCCTACTGTCTTCTTTGAGTGTTGGCCGCGGACGCCACAGGCACAGACGTATTAGGTGGACGTGTTAGGGAAGGTCAGACCAGTCTAAATGGGTTAACCATCCGTGTGTGTGTGTCAGTAGAGAGAACACCACTCGGGCCAAAAGGGTAGCCATGGGAGTGATCTGATCGGCTTTTCTTTTAATTGGCTACCCTCTGTAGCCGAGCTAATCGTGTGTCTAACAAAGCTAACTATTAGCCCTGGACTGGTTTCAGCATTTCCCTTCGTTAAGAACATAAGCTGCTTCCTCCTAAGTCAGCTCTCGTTAGGCTAAATGGGATTTGTTAATGCTGGATGCCGGGAGAGGGAGGCTGCTTCTGCACATTCAGCTGGATGATTAAGCACAACACTTGTCTCAAACTCGTATTGCTGACATACATTAATAAGTATGTACAGTTGGCCACTTCCTGTTGTTTACTTATACATAACTGACGGCATTTCAGTTACCTGTAATTAGGCCTGCTTTCCGATAAACCTTTAAGACAAGGTGCTAGTTTTATGATGTATTGTAGTTATGTCCTCTAACAAATGACAACACTGTTTCAACTCAGCAGAGGGATAATTTGTGCCTGGGTGGGCCTGTGAAGCAGATTTGTAGATGTCATTCTGGAGGGATTACTCTCTTTGCTGAGAAGAATGATAACTGGAGCAGCTTTGGGAATATGAAGAGAGCGGCTTATCTCTCTGCTGCTTCTGTGGCATGTGTGGCCAAGGCTTTTACATCCAGAATTACTCAGTCTAATCTGTTTGTTTCTATTCATCATAAATTCTCCAAGCTAAACTTTCTGCCTGCCTGCCTGCCTGCCTGCCTGCCTCTGTCTGTCTGTCTGTCTGTCTGTCTCTGCCTGCCTCTCTGCCTGCCTGCCTGCCTGCCTGTCTCTGCCTGCCTGCCTGCATGCCTGCCTCTCTACCTCTCTGCCTGCCTGCCTCTCTACCTGTCTGCCTGCCTGCCTCTCTACCTGCCTGCCTGCCTCTCTACCTGTCTGCCTGCCTGCCTGCCTGCCTCTCTACCTGCCTGCCTGCCTGCCTCTCTACCTCTCTGCCTGCCTGCCTCTCTACCTGTCTGCCTGCCTGCCTCTCTGCCTGCCTGCCTGCCTCTCTACCTCTCTACCTGTCTGCAGTACCAGTCGCGCGTGCCGGCCGCTAACCCCCCTGTGTGTGCTCCCTGTAGGAGCTGCGTTCCCGGGAGGAGGAGCTGACGCGGGCCGCCCTGCAGCAGAAGTCCCAGGAGGAGCTGCTGAAGCGCCGCGAGCAGCAGCTGGCCGAGCGAGAGATCAACGTCCTGGAGAGGGAGCTCAACATCCTCATCTTCCAGCTCAACAAGGACAAGCCCAACGTCAAGAAGAGGAAGGGCAAGTTCAAACGCAGCCGGCTCAAACTGAAGGACGGCAACCGCATCAGTCTACCCTCAGGTGTGTGTGTACAGTATGTGTGTATAATGGACTATGTGTCTTTCTTTCTGTTTGTCTTCTTTGTGTTCTGGTCCTCAATTGTCGGCATGTCTTTCCAGCTGTTTCTCTGCATACCTTTTGGCTCCCTACAGCTCTGTGTACATCCCCTATGGTGGGTTCCAGGTGGATTACAGTCGTGTCCCCCTTCCTCTCCTCTGTGTGTAGACTTCCAGCACAAGATCACCGTGCAGGCCTCGCCCTCCATGGACAAGAGGCGGAGCCTCAACAGCACCAGCTCCAGCCCCCCCAGCAGCCCCATCCTCATCCCCCGCCTACGGGCCATCCAGCGTGAGTACAACTGCTGCCTGTAACCCGATGGGGATCAAACTTCGGTTTGTCACTCGCCCCCAAAACGATCATCTACACCCAATAGGAGTTCTTGCTGCCTGTTCTTGTTGTGAACAGGCAGCATTTTGACTTTGGATTTGTTATTTATGGATTCAATGTATGTTCTCGAACATGTATGTACAGCCCACACGTATGTTTCTCCCTCCAGTGTTCTCGCGTGTCGAGAGTGTGAGAAGAGACAGTATGTATGTGTATCACCAGGACGTAGACCTGACCAGCGAGCTCACACACTCCGCAGGGGTCAGGAAGACAGGCAAGCTGCTGTGTGTGCGCTCACAGGCTAACTTGTGCTCCACGCTAAGGATTCTGTTGGTTGGATAGCAGGATTCCCACTGTGAAGGGTCCTGTGCGCTCATTAACGTCATTCCAGATGTGGAGTGTGGTGTGCGCTTATTGGCTAACCTGATATCCCTGTGGCGGGAGCAGACTAACAGGGAATGATGCTATTTTTGTGCCTTTTGGATACAAACACACGTGGATTTTCACCAAGTCGATTTGCTGAGTTTACACTTCACGATATGCTAAATGGTTTGGCTAATGCTAAAATGTATTTGGGTCTGTCATCTGAGCTGATGATGAGCTGTTGTAGTGTATGTGAAGTCTTCAGGGTCGTACCTGGTTTCAGGGACTGTGTTTCTGGTGGAGGCTCTCTTCTCTAATCATCCCTTCGTTCCTCCCTCCTAACACTTTAATACCACCTCAAAGCTCCAGGCCTGGCTAACACATTACTGACCAGACTCCTACACATGGTCCACAGACACTATCAACAGATTACTCATTTAGCATCCATCCATTATCTTCACAGATCAGGGTGCTAGGTTAGTGTTTGAAAATCAGTCAAGTCGTTTGTTGATTTGGTTCGTCGACCAGATTTCAAACTTGGTTGAGTGTCTGTGGACCATTTAGAGGAGCCTGTCCTCAGTTCAGGGTTTCCCAGACTCACGTGGTCTCCGTGGTTACAGTGACTCTGGACGAGAGCAACAGGACGTGGGGGCGGAGCACCAACTACCAGCAGGAGGAGTTTGAGGACGTGAAGAAGGGCATCAAGAAGAAGGGGAGGACCTGGGGCCCGTCCTCCGTCCAGACCAAGGACCGGCCCGCCTGCGCTGAGAGGTGAGAGACACGCCTCATCCATGCTCTCACATGGAACGTTTTATTTCTCAATTCTAAACACACAAAAAAACAGTCAGGGATCATTGTGTGAGAGAATGAGACGTCCCTGTGTTTGTCTGGCCCTGGCAGAGTGCGCCCGCTGTCGGATGGCAACAATCCCTGGTCCACCAGCCTGCTGAAGGGCCAGAAGGCTGTGCCCCTCGCGGCTCTGTTTGCAGAGCAAGGTTAGACTTGGGACACGGTCGTCATCCGTGACTGTCTGCTATCAACCGATAAAATACACATTGTTTTTATTGTGTGTTTCTAGTTGGATCATAGAAAATAACTATATTATATGTATTCCTACTGTATAGATTATCCGCAACAGTGAATGTACATCTCATGAATTCCGATGGGTCTCCAATGTTTCCGCCTTTACAGGGACCAATAAGGACGAGGCAGGCTCTCCAGAAATCTTAGACGGCTCCTCTTCTAAACCAAAGCAACTGAAGTTCCCCAACCAGGTGTACATAGATCTACCTCGGTGGAAGGACGAGCAGGCGCAGCCGGGCCTGGGAGGCGAGGCGGGGGGAGGGGACAGCCTGGACGACCCCTCCACCACCTCCACCTCCTCCGCCAGCACCACCCCCCAGCACACACCCACCAACAGCCTAAAGAGGGCGCTGGCCCGCAGACGGACAGACACCGTGCTCTACAGCTGCGGTGCTTTGCTGGCCTCCGTGGCGCTCGGGTTCGACCTCCGGGAGTCGCTCAAGGCCCCGCCCCCCGCCGAGGAGGCGGAGCTCCGGGAGGAGAAGGAGAAGAAGAAAAAGGAAGGGTTGTTCCAGCGAGCCACGCGTTTTCGCCGCAGCACCTCCCCGCCCCCTGGGCGGTCCCGGAAGGAGGAGGCGGGGCTGTCGCCGTCAGGCAACACACCTGGGCCTGTCAACCTCCTGTCCATGTCCTCCATCTTGGAATGCCACTCCACCAAGTGTCTGCTGCAGCCGGAGCCGACGGAGGGAGGGGAGAGCAGGCCCTCGGTCAGTCTGCCAGACGACCCCAGCCCCCTGTCCCCTCCGGAGGGCCAGAACAGTGGGACTGCAGCCAAGGCCCAACCTGTAACCCCAGAGCCAGAGCCCCAGGCCCAGCCTCCAGCACCAGTCTCCAGCCTCTCAACAGCCTCCCGTCTGAGGAGGAAGAAGTCTATTGCCAGCCAGAACAGTAAGTCTCTCTTAGATCTGTCCGTTTCATGAAGTATTAGTCCACTCAGCTGTCACAGAATTGCGGAGAGAATAGGTAAATTAGCATTTCAAAGATGAAGTGCTCACATTCTTCCCCATCTCTCACGCTCTCTGTTTCTATCTCGCGCTCTCTTTCCCTAGCTAACGGTACGTCCAGCTCACACCCCTCCACCCCAGCCCCTCCGGCCGTAGCCCCCCAGAAGAAGAAGCAGGAAAAGGAGAAGGAGAGTCCAGCAGAGAAGCCCGTGAAAGGGGAGCCAGCCCCCCGGCCCAGGCCCCTGTCGCTGCGCGGGAAGCCCCACTCCTGGGGCCTGCTGAGGGGCCGCAACAAGAGCTACTCTCTGGGACACTATTCTGGTGAGAAGAGCGCGCACAACCTCAACATGGTGCTTTCCTCTGAGGGGGGCGGAGGGTGCTCCCTCCTGGACGTGGACACGGAGGGGCAGAAGCGGGACTGCACCGTCCCCCTCTGCCGCATCCAGAGCTCGCCCGGGCGCCCTTCTGTCTTTGAACTGGAGAAGGAGTTCCTGTCTTAGCTTTGGATCTGGGGCTCGCCAAGCTGCCTTGACCCCCACAGCCGAGTCGAACACAGCTAGAACGCTAGACACAAGAATACAAAATGGAAAACAGACACACACCACCGTGTTCCAGTGTGCTAGCACACAGCTTCGTTTCAGAGTTCTAGAGCCTATCCCCGTTCCAGAGTTGTAGTAACACACCATAGTTCCACCGTTCTACAACACGGCCTCATTCCAGGGTTCTAGAACACTCCTGGAGCTGACGCAGAATCGTTCCAAGAATGGGAACCTTCTAGAGTTGAGCAGAAACTCCTTCACCAGCCATTCCAGGGCGGCCCTCCCTCCCTCCTCCCTGCACACAGATCACTGCTGCTGCAGCTACAGGATCTCTGTCATGCATTCACCTTTTATTTATATCTGTATATGTTGATAGGTAATTTAATATGAAGACTGTACCCTAGCATCAGGTTTGTCATACAATGAAGGAATGCGTTCCATTGTTTTGTTGGAGAATTGTCAAGACGTGATGTGTACTCATACTGGTGTAGATCAAGGACAACTTCATACAAAAAAAAAAATTTGAACAAAAGAATGATGATTTTGCCTGTAAATATGTTTTGGTCCATTTTGATTTTATGTTGGTGATTATGTTATTCTGTTATCTGATTGTTTTTACGTGACCAATGCAACAGTGTTCAGAATCGACCAGGTCAGAGAAGTGCATATCTATCTCCTGGGTACAGTTTTGGACCAGACTATTTACTGGATTACAATGTTCAGCTGGAGTGGCAGTTGGTGACTGGGTCATTAAACACTGGAACGACTAGTACTGAACATCCAGTCAGAATGTCTTATCGCTATTGAACTGCAACACTGCTAAAAACTACTGGATGAGTACTAGTTACTAGTACTAGTTAGACCTTTCCACTGAAGGATGCAATACCACTGTTTTACAAGGCTTTTAGCTGCTATTGGCTAGTTTTAATTAAACTCAGTTTGACTATAGATTTATAGGTTCTTTCAACTTTGTTTAAACGCTGTCTGAAAGAACTAAGACTTAAGTCCCACATCAATTTGATGTTGCAATTGTAGATACAAATATTTTATTTTACAACATTATTGATAAAGTAGTAATGATGATCTTTTATGCCTAACAAAGCACATAAAAGCATACGTTCCTCGAAAATGATAAGCTATCCATTATGAGGACCATTGTTTCACCCGGTACAGCTAGACCCTGTGTAATGTGAACGTATTGCAAACGTTCAATGTGTTCACAATGTCTTCAGTTGTGTTCAGTCAGTAGTTCTTGCATGTGCAGCAGTACAATGGTACCAGAATGGGAGATGCTGATTGTTTTTTTTTTTGATAATTCAGTCCCATTATTTAATTAGGAGATTCTGAATCGTCTACTGTAACAGTCCAGCTATGACCTCAAACCTAGGGAGAGATCGGAATTTCGTTTCCTGTGTTTCCTCACAGTTGAAATAGAAAATTTGTTCCATTCAGGATGGAATTATATTTCTCTGTACTCACGTACAGATTTCTTGGGAAAAATAGCTTGTAATATTAAAACCCTCCTGCCTAAATCCATTTTATTGTGTTGTTTACAAAAAAGATTACTGTTTACAAAGAATGATGAATGTTTGACTGCTCTTGGA
Organism: Osmerus eperlanus; assembly: GCF_963692335.1. Taxonomy (NCBI): domain Eukaryota; kingdom Metazoa; phylum Chordata; class Actinopteri; order Osmeriformes; family Osmeridae; genus Osmerus; species Osmerus eperlanus. The sequence continues at coordinate 17,431,444 of NC_085023.1, forward strand.
TTAGGCTTCTTTGGTACTACTGAAATCAGCACTTTGTGTTTAAAGCAAACTGCATACTCCTCTGCTGGTTCATGTCAGTTGTGTATACTTGACAGACTACTGCTGCAGAGTACAATACACTGCCTTTGAGATCCCATTTTAATGCATGCCCATAACCTGATTGTATTGGGGTTCTTGTTATTTACCAACAATATGCTTTGAGGGTCACTATGGGGAAGAGACACGTTATCAAGTATAAACTTATTGGAAGATGTGAACATGAGATTCGTATGTTTTTGTATTATACAGTTTGACAGTATTGACCAAATAAGGTGGTTATTTTTCATGTACATCCTCCCAATCATCAGCTCTTTGAAAATGTGTCTCTCTGAATCAGGTGTAGCATTAGTGCCTAATGATCAAATGCTCAAATATATGGTTTGATTCTGATCTTGAACAACTTTGAATAGTGAAATGGTACTTTGTTAACAGTTCATATTTGATTGTTTGAATGAATGAAATGCTTACTTATGACGAATACTTTCAAATGTTGTTAATGAGTATTGTACGTGTGGTTGAACCTGTGATCAGACGCAGTACTCATTCTAGTTTCATAAAAACCTTAGTGTTGGAGAATGCTCCAGTGCCTAAAGTAGTTTCCCTCTTTTGGCTCTGAAATATGATCCTAAACCTACAGTGAGAAAAATGGCATATAGAGGTTCTTCAGCTTCCTTCATCGCGGTACTGTAAACCGGGAACAGACACGCATACTTATTCACTTTTAAAAGTCAATACATTCCTACTGCTGTGAACACTCTGGAAGGTTCCATTGTCTTGAACAGACCCCAGTTGTTTCACCAAAGCTCCAGCTCCGTACACACCATGAGAGGCTGGTATCCACACTGTGTTGTTAACCAACCGTTTGGTTTGTGAAATGATATACTAGTCAAATTGACGGAAATGTATTTTATATAAAAACAAGCTGATTTGTTACGTAGTACCCGTGTATATATTATGTATTTGTTTTAGTGTCTCATTTTAGTTAAAAAAAAAAATCCCTGTTAAATGAATCTACGGCAACTTCTGCTTTGACTAAGTTGATTTGAATTATTTTGTATACGTTATTCTTGATTATTCATGTATCATACACCTTCTTTGTGAGCAGGACTCCTAATGATCCCAGTCCCGTCTGTGGCCTTCTGTTACAACTCAAACCCAGCCCAAACTGAGAATAACTTAACCGTATTTCATCAATGCTGAAAGGATGTCTTGGGGTACTAGATTTTGAAATGTGAACATAACTATGAAGTGTGTCTCTCCGTATAGGCTGGTGGATGGCCCATAGGGATGGTGTTGAAGATAAAGATACAGTGTAGAAAACACACACGTAGACTAGGATGAAGGAGACTATTGTTAATGACTCGCACAGGTATGACTGTCAGATCTGTACTGTCGTCTGAGAGAAGTCTGCAGAGATTTTTCTAGAACTGTCCCTTGTATAAATCAACCACAATAAAGATCTCTTCAAGGATATTTTTGACAGAAAAAACGTGTGTGTATTATTTTCGTAAACAAAACAATATATATTTATAATTTATTATATTGACAGATGGGTGGTATCTGTCACCCTATGTACTAAAGCAGGTGTAGACAGGCACAATGTTTGGGGTTTTATCTTACCAATGGCAATGTGCTGTAAAAGGTAAAATCTAAATCTAAAATCTAAAAAGTGTAACATCACTCCATAAAGGAGAAGCGCAGAACTTAACGGAAATAATAAATTGACAATCTCTTAAAGCTGTAAAGTACAATCTGCCTGCAGGTACTACGGCAGGAGGACTTTCCCCACTTCGTACAATATCCCTGGCAGATGCCGTTCTCCAGGAACTAAGTCACGCCATCATAGCCTATATGGCTAGCTGAACAATGACACCAACACTGTAGATATTTGAATAGATACTTCTAGTGGATGGTAGCTAGTGCGTTAATCTGGGAAGGGAATGAGGTAACAAGGGGTGAAGAAACGTTTAAAAAAAATCCTTCCGGATGAGTGCCTTCAGTCATGAGAATATCTGGTGGCTTTTCCTGTTTGAGAACCAGAGCTCCTTCCATCCCTGCAGGAGAGAAAATAGGGAGAGAGCAGAGAGGTGTTGGTGGAGAAGGATGAGTAAGAAGAAGAGAAAATAAATTAGAATGGCCCACAGCCACTGCAGATACCTATCTGGGTGACTGTACTCATGTCACTGATCTATAAATACCCCTACAAGGGAGTAAGTGAGTTAGGGAGTAGTCAAATGTAATTATTGTCCCAAAGGCCTAAGTCCCCTATCTGGATCCATCCCTGAGGAGATATAGTATCTCTCTTGTCCTCTAATACTTCTCCCCTCATACTTTAATCTTTTGTCAAGGCAGGGTTTTCTGTCTTCCACAGGGGAATCCCGAGACTGTCCAACCGGTCCTCACACACACGTACTGAACACTTTCTGTGTCTCTACCCTCCTTTCAGACAATGCCTCTGTGCTGTTCCAGTCTTTTCTGCCTATCTCGGGTGATACTTGACTCTCAGGTATTACGTATGTAAGCTTCACCTGTTAATGGCTGAAGGATTGTGTGCTTACATACCACTATATGTGAGCACTGTATGGATACATGCTTGTTTTTCTGACTGCAGCACTGTTACTGAAAATGACACTCCAGTACCCGGTGTGAACCGTATACGTGTGTTTTCTGAAGGGATGTGTGTAAACAAACATGTATGTATGTGTGCATACCTAGAGGAGTGTCCTCCCATGGTCAATGTGTGGAGACACAGTGGGCTTTGCCCCGGGGACTACTGTGTCTCAGTAGGGGCTGGATGCTCTGGGCCTGGAGGCAGTACCTGGTCCTGGGACTCAACTTTGGGATCATCAGCTGCTTGGAGCATCCCTCCACCTCAAACACCTCCTGCTCAGAAAGGAGACAGGGCATCTGGGGTCAGTACATGATCACTTTCTCATCGTAACAAAGACGTAGAGTGTATTAACACAACAGACGCAGTGTTTACGGAATGTTACCTCCTTTCCATTGGGGGGTATGAGGTAGACTTTATAGGTCAGTCTCTGAAGCTTGGCCATGCTTATCCTCCTTCCGTTGGCTCTTCTGAGGGGCGAGCGAGGAGGGCGTAGCCGGACCACAATGCCTTGCTCCTTCACGCTCAGTCTCAAGATGGGCGAGCTGACAGATGCTGTGGGAGGGAGACCAAGAACACATCTCAGATGAACCAGTAAACCAACACGCCGTGTCAGGAGAAACAGTCTTCCTTCCCAAGTGTCTCATGTGAAGTACAATGTAGACATCTTTGTCCTGGTTTCTAGAGTCTGGGAATCTGTTACTGAATCTGATCTGATCTTTTTGGACTCCAGTGTGATACAACCTAAAGTCTAGTCTTGGCTAGTATGAAATGTTAAAGTTGATCATGATAAATGTGCACATTGTGATAAGATGTGGGCCGTAAAGACCTGATAAATGATCATTTTGGAATATTATATCTCAGATTATATTGGTCATCTTGAATATCCTTGCAAATGCTGAACCACCTCCTTTCTGGTAAGGGAGCCTATTGGGACGTGTTATTTTGGGAGAGGATTATGAATGTAGAGCAGGATCTTGATCGAGCTCTCCCTGTAGACCAGTCTGCTTGATTCCCCACCCTGACTCACTCTCCCAGCTGGGGTTGAACCTCGGGGAGAGGATCCACGCTGATTGGCTACCGGGCTTGGAGACAGAGACCTGGGCGTAGTACCACTCTCTGGGTTCAGAGGTCACCTGGCTGAGGTCACAAGTCAGCCTGCTAATGCTCTGGCACCCGTCCACATCACTCCACTGCTTCTCCCCATAGCTTGAGCACAGAGGAGGAGATAAGTACATGCACCTTTGGATTACAATTTACCTAACATCTCCTCTGCAGAAAAAGAAAGGATGAGACAATGCAAATTGTGTTTACAATGTGAGGTGGCCACGTTTCCATATTCCATGAACTATCAGCACACAGGAACCTACAACCATGTTAATGAGAGCAACCTAACACATCTTCTATGAAGGCTTGGCTGACACACAATACAGAAGATAATCCCTTGTGAACATATTATCTGCAGTCAGATTGATTGAGGATCAGCTCGTTCTCTCAGTGTTTGACTCACATCTTCCACTGGACATGGTAGCGCAGGTCACTGCTGGAGTCAGCCGGTGGAGCCCAGTGGAGGACATTTTTGTAGTCCAGAGAGATGAACCTCACATGCTGAGGAGAGAGAGATGGAAGATCCCCTGGACCTGGAATAAGACCAGAGTCTCAGCACACTAACAGAAAGAACACTTAAAGGACAATCTCTGTTGAGAAACACACACTAAGGTTAGGAATCAGTCAAGGGGACACAAAGTATGGATATTATACACACACAGTAAATTGCTGACAAATTCGATGTGGTAGGACTCAATCAAACCTACATATAATATAAATGTGCAGGCCAAGCTGATTGCCAGCCAGCCAGTTTGCCATCCAGTCAACAATTCGGCTAGCGAGTCAGCCAGCCATGGTGAAGGTCTTACCTGCAGAGCAGGTGCTCAGGCAGATGCTCCAGAGGAGCAGGAGATCCAGGAGAAGCAGCGATGTCATGGTAGCAGCTGGGGTGGTAGGAGCAACTGTGCCACGCAGACCTCTATACCCTTTATAACAGACATTTCAAGTTCCCCTTCCTCATTCCTGCTGTTTCAATGAACTCCACGAACTATGAGCTTCCTGCGATGCAATGACCTTAAAAGGCAAAAGGCCAACACGTGTCCCTTTAGTTATGGATTCCAGTTGAAATAACTATGTGGCAAGAGTTTAAATAACTGAGTGCATAGAATTTATATGCAACCTGATACATTTTAACATAACACAATACACCTGTACACATGTAAAACAACAGTCACAGCCATGTGTGTGTCTGCCTTGGCATGTACATGTTTACACAATAGATGCAGTGTGCACATTTGTGGGTGCCAGGTATACCTGGGAGGGAAACTGACATTTAAAACACTTCCTTTTCCTTTCATAAACTTCCTGTTATGATAATGGCTCCATCCGCTCAGATCCCACTGCATGCAATGCTGCATGCAGTGGGATCTACTAAACATGATCATTGTAAAGTGCACTTCTGATCCTTGATTATGTGATTAACTTGCAGCATTTTGTACATCAATTTGAATAAATAAAAAAAATGTGGTATGGATATTAAATGACACCTGTACTAATTTGTTAGAATTTGTTTCTCTTTCAATTTCAAAATCCATTTCATTTCATTCTCACAAGGTATTTTATCTGTGTTTTATTCATGTCCAAAAACACCTCAGAGAAAAGTTAGCCTCTTGCTGAACATGGGTCAGAGGTCACTTCTTGAACATACTGAGAGTGTGTAACGTGACATGACCAGCAAACACTCATCTGGCCCCTCTTTCCTAATTTGGTAATACTGTGTGTCTGTGTTCCTTCCCCATAAGTCTAACACACTATTCATTCAGTACTCAGTGTGTCGACTTTAATGACACGTACATTTGCTTCTTCTTCCTGCGGTGTACAATTGCGGTGTCATTATTGCAAGAAGCAAAAACTGTATGTTTTTATCATTTGTTTAACTATGCAAAGAGAAACAATGGTGTAGGTAAAAAATGAAATTCCATTTAAAGTATTTTACACAGTTATGATTACAAAGTGACACAAATCAAGTAAAAGAGAAGACATTGTACTGGTTTTAGCAAAGCTGTTAAGGATACACTTTTATAATCTGATCTATTTTCCAGATAAGGGTCCTGAAATGGAATAAACCAGGAGACGTCCAAAATGCTTGAATACAAATAACAGCACTAAAGTAAAGTATCCCTCAATGATCCTCTGGCTTTTAACATTCATACACGAACAAAATGATGAGTCCCTTTTCAAGATAGAGCATGTGCAAGTGGTTTATATCACTTGTAGGCCTCTACCATGTCTCCAGCATCCATCTCTACTATAACATTGTCCCGCCTTTCGTAACCTGAACCAGCTTGTAGATCTTCCCTATTGTCCAACTGAGCCTCCTCTACCTCTTCAACCTCGCCCTGCAGGCTCGACTCATCACGGGGTAATGCTGTCACATCCTCATCGGTCACCTCCTGGGTCGGCCGGGGGATGGGGAAGCGGAAGTGGGTCTGCTGTCCCGAGGAGCCAGGGTCGGAGTGTGCAGGATGGAGGTCGGTCGTGGGGGTCTCCACGGAGAGCAGACGGCTGCAGCCGTCGGAGGAGAGGCCAGTGGGGTCCTCAATAACCGGAGATATGTTGGTTGCCTCTACTAACAGCGGGTAGCCATTCACCCCTTTCAGCATCTTGGTCTGGTGCAGAAAGACATGGTACTGAAGCACAGATACACGAACAGGAACGTTCACTCACAAACAAACAAGAAGAGATCAGCAGGTGACTGTTGATACTCACTATAGACGCGGGCAGAGGGATTTTGGTCCATTTTCTGAAGACCAAGTAAAGTGCACAGCAGACAGCCAGGATTATTATGACAGGGAGCAGGATATAGTGGATGGTCAGGGAGGCATCTAAATGGGGCAAAACGCAGTGGGTTGATTTATACGCACACGCACATATACCATCTGGATACAAATGTGGAGACTGAACACACACGCACAGAATACAAACATCTCAGCCTTGGTTGGTGGAGGCTCGTCTATGCAGATGAGCTCAGGAGTCGTAACAGTTAAGGCATCCATGAACCCTTTAATGTTCACACAGTGTTTGTCTGCTGCCATCTCCGCCGGTAACCGAGCCTTACATACATTGTCTTCGCTGTAGCAGATGAAATCATGTTCCTTCTGGGGACAGGAGAGGGGGTGCAGAGTCAGGTGACAGCAAAGCAGTTTTCTGAGTCAAATTGTTCAATGTATTGTTGGGACTGCCTATGTTTTCAAAAGAATGTCTTCCACACTGCAGTGTGGTCCTGCTACTGTAGCATCTGGACATGGACAACAACTGGACATGGTGTTTCAGTTGACAGTCTGGCAATTTTCAGCTGTTTGATTACTGCTTTGGAGTGTTTCTTGTTTTGTCCTGCATTTTTCATCTGAATCCCATTTCTACAGAGGATTTATGCCTCTTGCGAGACCATTACTTACTTATATGTTAATGAAAATAATCTGGTCCTTACCTGGTCCTTAGTGATGATGACGTAGTCAAATTTCTTAGACTTTTTCCTATCTGATAGGTTAATGGCCTTTTTGTAGATGTGAAATGGGTGGCGGAAGTAGACGTTGACATGGTGATCTGGTTGGACAGAGATGTTGACCAAGGGGAGGTCCACTGAGCCTGAAATCAACACAAACCACGTTTGAGAACAGACTAGTGAAAGACAACACAATTCCATTCACATACGTTTTTCTTTGTGTGATTGTGTGTGTGTGTGTGCTTATGTGTGTGATTGTGTGTGTGCATTTGCGAAACAAAAGGGACCGCTCACAAATCTGTTTGGAGGAGGACCTGCGATCATAGCTGAACGTGGTGTCGGAGGCACGCTGGGACTCGTTCTGACCAGACACGTTCACATAGACGATATAATCATCTCTGATGTTTCCCTGTGTTGCCGCGGAAACGTTGCAGTAATAGGCTGGGGTGTCAGTACACACCTGCGTGCTCATGCTGCGAAGGAGAGAAAGGAGACAATGTAACAAAGGACGATCGTAACATACGTATATCATCATCCCCCACCACTAGCAATGACTTTTTGAGTAGATGTCCCAAAGACTTTAGCTGTGGTGTTCTGAAGTTCAATAACCGCCCAGTGTTAAATGAGCTCAGTGCTACGGTTGAAAGGATTCATGTTACCAGAGCATTGCTCCATACACAAACAACATGCGAAGAAGTCAGGGCTCACCCCTCATAGTAGGATTGTAGGGTGACGGTGAAGCGAGGCTGCAGCTCTGGTTGGCTGTGGTTCCAGTACACCACAGTCTGCAGGTTGTGACACACCATGGTCACATTCTCCACCGGGAGCACTGTGTGAGGACAGGAAAAGTGCCATCGTTAAATCAGTGAACTTCAGTACAATGTCAATTGGAATTTCAGTTTCTTTTTACTTATCAGATGATAGCCTAACTGTTGAGATAGCAGATTAATGAATCCAGTAGCCTGTAAAGGATCGTGTGCTTTCACCCATCAACTTGTGTTCTGTCTATAGGGAGAGGAAAAAAACATTGAGAACGGTGCAATGTTTTCCTCATGTTGCTATACCCTCCAGTCTCCAGCAGAGGGTAGGCTTGTACCACTGGAAACCTATTTTGTATGCCAGCGCCTAACCTAAACAAACTAAAAAAAGTACTGATATCCTCCCAGGAGACACATCAGACTCCTCAATAAAGGCAGGGACAAAAATATTGTAATACTGAAAATACTGTCGAAAATAAACAATCTTGACAAAAACAACACAAAATGTCTTCTGCTTAATTCCAACTCTGGTTAATGTAGTAAAAATGTATGTAAAAGACATTCACTTCCCTCACGGACAGCATTGGAGTTGGCCCATATTGTGAAATCACAAACGCAGACACGCTTATCCCTTTTCAACCAACATCTTGTGGGTTACGTTCTGGTAATAGAAGGCAACAGTGGAGAAGCCAAGATGTTGTTGAAGTGAAATTGTAGGGAAAAAAGTGTGCAGTGCACTGAACCCAATGCTTGGTGACTATGCTATGCCGAACTAGTCGAAGAGATGGCCAAGGCGGGGTGGCAATTGAAGGCAAGAGAAATCATAAACAAACACCCACGGTTGATGTCACATCCTTGAATACAATGGCTCCGGACAAACCTGGTGGAAAAGCTGGCTGGTTTGCCAATAACACAGCACCAAGGTTTAAAGAATCCTGAACGTAACCAGTTCAAGAACCAGAGCCACTTGGTGGGAAAGGGAACTGAAACCCGGTCGCCTGTCATTCCGACGAGCAACGGCCTGACGTGAATGTGGCTGTCTCTCTGGGTTACACAGGATGCATGTTATACGATAGAAAAGATACCGAACCAAGGCAAAGATTATAATTTCCTGTCAACATGAGTAGTCTACAAATCCAAACTACCTTAACCTAGAAGCCCAATCTTGTAGTGTTTAAGAATGGGCTAATACTACAAATGCTGTTATTCCCTTTCACTACCCCTTCAACCTTGTGTAGTAAACATACACTCACAAATCAAAACCTAGGCTAGTAATAGCCTGCGTGCGGATGACAGGTGTGAACCACATTTCCGTACTGAAAGGAAAGCCTGTCACCACAAACACAATCCTGTGATATGAAACACACACACACAATTCCAAGAGGTTATCAATGATGTCATATACTATTGTTTAAAACACTTTGTCAAACCCCACATGAAACAACTCATTGTTAAGCACGTCCAATGAGGGTGTGGTTAGACAGAGTCATGGGAAACAGCCAAGCACGTCTTCCAACAAACTCACAGGCCTCCATACTGTGAACACACTTTTCCAAAGCTGCCATCTTGGACAAAACTTCTATTGCTTTCCAGACATGCCATTATCCGATTACTTTTAAAGCCAGAATCTGAAAACATGACTTGACCTTGTGAAATCTTTCTGAATCGATAGAAGAGTAGGAGGCATGCCCCAAAACATAAATAGGTTAAAATGTTATGAAAAAGACGGTGTTTGCAGATAAAAGACACTCATGCAAATTACAAGAGCAACAGCAAACAACTGTTTCACAAGCTGTTCTGCTTTTTGTATCTCTCTCTTCCTCTGCTACTACAATCAATTATAAGGAGGTTCAAGTTTTAAATTCCCAGTATATCCTGCATCATGTTTAGTGTGTGTATATTGTGTGTGTGTGGGAGGGGGGGGGTTACTTAACCCATCACACCAGTTCATCATGATTCATTTCTATGAAACAGAAGGTTGGTTTCACCAACAATGTGGTGGAATGAAAAGCAAACTGAGAACCTTATATGTTGTGGTCTGGCTGCCTTACAGTGCGTTCACACTGCAGCGGAGCGGGCGGCGCGTGGCGTCGGCTTCCAATTCATTTTCAATGAAACCAGGCGTTGACGCTCGCGTAGGGCATTGTGGGAAGGCGAGCGGAGCGGAGCGTTGCAAGTTGGATTTTCTCAACTTTATGTAAATGAGGAGCGTGAAAACGCTAGCGTTGGCCAATCGGATTGTTTTCTTGTTTCTTGTAACGTAGCAACCTTTGGTCATGATAAACATTTCTAGGTTTCACAATTTCAAGATGGAGGAGAAACTTTTCGTATGTGTCTGCACACCCAGTTCTGTTCAGAACAAATTTACTAATGTGACGAGCCTATTTATAGCCTACTTTTAAATTCAGTCTCGTCACATTACGTGACTGTTCTGTGCCACTGCTAGCCCAGCCTACAAACGACTGGTTGAGTGACCGGTGGCGTAACATGTATTCTACTGTAATCTTGCACTAGTAAAATCTTGCACTTACATAAATGTTGTGTAAAAGTGGTATTTTGATCGATATTGTGAGTACATTAACCCAAATCTGCACGCTTGGCCATGACTACAACAGTGACCTTAGAGAACTACAACTCTGTATTAACTTGTCTAACACGCCCCCGAGCGTGTGACTAGAACCTGCACCAGCATTGGTTTAGAATAACCACTGCTGTTTCATAATAATAATGAGTCATGATGAACTTGAGGACAAGACCCCTTCATAAACTATAGCTACCAGAATTTGGATTGACACTTCTTGTTGGTTTGCTCTAACCGTGCGATGCTGTTGACATATTAGAACGAAATTATCAAGGTCCTCTAACATCAACAGGAAATCGGTTTGATTTCAGGTGGTGAATCTTGTTGAGTGGCCCTGTCTATACACTGTCTGTAAACACCAATGACATTATTATTATTTATTTTTAACCTGTTACCACCTGTCATGTTCGTAAGTAATAGGCTAAGTGTTAGTATTAACTAGCCGGGTTACTCTAACCTACTGAAAACGTCAAGTGGTAGCTAAGCTTCAAAGAACTGCCGACTTCTTAAAATTGTATCCCATAGAAAAGTAGGAGTTCATTACTCAGTATGTATAACTATGATACGCATAACGTTTATTGCATTGTAAAGTGGAAAGATTAGCTTAGCTAATGTTAGTACAGTAGGCCTACAGATTACTTACCGTACGAGGCGAGATTTTGCTTTATAAGAATGAAGTAAATGACCAAGAAAATTGATACATTCATTTTTTTTTCATGTGTACTACGCTGATGTAGACCTACACTATTAAATATTACTGTATATTAACATAGTATTATGGAATTCCGTGCATTATCGAGTAATTCCTTTTTCGCAGTTACAGCCACACAAGTTCCAGCTTTTCTATGGCTGCCTCGCAGTCGGGTTTGCTCGAACAGGAATTACATTTCCGGTTGATTTCCTCAAAAACATGTCTAAATAAAGGTCATAAAACAAAACGTACTCTTTATTATCTGATCGTGATTTTTTTTCTTAAAAAAACGATAGAAGGATACATTATAAAATATAAATAACAAACGAAATTATTTAATACTTTTCAATAGAACAGACTGTTAAAACCAGACTCGCGCCGCAATATCCTGGGAAAGAAATTCATTCAGGTAGCATAAGTGAAGAGGATGATAGTATCCTCTCACTGCATTGAAAATGCAAAAATGCAAAAATGAGCAAAATGCATTTTAGGTAAAAATGCATTTAGGAACCATATGCCATTGTAATGGCACGTTCATTGTTTACACGTGTAAAGTGTACATTCATATTGACTGGCGCTACACACGGTTCTCTTAACCTTCAATTAGTGAGGTTGGAAAAAATAACTTTTGTCCCCTCAATAATGGGTGATTCAGGAAGGTGAAATACACCTGCACACGGAACAATATTGGCACATTTATAGGGTACAATTATTATATATTCTGATTCCTAATAGCTTACCCTCCTGAATCTTTGCATCCTCATGCTGAGGGTGCACAACAGTTACTTTTTTTCAGCCTCACTAATTGTAAGTCCAGATACACCATTCTTTTTGCAACCACTTTGCACTATTCTGAAACTTGTTTCTTGCGCAAACAAACAGACTGATTGATAGTTTTGGAAACCTAAATATATTTATAGTAACATGCTCTTGTTGTTGGTGATAACTGGTTTACAACCCAATTCATATTCCAGCAGGTTTTGACAATGCTCTTATTTTGTAACCGGAAATGCTGTTCAGGACTATTGTAGCTTGTTTCATAGTTAAGGCTAGTCCATGTTATAAAAGAGGTACATGTTCAGACTCACAGACTGGGATTCACGGTACTTTCTTTCACTTGCGCATAAAACAAAGAATTTCAAAAGAAATATTCCGAAGTAGACAAGAGCCTACATGTAGAGGAAATCTGGGCAATGTGTCATTCGGTTTAAACTTGTTGGGCTTAACGTTTTGGCAAAAGGCATTTGTTGTAGATATCAAATACGGGAAATACGTATAATGAATGCATGTGAAAAAACATTAAATATAAGTCCACATTTGTTTTGCTGAAAATTGGACAACACAACAAGAACAACAATTGTATCTATACAAATGTAGAATTAATCATTTATTATAATTAAATAACAAATAATGATATTGGACTTTACATTGTGTTAAAATAGCTACTTGTTAAAGGGATATCAGTGATAACTGCACTTTGCCAAAAGGAATATTGGGATTGGCAGTCATTGTGGCGTATGCACTGAATCATTTCAGCATTTTATTTCAAAACAGAAATAACAGATTCAAAAAGGATAATATGAGAACAAATTTGGCTTTCAATTTCTATGCTATTTTGTAGTCCATTACTAGCATTTTCATTGTACTGTTGATTAGAAATCTCTCCCCATCATCTCTGCTGCCCACCTAGCAAGCCCAGTCCAGCTGCTACAGAAGCAAACACTGGAGACAACACACAGAAATAAGAACACACACACACACTCAAAGAGAAGAACACAGCTAAAGAGAGATGGGGAGCTGTCTCTCTCAAGGTCTGCCGTGTCTGTGAGAAGATGTCTGATCAGACCCCTTTAAAGCTGACTGTGAAACAGGATCAGAGGCAGCAGTGTTCTGGCCCATCTTCACTCTGGGCTGGTGGTTCTCTGTCTCTCTCTTTCTCATAAACACACTGCACGTTGCCAGGCCTGTGTAGAGGTTGAGTGGGTCTTAGTAGAGATGACCATGGTCAATCTCCCCAGTCAGGGAATTCCATCCTGTTTGGTCTTGTTGGCTGCCTATGGTCTGCAGACAATACTTTTTGCCATATCACTGTCTGGGACACCTCCCCACATAACGCCAAACTCCTCAGACTCTGAGGTATCCGTTTCAACTCAGCGGGGGTGAGGCTTTTGACCCCATCGGTGACACCAGGCACCCAGGACTACTTTGTGGTGCAACGTCTGGAGCATCTGACAGTGGCCTACCCGTTGGAGCCATCCCACAGGCATGAGGTGGTGCATGGGTGGGACATCCGGGTGGCCTACCCCCTGTTGGAGCCATCCCACAGGCATAAGGTGGTGCATGGGAGGGGCATCTGAGCGGCCTTCCAGTAGGAGTCTTACCCGTCCCCAATCTCTTCTTGTCCAGATTCAAACTATCAGAGAGGTTCAGCTTCTTCGTGACTTTGATATACTGATCATGATTTGGAGATGATTTTTATTTACCCGTGTTGACAGACACAATGTGTGTGTAAAGACAACGCAGAATTGTATTTGCTTGTATACATAGTAATTTCCTGTCTATGAAAGCAAAAAAGTAGTGTTGATTTTTAACTGTGGCTAGCAGCTCTATAAATCATTCTGTCAGTCAGTTGGTTGGTCTGTTGTTTGGTTGGTGCACAAAAATTGCTTGCCAGTACTTTGTCTCAGCAGGAGCGATACCACGGGTCCTTCCTTCCTGCTGCTGTGAGACTATACAACCAGCACTGGTCTACACACACAATCACACACAGAACTCAACCACTCTAAATATCTCATGGACACACTTAAAGTGCAAACTACTGTGCAATATTTATATGTGTTTATTTATATTTGGTCTCCAAATGCAACTGGTGTTATCTTTTTTATATATTTTTTTATTATATCTCGTACTTACTTTCTAAATTGTATGTATACTTCTGTCCACACTTCTGTCCACAATGCTCCACAATAATCTTATCTTATTTTTAATTTGCGCTTGTTATTACAGTGATTATCTGCACTGGCACTGACAAATGTATAATATATTACCACATGGTGGCAGCATGTACCAAATTAATCAGTAAGCAGAAGCTTCTGAATGGGAGAAACATGACTGATGGTGTTTGAATCATGCTTTCTCAAGAGCTGTTGCAAATACGGGATGATATGTCAGTAATATACTTAAAAAATGTGTCAGTTTATGCATCAATAAGTAATAATAATAATTAATCCAAATAAAAAAAACATAAAATAATGATGTGGAGGTTTGTGATGTTAAAGGTCTAATCTTTAAGACACATTCTTTTATGCAATCTTTATTTTTTAATATTGAGGATTTTTTATTGGTTTATAATATTTGTAAATTTTATGTCACTATAATGCAGCTTGTAAAACACCAAAATAGAGAGATTTAATTCAGATATAAAAATAGACTAAAGGTTAAATGTAAGAAATGAATAAATACAAGCCATTATTTAATTTTGTCTTGTTCTGGAGCATCTTCACCACTCCATGAAGAGCGGTCATGGCGTCCTTTGATCGTGACACATCTCGTTTCAGCCGCTTCCTCCACACTCCAATGGAAATATTGTTTATATTCAAGTGATTTCATAGAGTTTTGTCCAGCGGTTGTCTCAGCAACATTCCCTAGCTGTTGCCATGGGGAGGTGATTGTTGAGTATCATGTCACACATAACATCACACCCTGGCGACATGCTGGGCAGAAGGACTGATCCCATGGTCGCTGTGACACTCACCGTGGCAACCAGGGGCTGGGAAATGGGCAGAGTCAGATCTTGTGTCTCCTGCCTGCTCCTCTCTGCTAGAGGTCAAAATGGTGACCTGACAGTTCTCTTCACATTGGCCTATCACTGAGTTATAGATAAACTAACATTACATTACAGTAAGACATGATAACAAGACATATGATTTGGCTTCTAATGTCCCCAATCCAGGATATATCCTAAATGTCAATCAATCTCCTTAGATGTTGTTTCCAAGACCCTCAAAGATCTTAGTCTTGTTCAGTGAAAGCTTAGGAGAGGCTTAGAAACGCTCCATTAGATACAGCTCTGCAGGGATGATCCTAGCATGAGCACATCTTTCATGCCCAGTGTGCCTACTGGTTCTTGCTACAGCCTGGAGGACCACAGGGCTTCACTGTAGGCCCCAGGCGGAGGCCCAGACAAAAGGGTAAGCACAGGACTTGAGTCTGCAGAGTAGAGGAACAGGGCTTGAGACCTGGGATTATATTGCCTGGGATTATATTGCTGTCTTTTGTGGAAGTTTGTGGCTGGGAGAGGGGGTGTGTGTATATGTATGTGTGTGTGTGTGTGGGAGGGGGGGTAAAGGGTGTGAGGAAGTAATAAGATACCAGGATGTGCGTATACCAGGGTTCTAGGACTGAAAGCGCGAGCCAGAGAGGAGGCGTGGAGGAGGAGGAGCGTAAGGAGGAGGGGGGACTGGAGTCCTCATCACTCTCTCCACACTTCTGCTGTCACTGTCTTTGTGAGAATGGCATTACTCACTCCCCAGGCTTCTGGCTCCCAGGTAACTGACCTGGGGGTGGTGGGGTAAGGGCTGGATCTGGTAATCACGGCTTTGGTGGGGGTGGAGGGGTGGGGGAGGAGGGGTGGGGGTGGAGGGGTGGGGGGGACATTGTTGGTGAAGCTTTTTATCCTTGCACAACAATAAGGATGCCATACTTTAATTGTGTGCTGGCAACATTTGGGAAAACAAAGGCTGAACAATACTGGCTTGTGAACAGACAGGGCTCTCTTCATCAGTATGATAGAAGGATTTCGCAAATATAAAATTGTACTTTGTGGTGGATAACATTGGTCACATACAGTTCTATCAAAGATTCATAAAGATATGATATTTCATGTCCTCGGGTAAGAAGAATGTCATGAGACAACAATGAGAAAAGTTACAGAAATACAGTCACAAACTTGAGAAGAAACATTTGTGGATGGATTTTGTGCATTCTCTTGTGCAGTCGGAGGCAAATAATCATTTCATATTGTTTACTTGTCCTGTGTTACTGCAGTGAAGACAATCCCTATAATAATAGGGTACTAGTTCCATCTCACTTGTCTGCAATGATGAGACAGTGTTTTAGTTCAGTCCAATACTCAGAGATTCAGTATGGATTTTAATGACTTTCTGTCTTTCTGTTTCTTTATACTCATTTACTTTCATTGGCTATTCAAATTGATATCAGAAAGCAGCTTCCCCCCTGGTGTCAAGGCATATAGAAAACACAACTGAGTAAACAAAGAAAAACATGTTAAACGCTTCCTTGGTGTCAAGCTGTGTTTTTTAAATGTTTGTTTTCCGAACATCACTCCCTTGTAATTAACTTTTGTCTTAATTCTCAATGAGGGAATGTAAGATATCTAGAGCATAGGGATTTGTGAGCATGATTATTGTTGCAAAGGTTAAAGTTTTCTAAAGAACCAACTCTCAACCTTGCCTTTGTAAAGAAATTGACAAAATGGGCCTGACACTGAAGCCTATCCAATCCAATCTGGCACAAGGCCTTAAACATCAGTGGTTCCCTGACTGTAGTTTAGCGGACATGTTGTGTCTATTATGATAGACTGAACTAACTCCAGGGGTCCCGGGTGTGTGTGTTGTGGTGAGTGCTTAGTAAATGATTTACCTCTGGTGCTGAGAAGATGAACCATTATCCCTTGATGTTCTGCTGAGACCTGTCCTCCAACGTTAACACCTCGTTAGGGGGGCGGGAAAATAATTTTGCCAGGAGGCCCCTGGGCTGCGGCTCCGGTCTTCGTGGAGAGTCACTGGTCTGTCTGGGTACGACCCCTGACCCCTACACTCCTCACTCCCTGCCTGTCAGCCACACCATCAGGACAGCAGTCGTCGAACAGAGACTGAGAGGGGGTGGGGGGGGCACAATACATTATATGGGTAGTTTGAACACTCTCACTAAAAACAGTTGATTGAGCTAAAACAAAGAGGAGCGTGCACACACGCACACGCACACACACACACAGACACACTAACACTTGCACACTTTCACCACATCCCCAGCAGCCAGAGGGAAAGCTTTGTGAGGGATCAAAAGCTGTGCAAACAGACACAGGCTTTAATTGTTGCTCTTTATTAGGGGGATAAAGGCAGGCTGGAAACAGTAATTGGCAGAGAGGAATGAAAGGATGAGGATGAGACAGAGGAGGATGACACCGTCAGAGGGCGTTGGTGGGAGGTTTCGATCAGGTTGATTTGTACAGTAGAAGAGGCACTTGTTCCAACTGGTTCACAGGCTGCTTGACATAATGACATGCCTCCATCCATCCAGGTTACACTCACATTGCCATACCTAAACATATGAGCCTCATCAATATTTTTCCTTTTCCTTTAAACAACAGTAATTTATTGAACCCCAATACATATAAAATAACAAACACATTGTTATACATTTTATTGTCAACCTTGGTAAAAAAAAGGTTTATGAGCTAATAGCTGACTATTTTCTCACCAAAGACTGTGTATCTAATTTCCTTTTGGCTGTATGAATTCAGTGATATGACAATTAATCTTTTTAACCATCTTATCACTTTGCAGCCATATGCTTCTCAGTACATGCTCCATATTTGTTTACCTAGCATGTGATACAGCCATACGTTACTAGACAGTTTGAACACACCTAACTGTGCTGAGAAGAAAGGATGCCCTCGTCTTATATCCTGACATAAATATATGAGTGTTTTTATTTCCTGTGTGAAAGGCGATGCTCAGTTAAGTGGGGTTTCTTTGGGCTGTGCCTAATGGTGTAGTATGAAGTGTTGAGATGAAGGGGAGGCCTACACCATGCCTAATCAGCCTTTCTAGCCTGGGTCAAGACATTCTGTCTGGCTCCCCTCTCAGGCCTGCCACGGAGGACTCCTCCATTCACACACACAATGTACCTGTCAGTCTGAACAACACTTCCTGCCTTCACTGGCTCCAGTGCTCGCAGGGAAACACAATATTTCACGGCACCGAACAATGGCCTGTCTGCCCGGACCAACCATATGGTTACTATGGGGCGCAATATTGACACACATCACTAATTATTCATAAAACAGGATCAGAACAGAGGAGGCGTCCGTAGGCCCGGTTCTCTATTCTGTGCCCGCAGTGGAACCCCATGGAACCCTGAGGTCTGCTGGAGTTCTTCTCATGTGGATGACACATCAAAGAATTAGTACCCTCTCTTTTTCCCCTCTCTCACAGGGTTTCACCTGTGATGATTCTCACCACTAAGAAAGAAGAAGAAATTCCCAGAGAATGTTTAAACAGTGTGTAGCCCATACGGTACATATAGTACATACTGTATGTAATACATACATACTGTATATATAGTTTGTGTGTTGTACTGCCTGTGTAGTTTTGCTGAGTAAACACAGGACATGTTGGAATATCTAGCAGTAGTCTGTGTAACATACACACAATTCTTTTTAATGACCAACACTCCAGAATATGATTAAAGATTAAATATGAAGCCACTGAAACACTGAATTGAGTTAAGTTATGCTAAATGCAGACACTCCCACTTCGAGTGTGTTGTGACTTGTTGCTGTGTAGCCTATTAGTGACTGGAGTGATCTTGACCATCAACTTGCCAGTAGACAGAGACCCTGCAGAAAATTCTGATTGGTTCTAACAAGCATGTTTAATGTTTAATGTCTGGTTCCCCATCGTGTAAGACGAGCAAAAAGCTTATCTCCAATTCAGGCCTGTTGTTGCCTCAGTCGGTACAGTGACTAATTGGCTGGTGTCTGCTCTACTGTGAAATTGTCCTCTGACTGTTTAATTGAGTCTTTGAGTCTGCTATGTTATTATCTATACTTGAGGCAAAACATTGTTCAAAAATCAAACACAATTTAGGCCATTTCATGATGTCCTGTATTTAAATTTGCATATTTCTCATGGGGCAGCCTTTTGTACATTTTCCACATCTTTTTGGTCTCCTGGCCCAGACTTAGACCAAACAGCCTCTACAGCAGTGTTCCAGTCTACCTGCTCCCTCTTCAGCTTCAGAACCAGCCCTCTTCCACAGCTTCTTCCCCAATCTCAGATCAAACCTTTGGCCACAATTTAGCCCGATAACTAAAAATACTGACCCTGATCAACCAGTCCACCAACTTAACCCCAACCCCAGCTCCAGCCCTAGTCCTAGCCTCAACCCCTTCAGCCAGCCTCACCCCCTGTGTTGTGGGAACCTCCTCTTGTCCATCAGGCCATGACAGGCTCATGTCGAGCCAGACTGCTTCTCTCCGCCCCACAGCCTGGGTGATTGACAGACCCTCACATTCTACCTCACTGATGGGGCAGGGCTCCTGGTCTGTCAATCGTTAAGGAAGCTTGACGAGTCCCTCCTGTAGGTGAAGCTCTATAGTCACCGGCCTCCCAGGCCTGATAGACCTGATTGAAGGTAGCAAACCTTATGATATGAATCCACAACCATCACTTAAAACATTTTTGTATATTTAACTGGCATCTCGAACTCTTGGCCACAGCTAATATAAAGTTAGCTTGTTGCCGCTGGTGTGGTTGCCACAACTCCAGATGCCATGCAGGCCCGGGAGCCCCCTGGTGGTCAGGTGCAGCACTGCGCCACATCTGGCTGGGCAGAGATGAGCCATATTGCATTCCATCTGCCAAGTGGACCCAGTGTGGCACAGCCGCGCCCAGGAGCTGCCCGGACTGCTCCGACCAGAGCCGTAAATGCTGTAATTCATGACTGTGAAACAGCAGGCTATTAACGCTGCTCTGAGGAATGGAGAGAGACGAAACCATTGGCAGCCGACGACCAGCTTCTGTCTTTCTGGTGGCGATACAAAACATTTGCCTGAGATACCAGCCTGGCATCCTGGTGGCACAGAAGAACCAGCAGCACCCCCCCCCCCCCCCCTCTCAAAAAATAAAAACTCTTCGTCCTGAGTCAAACAGTCTGGTGAGCCAAGGGGGTAGTATGAGAGTGAATGTCACCCCTGTCCCAATGTGACATGGGGGAAATAGCCTTGTTCAGCCCAGCCCTGCTCTCAGCCATATGCTGATGTTTTCATATTCTACAGAAATGAGTTGAGGGACTAATAAAGTTGGTTCAAGTCAGAATGACATCCCGATGCTGCAGGGATACAAGAGGCCCCTTCTGTCACACTGACGAGACTTTTAACTACGAGCCACAGTTTCCACTCGTCTCGGGACGAAAGTGAGCTGAAGATGTGGCGTTGCTCTAGCCGCCCTGCTTATCTATTTTTCATGTCTTTATCTGTACTAGTTGTTTTAATGAGGCCTCTAATGGCTCTGTAAATCCCAGGAAGCGACAGCATCGCCTCATCCTCAAGTTGTGCTGATGGGGACTTTTTAAGATGCTGCCGGAGATTTGATTACCTTGCAGTAATTAAACTGTAGTGTACTATAGGAGTATTTGTTTACCCTGAGTAACATATCTCCTCCTTACATTGCTCCTTACATAAGGATTTCATAGATGAGCTCCTGAAAGACGTTTGTTTGACCCTTGGATGTGTTTCCGTCTCTTGTTTTCTCTCTTTCAATTGAATTTGGCATTTTCTCTTTGTTGAAATGACTGTTTATCTCCACCAGCCAGTTCAACTCAGTCTGTTAAAGGATGGTCACCATATGACAGCCATGTCTACAGTGTATGTAAGCTACACCTGGCCAGGACGCAGCCTGGTTCCAGAGAGAGAGAGAGGGAGCGGAACACGTGTGTGTAGGAGTGAGAGGGGATGAGGACAAGGAAGGCAGTAGCACCCTTCTTGGTATATTTTATGACATTAAGCTGTGTCATTGCACCAACAGTTCCCCAGGTTCCCAATCAGGGGTGTTATGTAAGTCGTCAGGTTTCCTAAACGCAGCGCTCCGATATCGTTTGTAACAGATTATCTGTCGTAGCGCGGCGTGGTGCGGGCTGACAGATGCCCCGTGCAGCTGGTGGAGGAAGGCTTTACAGCCCAGTTGGAACGGGGGTCCTCACACCCTCTACAACGCTGGCCACCATTGCCCGTTTTAATGAGTCACGAATTGCCTGTTTATCTTCTGCTCCCTGCTGTTTCGGCATTTTCCTTTCCAGAACAATCCCAGAAACACATGCTGTTACACACAGCAGAGCAATGCGTGGACACGTTCATGGCCAAACTGTTACAAGGAACAAAGTTGTTGTGTTTTGGTGTCTTGGGTGTTAAATTAAGAGAGGAATGACATGTTTCAGTAATAAAGCAGGGTTTCAGATGGTCGCTGTGACCCCGCCAATGTGGTTGCCCTAAAAAAGCTGCACCCATTTGAAGCCCCAACAAACACAGAAATGACTCTATAATTGGAGTGCTTTGTTGTTCATGTGTTGGCTCGGCTAAAAGCAAGGCTCCTCGCTTCGTGGAATGGCGCTACATTATGACAACACATGGCTCCTGCTAAAGAGAGCAGAACTGGCAGAGTGATGAGAGATGAGCAGGTGGTGTTGACAATTTTTTGTTTTAACTCTTTAAAATGAGGATCTACGAAGTTGTGGCAACTTCAGATCATACCAGTTTGCAGACCAGTGTCAGTGTAGCTGTGTGCTGGACTCAGGGAAGGGTCGGTATGGTTATCAAAGTGAGAGAACTGTCTGGACACGTATCAAATATGGAGCAGACAGAAGGGGTCTTTGTAGATGCTCTGTGTTGATGTCCCAGAAGATATTCTCAAAGCTGTCCAATCTTTTGCCTTAATCATACCTTTAATATTTGAGGTTGGCAGAGGCAGCTTAATGGAGGAACAGGTGGCAGAAACAACTGCTTTCCAAGACTTTGAAAAGAATGTCCTGGACAGAGTACACTGGAATTTCTGTTTTAGCATCTCTCGGGCTTTGGATGTTCTATGGTGTTCATACAGCATCATCTAATGTCACTGATCTCAAGACCTACAGTACGGTATTCTAGAATGTCCCAGACTTCATGATGTGCTCCATGGTATTCTAGAATGTCTCCGATTTCAAGGCTTACAACATGGTGTTCCAGTATGACCCAGATCTTAAGCCCTTTCGTCAGATATCCCAACAAAGAATCTAAGGAATCTAGAAAGCCTCAGAGCTCAGGTTCCTCTCTGTTTTAGAACAACCCACATCACAGATCTTACTATACGGGCAGAAAAAAAGAGAAAGAGAAGTGGGAACTATCCTTGGAATCTTGGCCGAGGACAACCTCATCACAGCGCCGTGAAATCCTCATTCTGCCTCTGTCCCCTTTGTGGTGAGCACCGGGGTTAGGGCCGACATTCTTCTCATTGTACATATCACTGAGGCAGAGGCGGCCAAGTAGAAAAGATCCTTGTGGGGGAAACAATGGCAAAAGCCACCCCATAAATGTCTCCTGTTCAGCCTCGCACTATTGACTCCCTGCTTCCCCACCAAGATGGCCCTGTCTGACCAGTGAGCTTTCAAACAGCTTAATTAGCTGAAAGCCCAGCCTTGTCTGAGCATGTTAGAGCTGAAATAAAACAGAGAGGCAGAAAAGCGGCCTTCTCCGCCTCTCATTGTCCTTCCGCTGTCTGTGCTGACAGAAATGTGGGTTTCTGCTAAAGAGAACACAAATACAACAACATTCCTCCAGGTCAGAAAGGACTGCCTGACAACAGAGGGAATGCCCTGTCCCCTCAAATATCTCCGGTTGTGAACCGCAAAATTAAAATTTACTTTAAATGTCTTTCAAAATGAATTCAGGCCATTGAAGTAACAGTATTTTTGTGCGTCTTGGGCAGATCTCCAAACAACATCTGCAAAATTTGAATTAAACTTAATGAAAAACCGTAACTCTCAGTAATGAACAATGATGATATGTCGATGCAGATGTTTAGCTACATTGGCCCAAACTCATACGATTTAACATTCGATGACATGATGTATTTATATTTGTGCTGGTTGACATTCCAAGAGGGAGTCGGTCCCGTTAGGATCTGAAGAGGATGGCTGATGACTACATGCACTACAGTTGGGTTTGTCCACTGCACTGCCATTCCTTTGAACCTCGTTCCTCTGTCTCACCCATCTTTTCAGATCTGACCCCCGTTATTCTTTTATTCCTCTCTCAGATCAAAGACTCAGACCAGATTGATTCTCATGTGAACACAGTTGAGGCAGGGACCCCGGCCTCACGGCCTGCTTTGATGCCCCAGACGCCCGCTCACCGCTGCTTGGTCCTCCCTCGGGTGAAGATGAACCATGGAAATTACTAAACAAACTAACCATTCACAAGCCATGTCAAAGGTGAGCACCGGCCCCCTTTACTGTTGCCGTGACACCAAACCACTCCCCCATAAACCCCCAAAGGGCCATGTACCTGCCTTCGGTGATAAAAAGTGTATTTGAGTTTGTGTGTGTGTTTGAATATGTGTGTGTGTATGTGTGTGTGTGTGTGTGTGAGAGAGAGAGAAAGAGAGAGAGAGACACTGGCTGAAGTCTGTCACAGTGATCTATGGGATGATGCCCTCTATGGCAAAGACACAATAGGCATATCATGAGTGTAGGAGGGAGGGAAACCAGGAGACTGGATCAGACTGACAGCTCACCCATCCTATCAAGCCCCACAGTCCCTCAATGACACTGTCACAATAACAGTTAGAATTTAGTCATTTTACATTACCTGGTTATGCGTCATGTTAACTTCTCTAGTGGCCTGTATGATGATTGAATACCAAACAATTATTTAATCCTAATGAATTCATAAATTAACTTATTACATTTGTTGAAATATGCATGAGCTATATTTCACAGGTCAGTTTTAAACCTTTTGTTTAGCCAGGCCTTTGATGACCAGACGGTAAATCCAGGGAAAACAAGGACTGTTTGGATTCTCAAGTGTTTTTCAATTGGACGTTCAACCATGAAGTTCACATGTCGGACAAGCCATGCCCTACAACGGCACGTATTGTCAATTTCCTGACTTCTAAGAGATATAAAGCCATATAACTTATCTTTTTAACAACCTTAGTCTTTGAGAGCTGCTGGGCCTGAACCATATTTAACCCTTCAGTGCCAGACCACCCGCCAGTGTCTGGGCCTCTGTTGGCATGTGGCACTGGCGGCCCGGAGGAATATGATATAGAGCAGGCTCCTGGACGGGCCACTGAGGCAGGCTGGGGATTTATGCCCTACAGAACCCAAACATCTTTAGAATATGGGCTGTATGGTCACACACAAAAGCCCCATAGGCTACAATGCCACAGCAGCCTAAATTGCCTTGTATTTGATGAAGAGGGGTTTTACATGGAGGTCTCCTGCTGACTAAAACCACTGGTTCCCAGGTTAGCTGGTCTGGGGAGGCCTGGGGGGCTGTGGGCCTGGGGGGCTGGGGGGCTGGGCCTCAGGGGGGGGTTTATACTTGTTTATCAAGCTTGGGAAATGGACAGAGAATCTCTTGGGAAAGTAAACCGTGAATGAGAAGCTTATCATTTGTGTGCAAACTGAAAACAAGATTATTATCAATACCATTTTCAAATGTGTGTGATATGAACACAAGATTCAAGAGTCTCTCTGGCACCTTACTGGTTAATCAATGTCAAATACATGTTCTAGAAGGTAAGCTGGGCTTTTCTATTGTTTGTTTTTCATTATTACTACACTCCACAATTAGTTCTCTTTTCGAACATACATGTAAGACTGAAGAACATCATGAGCCATGAGCCTGGGTCCATGGTTGGAGGGAGACTGTTGTCCACTGCAACAAACCGGCCAGTTGTAGCAACTTTAGATTCAGGTTTTAAAGGTGTCGACGAAGGTTAAACAAGATGTCTTGCACTTTCCTTCTCTTACTCTACCTCTCAATCTCGGACTCCCTCCCCCGTTTTCATCCCACTGCGGCCCCCAAAGATGGCCTCTGACAGTTGACCCCAGATGACCAGTGGGCTGCAGGACAATCCTGCCGGATTAATAATTACTCTACTCTCAGGGAGCAGGACTGTGACCAGGCCACAGCCCAGAGAGCCAGGGTCAACCCCTGGCAGAGCTGATAGATGGGAGTCTTCCAGCCAGGCTTTAACCCTCGCCCCACTATGCCAGGCAGGTAGGCAGAGCTCCGAGTGACTGATGAGATCTCACGTTGTGCCCTTGACTGTGGGTGGGAAGGCGAACAAACAGATAGCAGACAAACAGAGGCCGTGCTCCTCTCCCCCGGACCATTAATAACACTTCAGGTCACAAAGGAGCGGAGGAGATCAGAGGCAGAGAGAGCCTCTGGGCTCCATGGGCTCACAGCAGAGGGCCAGGGAAGCCTACTGATGGGTATGATGGGGAATTCTCTGGCTGATAAAGGACCAGAACCTGGCCATTCAATACTCACTCTTTTGTCATCTGCTTATGTTTCTCTTAGAGCCTCTTCTAAATTCATATGGTCCTCTGCTATGCCTATTTGGGAGTCTGTTTGATCTAGTAAGTGGAGTCATCGATTGCACGTGGTCATTCGTTTTCCAGTAGTGTGCAGAAACACTTTAGTTACTTTCAAGTACTAGTAGCTATGTTCAGTACTCGTAGATGACAATTCACAAGCAATTCACACATACATGTGAATACGAGGTATGTTGATAGACTGGGAGTTTTACATAAATTACATTATTGAAGCGGAACGATACAGTGAAACGAAAAGTGTTTTCATTTGCTGGGTTTACATACCACACGGTTCCATGACTCAAATAATCACAGAAAAAATGTTCAAAAGTTGTTGTTCCCTGAAATTCAAGCTGTACATTTAAAAGTACGCAGCACGAAAGATAATTTTGTTGCCGTAAACATAAAAAAAATTCTGCTTTTGTCGATTGGGAGAAAACAAACGTTTAGGCAGGACAACAATTTCCGCTATATTCAACTGCCCACAAATGTTTGCACATTGCTAGAGCCAAGAAACAGTTACAGCACAAACTATCTCTGTTGACTACAGCTAGATTCCACTGAGTTTTAGGCCTGGTATCTAAACCTATGGGTTAACGCTGACCATATTAACACCACCTTAGTTTTGTCGTGTCCTGTGGACTTTTCAACTGTCATTGCTGACAATAACTAAAGTGTCAATACAGCCAAAGCGTTCTGCGACCAGGCCAGTCCCCTCAGTCATTAATCATGGACTGGACAGTCGTGGTGTGACACTTGCGGCCAGTTCTTGTGTGGAGAGCTCTGAGTGGACAGCTCTCCTGTCCTCCATACTGCTCGGCTCTGGGAAGGTCGTCCATATGGGCCAGTGTTTTTTTTTAATCAGAGACCAGGCAGGGTCGCAGCCCCCAGAGGTGACCAGAGGGGTTGACATAAATCTGTACAATAATGACTACTGTAGTGGGAGGGCTCTTGCAATAGAAAGGGTGGTTAAAATGATAGAAAGTCAGTCGGTGTTATAACATGTTAAGACAGTACAGCACAATAGAATAACAAAGATTATGTGATGGGCTCTTTTGTCACTGCTTTGAATGAGTGGTGGAGGAAGTTCTTGTTTTATGGGTGCAGATTTAGTGGGCTCCGTCAGGTCACACAATTACATGTGTGGGAATTCATGAGCGACAAAATCATTTAATCTGTGACGTGTTTCTTCAGCCTCAAATGTCGATCTTTCTCACAGCTCACTGCCAGGATGAAATAGAGTGATATCAACCCAGTGCATTAAAGTCAGCCCCTTTCTTCTGTGGAACGCTCATCCATCCTCTCTCTCGTTCACGCGTTCTGTCTCTGACAGTCGACAGATCATATTCCCTCTCCTCCTGTCCTCCTCTCCTCCACGACCCTCCCGTTCTCTCCGTGCCGACGCGTCCGACCGCAGGCACGACGGCAAATAAAGAAGATGAATGTGGGAGAATCTGAAAGCAAACAGCGTAGGTTGTCATCCCTCTGGCTGCCATCAGGCCAAATGAATGATGATGTCTTTAAGTAAGTGACAGATCACTGAGTGGCTTGGATAAGCCTGTTTCCTGGCTAAGCAGCCTCCCCTCCAGGGAGCCTGGTGCAGAGACTCAGTCCTCCCTGCCAGAGCTATTTTTCACCCAATTTATTTCCAAATGAAGTCTAACCTGGGGTACCTCCCGGCGGGGCCGGCTTTATGCAGTGATTAATGGCGGGTGTTTAGTGGAGGTACCTGGGGGAGAGACCCATCTGCAGGCTGATGTCAGGTAGGACAGGAGCGCCTGCAGCCCTGAGATGCTGAGTGGCAGGCTGCATCGCCCGCAGCAGATCGCAGACACACCCAGGTCTTAGCTAAGTACCTTCTGGGCAATGGCTTCTGCTGCGAACTGCATCACCTGTCACTGACAGACCAGGCTCTGCTCTGTGATAGGACGATCAGGGCTGGGCGTCCATTTGTTCCTCCGTGGTCGCCACTGCGTCGGTCCCCCCCCCCCCCCCCCCACCTCAGACTCTCACCTGAGATGTGAATAAACAAGATGCGCTCGTCCTTTTAGATCGATGAGACTCGGTGTTTCGCAGTGTGTCTTCTTCCCGGTTGAGCTGGAATCTCCTGAAGTCAATGACATGCTCTTGCTGTCGCAAGTCTGGCCAGAGTATTTACATGTCCATTATACGCATGAATGCCCTGTCTTTTCCACTCCATCACAGCACCCGTCCCGCCCCCCCTCTCGGCCCAGCGGTCCCGCCACCAACGGCCCAGATGCTGTGTTTGGGCCCTAATCAGATTAGACTGTGGACAGGTTTACGGCCAGTGGCTGTCAGATTGTGTCTGTGTGGAAAAGAGACTGATGCTGATGCTGTGGCAATGATGGTGATTAATGACCATGTTTGTCCAAGAAGGAGTTCCATCACTGATGGACACATCATATGTGGGCCTGTCCAGGCCCTAAACAAGCCTATAGCCAGCCTTCTCGACATATTGGGTATGCACCATGCCTATGCCTTTATTTTATTTTTGGCCTACTGTATACTGGTGACATGCACAATGGAAGTTTTTTCTGGGTCTCCTGGTTTGTCTGGCCTACATAAGGTACAACCTTCAGCTCCTAATGGGACCTCAAGGTGGAGTTTTCACGCTCAGACAGACAGACTGGTCCTTACTCACTGTCATGGCAACAGTGACCAGGCTGGGATGGACAGAGACAGGAGCCTATACTTGTATACGCATACTGACTGATCTTCACGATCACATATATTCTCTCGTAAGTTCTGAAGGAGCTGGGAATGTTTTGCGTACGGAAGGGTGAGAGTGCAGCGGCGGAAGATCAAATAGTGTTTTTGAAATGGCAGTCGTCCAAGCCCCCTCTACAGCCCCTCATCTTCCCCGCCCACAAACCCACCGCCACCCTGAGCACAATGGACATGAACGTTTACAGCATCATCAATCAAAGGTATCCACTGCCCATGAGCAGCTGGCACGTTTGCAAATAATTGTAATTATTAATCATGCCGATTTCACACCCTTCAGATGTGAGGCTGGAGCCCTCAGGGTGCAGCCAGAGATGGCGCCTGAAAGCTTATTGTAGAGGCTGGGGCTGGGGGCTGGGGGCTGGAGGCTGGAGGCTGAGGTCTACAAGCTCAAATCAGGACGCTGGGACTGGGAGATAGAAACTGTTGCCTCAAGCCAAAAGACTAAGACATGGGTGCTTGTGGCTGGGGTAGGAAATGAGACAACCTAAGAAGCTTGAGAGTGGAGAATTAAGCCTTGCAGTTTGGGGTACAAGACAGGATTGTGGCTGTTCAAATCGAACCGCCCTCTCGGTTGTGCTTAAAGTTTCTCCATAATGTCTTTAAGTAACTTCTGCTATCAACCTCTAATCGTTCAGACGGAAGAGTCTCTGAGGAATACATCCACCACTTCCATTTATATCAACAGATGTCGCCTGTTTCCGCGGTGCTACCCAAAGTCCCTATGTTAACCAGCTGCCCACATCCCTGTCTGTGCAGGCTGTGGTGGAGTCAGCCAGCTTGTGTCATCTCTCGGCCTCTGGAGCTCAGAGCAAGGAGGGCCATTATGAAGCTCCATAATGAGGACCTCTGGACCATCTGTAAGCAGTGCTACTGTATGTGTTTCTGTGTGTGTATGTGTCACAAAGAGATTTGTAGAGAGTGTGTGTGTGTATTTGTGTGTGTCTGTATGAGAATGTCCTTTAGCGGAGAGGAGGATACAGAAATGAGGACGTGTGTACCCATTGTAAACATGGTCGCCAGGTCAGCCCAGAAATGTTGCCAAACGCACACACCTCACTCCACAGAGACACACCCACAGAAGGCTCTGACCTCCGAACACACTGGACAGATGGAAGATAATAGTACACTGGTCCAAAGCAAGTATGGGGGACTCAAGACATTTCAGCATTTTTATCTGCAGAAGCTGTCTTTATTCATTTCATGAAGAAATATATGAAATATAAACGCATGCACAACAACTGTTTTCCCACTGCACATTCCATCCCTCGCTCTCTGAAAGGCCTCTTTTCTCCTTCACTCCTCTCCTGTCTCCAGACACACCCATAGAACACAGCCACTGGAACAGAAGATTGTAGAAGACCAAGAGAGTCTCATTCATCTCTTACGTTTGGATTTATAGTGCGATCCCATTCCTGACTTCACAAACACATGGGTGCTGGGGTAGTTCAGCCTGACTACTGGATGCAGCTGTTTTCGTACCCGTACGTCTGCCTTTCACTGTCACCTCTCAGCAAGAAGGTTCTGGACTCGATTCGCGCTTAGGGCATTGTTCAGTGCCCAGACGGGCCATCTTCAGAGCCTTCCTGTGTGGAGTTTGCATGTTCTACCTGTGCTCACGTGGGTTTACTCCCAATAAAAAGATTGAAAAAGAATCCCAACAAATCAATGCAGTACAGATTGCTCTCCTGCCCATGTTCATGACCAGGACATGAGTGAGCACTTGGACGTGGCCCCCCGGTTGCCTTGATGTGGATAATCACTGCTCCTGGCTGCCCTCGGTGGAATGACACCAGGATAGGAAAACGCAGAGGAGAAATGTAATTGGTGAACACTTAAATGACAGTTAGCTGTTCAAACCTAAATATGTACAGGACTTCCCAAATCGACCGCCTCTCCTCAAAAACGTGGCCAAGATGAACAGGGTTAAGGTTGCCGTGATCTATGGACGTCACACGAAGGACATTTTCCTAATGATTTGTAACTGGAGTGTGTACGGGAGCAGCATTGCTCTGATTTGATCTGTAGCCATCAAAGCATGACTGTGTGTGTGTGTGTGTGTGTGTGTGTGTGTGTGTGTGTGTGTGTGTGTGTGTGTGTGTGTGTGTGTGTGTGTGTGTGTGTGTATATGAGTGTTTTGCAGCATTCGGGTGCAAGTGTTTGTAATCCTGAGGAGAGCAAACTCTCCAGGAGGTGACAACATTGACAGGAAGTTGATGGATGACCCCAAATCAACCCCATCCAGCCTCCCCAGCCTCCAGCCCTCCCCTGCCCTTGCATGACACAGCCCTCCCCTAGATCAGAGGTGGGCCCACAGACTAAGCCCTTCTCAGGTATTGAAATGAGCCTTTCAAGCATGTCCTCCAGAGAGAGTGAACCCTGCATGGCTCTTACCTTAATGAGGTGCAAATGAGGAAGTCAGCCTCTATTCTCATCTCAGATAAAGACAGACCGAGAGGAAGGCAGGCTTTTATTGGGTAGTTAAGTGATCAGGGTAGACAGATCGGATTGGTGGAGGAGGAGGGTTCAATAGCTTTCACTCTTTGAGAGTGACAGGTGTCACTCGGTGTGACTGTCTGTCTGCCAGCCTCCCTCCTCACATAACTGGGAATAATGAGACAAAGCTCCAAGCAGTTAGTTCTGAAAAATCCATCTGTGGTGTGATTACTTATGTTGATTCGAGGTTCTCAAATTGACATCAATAACCCATTGAAGAGCTACAACCCGGGGGAAAGTTTTTCAAGTTTCTCCTAACTTATCTTCCAAACAGTAATGCAAACAGAAGATATGTGAAGAAATGTTGGAACTGAATTTATCACAGCTGCCACTGAGGAAATGCTAGAAGCTGGAGACATCCTCGGAAGTCTCGTCTGTCTGATCGTTTTCTACCAGGGAAGCCCTTCCTCGCCACAGATGAAGTGAACATCACCACCATCTGTGGCTCCTCCATGTCAGTGCTTCTCCCCATCCCATCATCCCAGTGGGGAGGCCCCTCCTGCTGGGTGGCTGAGGAAGTGGCATGCTGTACCGTCCTGTGGGACAGATGTGTGTATGTGTGTGTGTGTCAGCCATGAAAGACCAACACACCAGAAACAGACAACAGGAAAGTGTGCCATTCTGACTCCTGGTCTAAGCAGCCCAGTGTCCAGGCTGGGCCCGTCCAGGCTCGGCCAGGCTGGGAAACCCCAGGGGGCTCCAGGAGCCATTGACATGTAGTTCCCTCCATTAGGCCCCAGCGGAGACGCTGCTTTACATCTCCAGTCGGGTAATAGTCTGCTAATGGGATCACGATGCTGCGTCCTGCCCCAGGGAGATGGAGGGATGGAAGGATAGGGACAGATGGAGGGACGGGGCCTCCCTTGACGGGCGGAGGGATCTGGGTGGATGGGCAGGGCTGACGGACGAGGCATGGCAGGACGGGGGAAGTGACAGTGGAGTGACAGTGGACACCTTGGAGTGTTTCCTCTGCTTGTGGAGAGAGAAGGGCTGCATGGGGAGAGCTCTCACTAGGGGGTGGGGTCTGTGTGTGTGTGTGTGTGTGTGTGTGTGTGTGTGTGTGTGTGTGTGTGTGTGTGTGTGTGTGGGGGGGTGTGTGTGTGTGTGGGTGTGTGTGTGTGTGTGTGTGTGTGTGTGTGGGTGTGTGTGTGTGTGTGTGTATGTGTGTGTGGTGTGTGTGTGTGTTTTGATTTTGTCATCTAATTCATCTTCAATGTGTAGAATACTTTTGACCACTCTTTCCATTACACCTGTATAGTACCATAGCATTTCTTAGCATTTACTGTAATAACATTGCCTTGCTAAAGAGCTTTTGTAAACTTTGCTGTGTCCACCAATTAATAGAACCCTGTTTCCTGTTTCCTACCCACAGCTTGGAGCAGACCCTTATAGAAGCCCCTCACATCTCTCTCTGATTGTCAGTGTCATGGTAACCAGCTGCTAGATTCCATAACAACATCCAACAGCTATCAACCAGCATCTGCTGCAGCATCTATTACTCTCTCTGTCTCTTTCTCTCTCTCACACACACACACACACACACACACACACACACACACACACACACACACACCATACACACATGCAGGCACATACACACACAGTTTTATAAACAGAAATAATTCCAGGCATCCACAACAAAATATGTCTTCAAAGGAGCTTACCCACTTCTTCACTTCATGTGTTGTTACTCAGTTTGGTCTGATGTCACATTCATGGACAGACAGTCACACAAATTAACTTTCAAATCACATGTTTTTGTTATTTATGTTACATTTCTTTCTCTTATCTCTTTATCACGGTCTCTGGTAGACACACTTGCGCTTGGTCACACAAACACCCCTCCCCCAGCGGTGTCTCCTGTCTGATTGGGTGAGCCCCCAGGGGAGCCATTAGATACAAAACGTTAACATCTGGCATGCATTACAGCACCAGATCAGCTGTGATTTGTCCATATGATGTCTCTGGCCCATACAGCCTTGTGTGTGTGCGTGTGTGCGTGTGTGCGTGTGTGCATGTGTGTGTGTGTGTGTGTGTGTGTGTGTGTGTGCGTGTGCATCCTGTCACTTCTGCTTTCACACCTCTGTTGGTGCCAGGCTGTAATTAGCTTTGTCTTCCACTACCCTGCATTAAACACCTTAGAGATGTATAGACTGAGGGGGAAGCAGTTGAGGACTCACTCAATTAATCCAAACAATCCAAAACATTTGAGTTTTTCATCAACTTTTGTTTAAAAGTGCATTTTATACAAATACAAAAGCTGAAAATCGAAGTTTGCTTGTATGCAGAAGTACGACAACAAGGCAAAGGTCATCCTTGAATATAACAGCAACCTCGCCCCCAAACACACGCACTCACACACAAACAGTTATCTACCTCAGTGTTTCACTGACACAAATCACAAATAACTGTTTGGTTCAGATACCAGACAGTCTTCCTATGATGGTTATTGTAGAGTGATAGAGCTGAGTATCATGACTCCCCCCATTAAAAACAGCCTGTCCAACTCGCACAAATATGTTGACAGATATTTACTTGTTTGTGTTTGTACAGCAAGCTGTCTCTCAGTTGTTTAAGATGAAATTGATCAAAAGCACCAACTGTGACAAAGTCCTCTTGGCATGGTGACTGGCGCTGGGTGGGCTTGCCAGCTGCAACACTGCCAAGAAACGCGTGGGGTGGCACTGCAGTGAGGAGAGGGTGAGGAAGGATTTCCGGATGTACAGACGGAGGGACATTGTTTCAGTGAACCTTTCATGCAGGTTTAGGGGTCTAATTGAGTTTATTGGAAAAGACAGCAGCAACTTTGAAACTTGCAAACACATTTAAAACACACATTGAATCTGATCATGACTCTATTTGCTCTCTCTCTCTCTCTCTCTCTCTCTCTCTCTCTCTCTCTCTCTTCTCTCTCTCTCTCTCTCTCTCTGTCACCACACATACACCTGTGGCACACCACACCTGTGTTGGTACCTGGTCCCACCTGATCTCTCCCCTCCTAGTCCTTCTCCCTTTCTGTTTTTGTGTGTATTGGTGTGTGTGTGTGTGTGTGTATTGGTGTGTGTGTGTGTGCATGGAGCAGGGGCCCTGCCGGTCCCATCTGCACACATCTCATTTCCATAAGCATTATGTGTGGCTACGGAGAACACATTTAGCCAAGCTGTCAGACACATCGCTGCTGAACAGCTTCCCTATTATAGCAAGCCACGAGATGTCAACTCAATAAGCTGTGTGTGTGTGTGTACACTTTATATACGGTCTACCCCACACACGTACACACACACACACATATAAACCCCACAAAACAAGTGTTACACTGTTTCAACCGCATTTTCTTTGTTTGCCACATTTCATAAATGATTTGCATTAGTTCTGTGTGACAAGTCACTTGTTTAACTGTGATTCTAGTTCTGCGTGTTCTTGGCGGGGGCGAAGACTCTCTCCTCGCGTCCATGTTTCACTTTGTTACCCAGCCCTGCCCGCTGGGAGGGACACTGCCTCCCTGCCCTCTGCCACCCTCTCAGCTGGCACACAGACCACCGCCCGCTGGGCACCTCCTCATCCTCTCCTTGCCTCTCTCCCAATACAACCTTTCTCCGGCTTGCTCATTTCCCACCTCTCTAAATTCCCTTTCCATGTTTCTCGTTCACACTTCCTTTCTCCTTTGGCACCTTTCACTCTCTCCTCCCTCAGTGAACTAGTTAGACCAAGCATCCGAGAGTCAGATAAAGTAACAGATGCCAGACATTGAGATGTTTTATGGAGCCTAAAAGTTAAATGAACCTTATTGGCCTTCAACACATTTCATTGTGTATCACTGTATCTCACTTTCATACACACACAAGTGCACGAATGCAAGGGCACGTATACAT
This sequence comes from Osmerus eperlanus, assembly GCF_963692335.1. Classification (NCBI taxonomy): domain Eukaryota; kingdom Metazoa; phylum Chordata; class Actinopteri; order Osmeriformes; family Osmeridae; genus Osmerus; species Osmerus eperlanus. The sequence goes on from NC_085023.1 coordinate 17,466,168, forward strand.
AGTCTGTCAACTTTTTGATAAAGTTCTCCTTTTCTACACCCCTATTTCCTCATGGAGAGACTGTGCTTGTAGCAGATTTGCAGCATGTGTTTGCCAGTGATTTAAATAGATATATTTTTCCCATCAGCACCTGCTCCCCCAGTCGACCCTCTCTCGCCAGAAGGTTGGGGTGACGAGGGCCGTGGCACGTCTGTGGTTGACAATCAAGGACAGTTCGTTTGGGGCGGTGTCAGGACAGTAACATTCTCCCAGGGAGTCCCTTAACCGCAGGCCGCTGGCAGACGGACAAACACTCGCTGACAGCCATTTACGGCCAACTACTGAATGCCATCTGTCAGACACTGTAGGAGGACATAACCGCTCTCCCACACATGATAGCTTGATTTTGTTCCCTCTCTCACTTTCTCTCTCTCTCTGTCTCTCTCTTTCTCTCTCTCTCTCTCTCTCTCTCTCTCTCTCTCTCTCTCTCTCTCTCTCTCTATTTCTATTTCTATCTTGCTTGCTGTTTCTTCTGTATTTACAGAGCAGTGACTTTAAAGCAGGCTTGGATGCGATGTAGCATGTGAGTGTAAACAGGCTGATATTCTAATAGGAGTCTGGGCCATGTTAAGTTTGATCGTGATGAGCCTTTTCCATCTGAGTTTTTGAGTGCTGGTTTGGAACTGCTCTCTCATGAGACTTGCAAATATCACTTTCCAACCGTGAAGAGACCCTTTTCTTCTGAAAAGCCCTTCAGTTAGCATGCAGAGATCTTGGTTTTGATAGGGCTTCACATTGGTGTATCAATCACACCTGAGTCTTTCAGTTTTCGTGTGAATATGTTGGATACATTTTCCACAAGAGCTGAGTGGTTGAATAATCCACCAGGACAAGAGAAAAACAATCGTTTTACATTTTGATGTTACATTCTTTTTATTCACAGATTCCCAAATCAGGGTTAGCATATCTGATACTCCTGAAAGTTACATCAGTTGTTTAACAGAAACACAACAATGAACCATTTAACCACAACAGACATCCAATCACATTTGATTCTCTGGCTCAGATCTTTTATTTCCTGTGACCAAACATTGACAAAGGGAAGTGTCACCACACCTCTCACTGCACAATTAACATGCAAATTTGCTCTGTCGCTAATGGCTATGGAAAAATGCTCTTATGATGGAAATATGCTTTCTGTTTTGGCTATATAGGATAAACATTTGTCTATGAAATCAGCTGATGACAGGCCTGGGGCATTCCCTGGGGGCCAGAGAGGAATGGCCTTTGCACCTGCCACCTAATTCAGACCTGGGCTGGGGGAGCAGGGGACCTGGCATCCATACTGAAGAACATTCAGCCTGTCATCCCACTCAATAACTTAACCCCACAACTGCTTTTGTTCTAAGGGCTGGGGGGCGAGCCGAGCAGCAGTTTCGACGATGCAGCCACTGCCTGTTATTCAACTGAAATTTATTTTCAATTGCAGCCCCCGGCGTTGGCCCGGCACAAGCCTGGCTTTGACGAGCCGGTTTGGCTCTGGGCTACCAGCATTGTTAGCATTGTTAGCATCAGTGTCTATTGTGTGGAAGCTCTGAGGGGAAGGCCTACTTAACAAGGCAGCTCTCTCAGAGTGTAAAATCCCAAGTGTTTCCAGTAACAGGTGTGTCCACTAAGGATGACTGGTCATTTGTCAATCCTGAAAAGAATGAGCGGCTACTTAGAAAGCTTGTCTTTTTGACTGCAGACCATCAAGACATTACTTGAGAGCATGAAAGGGTCTGCCTTGTTAGTTGTCTTGTGACCCTTCTGTGGTTTTTAGGCTGGTGATCTGGCAGCCACTGAATGAGGCTCCACAGCAGTGTGGCTGATCCTGGGACTGTTGCAATTTCCCTCTCAGAGACATCCATAGGGTAATTAGAGACCCGTTGATCAGTGCGCTAACTTTTCCCAGTCTTTTCCTGGTGATTGCAGTGTGGAGGTGAAATGCTATCTATTATACAGTTCACTTTTAAAACATAAACGACATGAACAATTCCTTCCTTGATTCCTTCCTTATTGATTAAACTTTTTTTTATTTATTTAGACTAGGCTTCAATTTCATACAAACATTCTGTCTTTAGCTGACATCATTATTCAATCTAACTGAACAGATGTATACTGTTTTCAAAAACGGAGGTAAGAACATCCGTCTTTCTGCAAGACTTTTAGATCTAAACAACAGTACCAGTAGTTATGATGAGAATCATAATATCTGATGAATCTCCCACTGAGGACTTTATTAGCTGCAGATCTGTAATTAAAACAAACAGAGCAGAAAGGAGGAGGATAAATCTCAGAGGAAACTAGAAAAACATATCACTCACGTGCATCCCAAAAATTATTACTTATGAGATTACTGTACTGTAAATTTTATATCTCAACAATATTAGAATACAAACCAGACAATTATAGGTTACAGAAGCAGTGCTTTTCAAACCTACAACAACCTACGCCCAGAATTTACAATAAATGATCGAATGATCTAGAATAATATTTACGTTTTATTCTTGATAAATATTTTAATTATCCATCTCACAATAAGGGGTAGATAAATTCAGAAAACCTCATTATCAGCATTAAGAAATATTTCTCGCCCCATCGCTTTGAAAATGGTCCATAGAATAATGTATTTTAAGTAATTACTCTAACTCATGACTATTAACTACTGCAAGCCTCCCTTGACACTGCATCTTGTCTGTCAACGGTTAAAAGCCTCGGCTTGATAGGACATTGCAAACCCCCTGTTTAAAACCCATCTGGCACGGATAGTCTTTCCGTAACTGTTTGTATCCTAAAGACAAAGAGTGAAATGAACTTTCACTCTCTCCAACCTGCATCAGTTACTACGAGGAAAAAACTTGAGTTTCCCAACGAGAAAGTTACAAAAGGCTTTTTAATCCACTAGCTCATTTACATGCTGGAAGAATGTGGACTGAATGCATAATCTTCAGCATTTTAGGGTTCTCTAATCCCAACGCTCTCTCTGATGTCCTTCTTCCCCTAGTCCCCCGTGAACAATTAACTTGTAATCTCCACAAACATACATTCTGTTGCAGCCTATCTGATGTGCAATGAGCCAGGGAGACGGCCCGGAGGACTTACATCCCAAACCGCTCGCTAGTCCCCTGGGGTGGATCTTTACGTTGTACAATGAACAGCATAACGGAACCTGTCCAATCATTAGATCAACACATACTATACATATTTTTAGCTTGCTACATTATTATTAAAATGTTATTGATGTGGTCAAGAAAAAAATCACCTGAAGACTAAAGCAGTAGGCTATGTTAAAAATATTTTTAAAATATTTTTAAAAATCTACATAATTTCGTCATGATAAAGTAACGTCTACATTCTCTTCAGTTTGTATTTGTCTATGCGTTCAGAAAATTAAACAAAACCCAATAGTCAAGAAATTCTGCTGCGACAATTTAGGAGGGTACTGACTTCGTGTAGACTGACATACTAAATGAATATGCCAAATGAACCTCATTGAATTAATTTCGTTTCGGTAATATATTCTTGTTGTGTTGTTTCTTATTGGATTTATATGTCCTGCTGATTTCAAGCAGGGTGATGCTCTCAAAAGGTATTTTGTTTTTCAAAATTAAGTAGGCAACAATACATTTCGAATTAATTAAGAAGAAAATTGTGTGTAATAAACGGTGGTGTTTTTCATTTTTTAAATGAGGACGTAAATAAAGTTCTTCCTCAGGTTGTAGTTTGTGTGTGCAAAAGGATGTAGGTTTTAAAAGGATATAACCAATCAAAATAAAATGTATAATGAGAAAACGCTCAAAATATTTTTTTTTAATGTAATGTCAAAATAAGATATTAGGCTATATGTAAAAATCTGTTTTTCCGTGTCCCATGCATCAGGAATTATGTGAAGTGCCTTGGTCAAGTCACTGTGTCTATCTGTAGGCCTTATTGTTTCCAAGCATAAATCAATTCAAATGGAGACTGTCTGCCCAATAGTATACATCACTCCCACTTGCTAATGTTTTTGTATATAAATGCAGAAACCTGAAATCAAAAAATCAACATTACAGTCGCCATGAACAGACAGCCACAATATGGGTCATTTGAATCCGTTTTATTGAAATTTCTTCCAGGGACACTGGGCAATAATAAATATTTTGTTTGGCTAATCATCGAGAATGTACAAAAATAAAGACACGGGGTCTCTGGGCATAACAAACTCTTTCCAGCAAAACAATCATGCTTTGTAGTTGTTAGCACCGCAGAAGCCATGCGTAAAAGAGATCAAAATACTAATGGACACATGTATAACAACACAATCATATTTTAAGTCAAGTCAAGAGTCATATCATTTCACACTTTTTGAACTAAATAATCATACACTTTTTTTCATACACTGTAGAATGCAATTTCACCATCCTTGTTACAAGGCACAAAGGGCATTCTTCATTTTCACAAATGATGCCTGATAGAACAAACTAATCAAATCAAATGTCCATGCAGTGTTCCATTCAGTCCCGCTGTCACGTGTGCTGCGGGCTTCAAGCTACGATAGAGTTTGTGCTCACAGTTGTGTTTTTGTTTACATTGTTTAAGGCGTCTATGCTGACACAAAACAAATAGAAAAACTTTTGCCTATCGGGATCCTTGTTACAAGGAGGAACTTTTAGGTTGTATACGCAAAACAAGACAAACAATGAATGCATGCATGCATGGAGGCAATATCCTCTTGTCCTTGGTATTCACAATTTACAAATTGTCATTTTTCTCTTTTTCTCTGCATCTGATGTCATTTCATCATGTCTTTGTTTTCGCTCGTTAGTCTTGTCAGACCTGTAGAGGTGATAGGGATATGCGGTGGAGGGGGCATCTGGCAGATGGTGCACGGACACGGTAACCCTGCCCAGTGCTGGAACCCACTTCCGAGTTGTAGCGGGTGCGGGGGAGCACTCTTAATCAGCGAATGAGGGGCGCGAATAGAGGTAAGTCCAGGTAAGGCCGTGGACAGCGTTGAGGGTGAAGACGAGGAGAGCGCGTTACCGAGGAGAGGGTGCACCTGATGCGCTGGGTTACCGGAGTGACCACTGGAGTGTGTGACCGTCCCGCAGTGGAACGCTGAGTGGTGTCCTCCGTATATCTCACCGACCAGCCGCTTCATCTCGTCAAGGGAGCTGTTCAGCATCAGGATATAGTTTCTGGCCAGCAAGAGAGTGGCGATCTTGGACAGTTTTCTCACTGACGGGCCGTGTGCATAAGGCATGACCTCCCGGAGTCCGTCCATGGCCAGATTCAAGTCATGCATCCTCTTGCGTTCGCGCCCGTTAATTTTGAGACGTAACTGCTGGACCTCTTGCTCAGTGACCTGTTTCTTGAGTTTGTACTTGCTGCCGCCAGGTGACTTATCCCCGGCCAGGGAAAGGTGCTCGCTCGTCATCCTCTGGAGCAGTTCGTTTTGTGCAGAGGACATGGAGCTGAGGCGTCCGTGGTCTCGAAGGAACATCTCATCCATGTCAGGCGATGAAGCTCTGCTCGAGCTGGAGTCAGAATTCATTTTATTGGTTCGGTTCGGGAGGAGGTCGCTTCCTTCGCAAACACAAGATCACCTGATTTTGTCGTTAGAATCCCGTCCGCCCTTTTTAAGAAGGATGTGTATCTAAGTCGACGCAGTGGGCTTGTGGTCCTCCGCGTGTTGCGATGTATTGATGTGTGATCTCGTGTGAGCACCTCTATGTCTGTTGTGAGGTAAAAGGGAGCTGTGGGTTTTATAGAGCTGCCTGAGAGAGGGGAAACAAAAGCTGTCCTATTCATAATGGTCTAGTTAGGATGACGTCCCCATCATAGGGCGGTGGGCTTTGACTGTCCCATTGACCACAGGAGCATCGATTCACTCTCATTGTCATGCCACCATAGGGCACCTCTCCTACCCGGGACTCTGAAACCAAGACAACTTGAAAACGCTCTTCTCCATGGCTCCGTAGAAATATAAACGGGTTAGTTTGATATCGTCGTTTGATCGAATCAACTTGTAATGCATGTCTTATTACTTACATTGAATATAAGGAATTCTTTATTAAAGGAAACTGAAAGTAAAACTATTTACGTATTTTGTAAATGCTAGAGGTGCCAGCTATGGCGCAATTTACTTAAAATAAATGCATATTATTTTTCCTTATGTTCATAATTGAATTGTTGAAATATATCATAAACTGCAATAACCTTTTTTCTTATAAAGTGACTATGCTATGTTAATTCTTATTTCGAACCATTTTCACATTAAAACGATATGTTATTATGCACAAACATATTTGCAGATCATTTTAAGATTGTTGCCTTTCAGTGAAATCTTATTGTGGTTTTCGAACAATATTTTAATATTCATATTTTCGACCAAAGTTAGAAAAGCCGCTTATGATTGGCTATCTATGGTAAAAGAGTTAAGAAAAGTGCAAGCAAAAAAAAAAATCCTAAATTTTTGCTTCCATTGAAACATAATAAACGTTTAAACTACTACCTAAGCTATTCAGTTCACTATGATTAACCACTATTTGCATACAATTCTGTAGTTTCTAAAGTAAAACTTTGCAACAATAACCCAACATTAAGTGACGTTTCTGTATGGTCTATATCTGTCGCAACACAGTGCAATATTCATATATTAATATTGATAATGTCCAAAGACCTACAAGCTAGTAAGGTACACATGATGAAAATATACACATACATAGCTAACAGATGCATTTGCATCCAAAATCATTTACAACAATAAATCTCCAATTCTAAAAGCTGTCAGATTAATCTGACTTTGACCTTTTTGGTGACCCTACCCTGGGCTTCATTTTGATCCACGAGTCCATTATTGGCACGGTTAAGTTTAGTGCTATTTAGAAGGCCTTTAAAAGTACCTATCAGCGGTAAACTGAAAACAAGCAGCAATTTGGCATGCAGCCTATGCAGAAATATCACACTTTCAGGTGGAAATAATCCTTTCCTTCATTTAATAATGTCCACAACAAGTGTTGCCTGCGAAACCGTTTACATGAATCCAATTAAACTGAGACAAGTACTTTTATAACAGAATAACAATCACATAAATGCAGAATAGACCTAAAAACTCACATAATTATGGCGATTATGATAATCATAATTATTATGAGCACTGGCAATATAATAATAAAAACAACATAAAAATTAATAATAATATCAACATTAATAAAAAACAATAACATAACAGCTATCATTTTAACAATAATGATAATTATATTAATAATAACAAAAATTGCAATACATATTACAATTTACATTTCTATTATTTTATTTGGTGTTATCATTCTTCATTCAACAGTTATCATTACCATTATTATCAACATTGATACCATGACTCAACTAGCAATCATGCTATACAGGAACGGTTAAGTCCTCTGCAGTTAGTCAATTAGACAATCCTAATGAAAGTTGATAATATATCAAAATAACAGATTTCAAGCCTTTTCATTTAATACCCAATTGAAATGTCGACAGAGAAAATACTTGATTATCAAGCAAAAACAAGATAGTGTGACTAAATCAATAAACTGCATAAGTGCAAGGCCTTGCTAAGGTATGAAACATTTAAAATAACAAAAGGGGTTTGTGTTGTAAATATTTAGACTATTCCTATATTCTGAAGAATGTTCTCCAGTCTTTTGATGGGGAAAAGAATAATATAATACACAGACGAGGTAATTGGAGAGCCACAAGCCTTTACTATCCTGTAGCTCAGGCCACAATAAACTCCATCTCATATTCTTCTTGGTGTTCCACTGCAATAAAATACCCCCAAAAAACATTGAAAATGTGTATTCACAACTGTCATTGTTGGAGCAGAAAAGGGTCCATCCTTATAAAGGTGCTACCAATGCAAAGAAAAGCGCTCCACTTCTTTGCTCTCTCTTGGTGGCATTTGAAAGTGTAAAGCTTTGAATACCAATTGCTTGAACTGGACATATGTGAATCCCTTTTAATCCTACTAATCCTGTCCCCAAGTGTTTCTTTGTGTGTGGGGCAACCACATAGATCTAAGTGAAAGTGTTCCTAATCCAACCAATGTGGAGAAATGTGTGAATGCGAAAGTAGGGTAGGGGAGAAGGACCAGCAGTGTATGTGTGTGTGTGCGCGCGTGTCTTTGTGTGTGCCATATATGTATGTATATATTTATATGTGTGTGTGTCTGTTTCACTATGTGTGTGGTAGGGGTCACTTACTCCCTACTGCTAGAGGGAATGGAAGGCCAACCAGCAGGAAGAGACTGAGGCCTCTCTTGTTTTACGTTCCTCCATATTTTCCTACCTCTCTCTCCCCCCTCCATTTGCTTCGTCCCCATTCCTCTACTCACCTTCTCTTACCCATCTCTTTCTCCCCAACACTTCCACACCTACCACTCTCCCACCCCTTCACCTCAATCCTCCTCCTCCCCTCTATCCCTCCTCTGGGCTGGGCCCTGGCTGTGCGCCACCTCCCCAGAACCAGGACATTGGCCTAAATGAAGGATTTCATTCACCCCAACTCAGCAGTACAGTCCCAGCAGGTAGCCTCTAATGTGGTCCTTTCATTTCTTAAGCCCTTAGCTTGTTTATTATTCCTCCCTCCCACTCTCTCTGTCTATCTCTCTCTCTCTCTCTCTCTCTCTCTCTCTCTCTCTCTCTCTCTCTCTCTCTCTCTCTCTCTCTCTCTCTCTCTCTCTCTCTCTCTCTCTCTCTCTCTCTCTCTCTCTCTCTCTCTCTCTCTCTCTCTCTCTCTCTCTCTCTCTCTCTCTCTCTCTCTCTCTCTCTCTCTCTCTCTCTCTCTCTCTCTCTCTCTCTCTCTCTCTCTCTCTCTCTCACTCTCTCTCTCTCTCTCTCTCTCTCTCTCTCTCTCTCTCAGGCAGTCCCTAGGGAGCCCAGCCCATTAACCCTCTCTTGTCCTGGGTCGTTACCCCTACACTCCCTGGTACAGCCTGGGGGCCGACTCACACTCTTACTTCTCCAATTAAAACATTACTGTAAGTCTGATGCGATGCAGCCAACCAGCAAAAAAAAAAAAAAAACCCTGGAAGATAGAACTGGAACTCCTGGAGGAACTCCTGGAAGAATGAAAAGTTGGATGTGATAGGGGGGTGTTCTGAGGGGTGGAAGGTTAGAACAGACAGACACCGACCGAAACACACGTCACACAACTACACTCCTCAGACTAGAAATGTACAGTTTAAACAAACCTACACCAACACAGAACTATTCTGACACAGTAACTAAATATTTTTTTCTCTTTGCCTTGCAAACAAATGGATTCTTGGCTTGTCATCTATGTTTTTATTATCTCCTGTCCAGTCCTCTGAGTTATCTGCCATGGCCGGTATGGCCATCTTGGCAGGTGTAAAGAGTGTAAATACACTTCTGGATAATCCAACTCCCTCTCAGATGGTGCACATGAAGACAAGTACATCAATAAGAAGCAAGCAAGCTGAGCTGCACACTGAACACAAACGCATACACACACTCAAACACACACACAGGCACACACTAACGCACACACACAAATCCATTCATGGCGCTGTCTGTTTGAAACCAGGTCCATAAATGAATAACTAATAGGGCTGTGATAGAAGCTGCAGCTACTTGGGCTATTAGTCTGATCATTTGTCGCCGTTTCTTGTCAAAGCTAAACCGTTCTTTCTGTGTGGGGAGGATTTTTCAAAGAAATGAATCATTTGCATATTTAAATGATCCCTCTGAGAGAAGAGAGGAATTAAAGTGTGTGAGTGTGTGTTTGTCTGTGTGTGTGGGTGTGTGTGTGTGTGTATGTGCATGCGTGTGTGTGCGTGGGGAAAGCGGAAGATGGGGGCAAATACAAACAGGAGGGAAGGCAATTGACAAAACTTTTTCAAACACAACTGGACCCTTAGGAGAGGGACTATCAATGGGGACTATCAACACCAAGTTGTGCTTTGGACGGCTATCTATGGGGAACAGAATGTGCAGGTATAGACTGTGCATGAGCCATGGGCTAGTTGTGGAGTCAGGGACAGGAACACAACTGTGTCTGATGAGGCCCCTGTGCGCTATGAGCACAACTATGCGCATAACTGTGTTATTTCAGCACATCAGCTAACTGAGGGTGTTGCCTATGCTGGTTGAGGGACTAACTGTCCCTACAGGGTCATTAGCTTTGGAACAAAGGCAGAGGACAGCAACACTGCAGCAGGACTCTCATGGTAGAGGATGCTCTGTTGATCGTGTGCACCAGGCTCCAACCTGCATCCTATTACTCAGTCCCACATCATTAACGATCTGAATGTAAATACTTCACAAGCACACACCTCCACGTGTGGCTGGTCAAATGAAGGAGTGATGTGTTTTATGTTATACCAGCGCATTTGTTTTGAATGGGTTTGAGGGACTTCTAAGAGATAGGCTACACTTCTTATGTTGTTTGTAATGAATTTGTGTCATAGATAATTGGCAGTGTAGGCCTGCCAATTGAGTTTCATGGTGTTGTGTGTCTGTGCGTGCTCTCCTGTCTGCTCCTGTGTATGTGTCTAACAGTGTCAGTGATAAAAAGGAACAACACACCCCACATTTTTCAAGTTTGTTTGACGTATTTAAAATGCTAATAACCACTTTATTATGTGCTATATCAAATGCAAATGTTTTGTTTTACTGCAGCGAATTTAGGCCGACGATAGCATTTGCATATCTTATGTCTGTTTCCTTACCATGCTGTGGAGCAATGAAGCCAGCCAGCGGCACAATAAATAACATTAACAGGAGCATTAGATAAACAAGCTCCAATGATGTGCCCATTAGGACCTGCCGTGGTATTGCCCATCTAAACGAAGGTGTTTGCCACCCGCAACATATGGTCCACAAATTCCCTCAAATCAACTCAGCCCTAACCATTTTCCGGAGGTGTCTTAAGAAGCAGACGGATAAAAAAACAAAACATCACGATAACGGCTTCTTTACGACGTTGAAGGAATGCTGCTAAATCTACACTCTAATAACTGCTGGCTGTTCGTCTTGGTGTGTGGTAAAGAGAGATTGGAGTTGAGTTCATACTGTCTGTTTAATGATGGACTCGACAGGAACTTTTCTGTAAAATTCAAATTCATCAGTGGAGTACTGAGTTTAAATGGTTGTGATTTTGTTCAATGGATTATATTTCAAACCTTCTCAAGCTATATAAGAGAGGTGATGCAAAAGGTCAATGCTAGTGAGCTGTTGTTTATTTTCTAATCGATTGGATGATGTGACAGGTGTTAACTGACTGTTATTTACCTGTGGCAAATATGATGCATTGTTAAGTAGACATTTATGTAGGCTGCAGTAAGTACATTCATACTTGACTGATGTAATCCAAACATCTTGTGTGACACTATGGGCATCCCCAGCAAATAGATCATGAAGTCCTAAGCCCTTCCTGTAGTATAGACCTCTGAGGATAACACAGCAGTACAACTACGAGCCTGTTCATCGAACTTCAGTGGTGCACGTCTTCAGAACTAACAGGTTGTAATGCCCTCCATAGCCATGAAAATGCAGAGTGATCTGCAACATGGAGGCGGTGACCTGAGGGCAGCCCGGTTGAATCCAGCCAAGGATTTGAATCCCTCAGCAGGTAGGATCAGACCACGCAAGCAAGTAAAACCAGGCTGAACCTTCACCAGGCGCCTCCAACAACTTCCTCCAACAGATGGCCTGACGTCTCTCAGGACAGGCCTGTGTGGCCCACCCCGGGTTGCCAGGGGAGAGGGGGCTGCCGGTGTGGAGGGGGAGGAGGGGAAGGAGGGGGCCAGAGGCATATGTCCACAGCCCTGTCCCCTGCCGACTGCCTGTCTCCATGTTGGGCTCCCATCCCTAAAAAGTCTGCCTAACACACACACTCACACACGGTTGGCAACGCCTGGCAGATTGCAGCAGAACACCCCCCTCCTCTCTTTCCATCTGCACCTTAAGACCCTCATGGCCCGACAATGAGGTGACCATGTCAGTGCCTGCTCAGAAACAGAGGGGCGGGCGGTGAGGGAGGGAGGGACACATTAACAAGCTATAATCTCAACTGCCTTATCCATAATGCATTGTCTGGGCCAATTTACATGGTGCTGGACCCTTTGGGAAAAGAACAACATCCATCACATTAGTTTATTAGCTTTCTCCCCATCTCCCTCTCTTTTCTTTTTTTTTGGGCTTGTTTTGTCATGGTTGTTGTACAGAGCTTTGGCTAGCTCCATAAAAAAGTTTGCGCAGTTCCATGGCATGGCTGTGTGTAGCTTATAGCATGGTAGAGACACCCCGAGGCGGAAGCCAGTTACAGAGAGAGGTGGATGGGTCGAAGAAGGAACAAGTTAGGGTTTGATCTTTAAACATAGTTGTTTCATACAAGTAAATGTTTAGGCCTTACTTAGGATATCGTATTTGGACATTCATTCTTATTGTTTAACCAGTCAACACATTAACATCCTAATCATCAATGACATTTCACTATTTTTACATTTGACAAGTGAATCAGTGTTGATAAAAAATTAGGTCTTCACATTGTGGGCCTAATTTATGGAAAAGGAATAATTATAAATATCTATCACAACTGCAAACATTTAAGATTGTTTTTTTTAATGTTCAGTCCGATGTTCCAGCAAAAAGAAAAGAAAACATTATGATTTGAGAAACTGAATTTGATAAAAAAAATTCCAACTATCAGATACACTTACAGGCTTCCCTTAGTAAAAAACACTTCAGATGATTTTTTAAAAATAAAACACAAATTCAACAATGTAAACATATTGTTTGATTAAAACACAATTTAATATAAATATAATGTTACTTCAATAAATGTATATAATTTTTGTTGAAATGGTTATTCAGATTTGTTTACTAAATGCGGCAATTAATAGACTACAGCACATTTGTTTCCTATTTAGCTCAACGTAGAGACACCCCCAGATACCTCTCCTTTCAAACTAAGACTACTAGACTCCAAGCCGCCTGCGATCCATCAGTCTCATCTTACACTCCCAGAATGGAGTCTGAATCAGAGGATAATAATTGCAATCATATATGTGGAAGTTTAACATTCACGCCATACTGTACCATTAGTTTCACAAATAAGTAATAATTTGCTAATGACAACATTATGTTGAGCCAGTTTAGGGGCAATTAAAGTGAGTGATATTTACATATGCCTAATGAATCACCGTGCGTGGCAGCTTGAGAGAAGCTAATGAATATTCATCCAGGCATTCTCAGCCGCCGCCGCAGTTTATAAACTGAATTATGGTTGATTTGCCCTTTTAAAAAATGAACATGGGCGCATCTCCCACAAGGAGGGAGCGAACAATAAACGCTGATTATAAAAATGTTTTAGTGGTAAACTGCTGGTGAGGAGATCATGGGGCTAGTGTTTATAGACTTCCACCGCCTTCATAAAAAGCGCGCCTCTGCTCACCTTCTATTGGGCTGAGGTGTCGACAGGCCTGCGGTGCACCAGTGATTGACCTGTAATTATCGTGCGTGCGGTTGATTCCGACCCCTCAGGTGCGGGTTCAACGGGCAATCAGTAGCCCATATTCCAGATACATGTTATATCATGTAAATACCAGCTAGCCAGCAGGTGTTACAAGAACAATCTTGATAACATTTGTGGCCAACCGCTAGATTGTAAAAAATAGGCACAATATGTTTCCCTTTCCTTAGATTTGTCAATATGTGCAGCATGCATGCTTACAGCTTCAGTTTATGATGTTCCAAACGCGAAACGTTCTATTCTTGTTGTAGGCCCTTTCAAAAATGCATTCAATCTGTTTTATGCATAAGTCTAGGCTATATAAACTCAACTATGAATCACACATACACATAGGCCTAACCATATATACTTTTATGTGGCCCAGTAGAGTGCTAAAGTTTCCCATTAAAATATGCAGCCATATACTTTTTGAACATGGCACAGTCCGGCTTAGACAGCTTGCAGCCTTCTGTAGTGCTTCTGCAATGGGAATGGAGCTCAGGTCACTCATCTGGGTGACATATATTGACCACCCACTGCTACTTTATTGGCACTACATCAATCAATATACAACTTGTTTGATAAATCTGATGATTTATCAGTGAAACTTGTAAGTGCAGGTGGTAACTTTTTGACAATTAGGTTTACATTGATGCCGACCACGGAAAACTATTTTGAATGAAAATACAATAGGCCTACTACTTCAAGTTGTGCTAATAACTAGGCCTTGGGAAATATCGGTACATCATTTGTATAGGCCTATTCCACTTTCAATGAGTAGGGCCTATTCAAACCCTTGCTAAACATGTTGCCTCTCACTCTATAGGCCTATAACGTTGAGTGGAAGGAACGGTATAATATTTTGTCTACCCTAAAGTGTAGCACGTCTGCCATCTTGTGGTTAATGCGATGCACTGCAACTAGCAAAAATATGTTTTATCCACCCAATAATTACACCATCTTCAACTATAAAAACGGATATTGAATATCGTATTCACAAATGTCATGGCAATCAATAATCGAAGTTAACAGATAAGTCACATAGGCCTACTTATTTTCTTCCTATGTAGGCTAATAGTAATTTATAACAGACTATTGAAACTTTAGTGTAGCATACCCATGTTATGTTGCATGGTAGAGGAAACTACAGTTAAGTCCGGAAGAGGGCACTGCTGCAAAGAAAATCACAGGCATGGAGAAATCTGTTTTGTACAACAGCAAACATGCTACAGCAGCCCATCGATTTTACTTAACAGGGATAGGTTTTGCATTCACATTACAGGATGTGTAAATAGAAAATATAGGCCAAATCTGAAAAAAGTCGCGTCTTTATTTGGGGCGGTGGAAAAATAAATGGGTAGTTCTTGTGATCTATTTTAAAACAATATTATTTACAATATACTTATTTATATTATTATTATTTTAGGCTGCCACTGCCACCATACAAATGTTTGAATATTTAGGCTAAATGACGTGAACTGGGAAGACGAACATCAGCATCGCCATCCCAACCCCCTGAGACAGAGAAAGTGACACAGGTTTTTGTCATCCACTTAACTATTCACAGACGTGTGACATGTGTTCTGGGAGCAACTAGCTTTTTCTGGCTAGTGCCTTTTGAGGTTGTTCTGCTTTCCCTTCCCTTTATTTAGGAGTGACTGATACTGAACGTTCGGTCCAATAACCTGTTGTAACCTAGAATTTGGTGACGTTATGTCTGAGAACAACCTGTTCGCTGATTCAAGGCCCCATTTCTCGCTTCTGTAATCCTATCCGTGTACCTTTATTCTCCTTCCCTTGAATTGCTATTCCTTTCCTTCCCTTTCCCTTTCCTTTCCCTGATTTCCCCCCTCTTGATTCCTGAGTCATGGCTAGGTCAGGCAATGACTACCCTCGTTCCAATGATTATTCTAGGCAGTCTGAGTCTCATGAGGAATATGCATGCAATGACGCTACTATTTTTTTCTCTCCGTAAGTCTCGTCCTTTGTGCACAGTAGGAGGGACAATGCTTTTTCAGTGCGCAATTCGTCACTAACCCGTAGAACGTAACGTCGCTCCGTACAGAGACACAGACGGACGCCCCTACTGGCAAAAAGCCATAACTGCACCTATCAATGAGAGATTGGTGGAAAGTCCCAGCCTGGAAATCCCCTCAACCATCCCCGGGCTTTCCGTTCCGTTCTTTACAATTGCTTCGGAGGATCTATAGGGTGCTTTGACAGAGTGTACATCGAACACACCGAAATAGATCTGGTTGAGAAGACTGAATGGCGCCGTGGACAGCTGTGGTTGGGCAGACTGAAGTGGCAGAAGACCCTGAGCATCCTTAGGGCTTTGTTGGTACCGACATATTGCACAGGTAACACTCACGCCTTTGCTATCTCTTTCTTGTAACGTAGTATTTAGTATTCTCCATTTTGGAGATATTTCTTAATTTAGCACGATGCCTATGCGTATATTGTTTCTGAGGGACATGGTGATAGCTTTGCGAACGACAGTAGGCGCCATAGCTTTTGACAGCCATTGTTTACGAAGACGTCACCCTCTCAAGCAATTAAAAGGCTTTTAACCAGTCAAATGAATAATTCATGTATCGTTGTACCTTTGCTTGTGGATTGCACGAGCCGCAGTGTTACATTGTCTCAGAGGTTGCTGCTTGAGGAATTACGTAACCTAAACGTCAGCAAAGTCTGACTGTTATTGTGTTTGTGTGGCACCCGCAGAGCGCACCATTGTGCCACTGTCTGCCCAAAGTCTGCCCCTGTAGGAATAGAGGCTGCTGCTACAATATTAACAGACTACTTGTCAATCAAGGTTACCGTGAACACACTTTAGTTTAAGGCCAAATTCTGGAAATGTCCTTCCTTGGTAACAAAAGAGTAGTAGCTTAACTATTGTCTGTGCACAGTGTCTGGAACTAGTCCGGTAGGACAGCATAGCACTGGTCCAGGTGTCAGACAGGCCAAATGAGACTACTCACAGACTCGTGAAGTCTGGCGAGAGAAAGTTCAAACTAAAAGTCACCATTATTATCACTTCTGAAAGCAGTTCCTGTTTTTGTAGCTTGTAAATCTCACAGCTCTCTTATTTTATGCAAGTTTCCAGGGTTATTGAAGGTTGATTTATAATTCATGGCATATACATCATTACATTTGAGACCGATATCACAGTCATTGATCTTCATCACTGCTGTGTTGGTGTGTGCGTGAGGTAGCTCACTGGTCTCTCCCAGTCTTATGTCCTATAGCCTGACTGTCCTTAAGGTCTGTCTCTGTTGGGAAGTTATTAGCAATTTCTACAAGGCATAACATGGCTCACTCCAACTGGGCCTCTACAGGCTGTTGGGATATTTCTCTTCTGAAAGTTTGAAAATAACAAATGACTCAAAATAGTCACAATGATCTGTGCCCTTCTAGGAACAATGTGACTCCTCCTGGGTTGGAACCAGGTTTCATGTGTAGTGAGTGTATCCAAGAGTTCTCCATTTTTCCTCTCCTCAGTTCAGCGTTGGTGCTAGTCCGCGTGGCCAGCACCATGTCCCAGGGACAGAACTTCCTGCCCAAGTTCCTGTTTGTCAGCAACTTGCTGAAGGCGGTGAAGATCCGTGAGCGCGTGCCCAACGATGTGGTGAAGCCGGCCGCCAGCGGTGGGCTCATGCACCACTTGCGTGGCATGCACCGCTACACCCTGGAGATGATCGGCATGAGCCAGTTCCCCCAGGCCTTCCGAGAGGTGGTGCAGGCCGCCATCTTGGATAGAGCCATGCAGACCTCCCTGGAGCAGGAGAAGAAGCTGAACTGGTGCCGCGAGGTCAAGAAGATGGTGCCCCTCAGAACCAATGGTAAATAACCCTCCCATTACACTCCTATTTTCCAAGCACAGGGATGGCTGTTGTGTCATACATATACTAGAGGTCAGTGATGGCTAAGGTGAAGGTATGGCAGGATTACAGAGGGTTACAGTTTGGGGTTTAAGGTTTGTGATGGTAGCAGCACCCAAGGCGTACCACTCGGATGCTCGTTGTCAAGGTTTCTCTTGTTTGTGGAGGAATTCTAATGTGTGAGAACTAGATGAGTCAAGGTACTTTAAAATATACTGTCAGAAATTACCCATGCACACATTTACAGTAAGTGAGACTCATGTCGTCCTTCCACTTTCAGAAGTGCGACATTCATTGACTGCTGATGGTTTTATTGCTGTCTACCTACCATGACGTCAGAACAATAGCCCCAAATAGTAGGAAGGGATGTTTGAAAGAATACAGCAACAAGATTGTTGACGCCAGATATTTGAGCCTGTCTGGGAAATTCACAGTCACATTTTCTTTCAGGCTTCAGATGAACTTGTTCCATTTCGATGGGATAATACAGCTTCCTGTATGTGGACTGTGAATCACAGGCCTCTGTCTTTTGTAGATTGTGAAAGCATGTGTTCCAGTAACTCAGTCAAGCGATGAGGTATTTTGGGGGTTTCTGATAAGTGGTGTCTTGAGAAAGACCCCTAACATTCACATGTCTCTGTTCTGACCCTGCTCTTGTTCTATGATGACTGGAAATTCCTCCCAGTAATTCCCTGTGCAGGTGTACCTAAGGCACAGCGGGGGGTATACGTGTATAAGTGTGTGTCAGGGCGTAGGGATATGACGTGTCTTAAGAAGTATGTGTGGAGCGGTAATAATGTGTCATGGGCAAAATGTGGAGCTTTTCATGACCCAGAAATCACTTTGAGCTGGAGTGTTCAATGCTGAGTCACACAAGCACACAACATCAGGTGACCAGAGGACAGGGACAAGGACAGGAGGAAGAGTCAGACAGACAAGCAGGTAGGCGGGCGGGTGGGCGGGCCGACAGGCAGGTGGTCAGGCACGCAGGCTGACACAGATGAGGGCAGAAGAAGATGACAGAAAGCCATAGATGCTGGACAGACTCTTAGACATTACGCACGCTTCAATCCCCCTCATTCATGGACAAAGTATTTCCTCAGAGTGTCTAATGCAATTCCGGTCTTTTTCCTAATGGATGGGATTGTTTACTATGTTTACGGGTATTTCCCAGATTGTGTTGCATGTGTGTCATGTGTTCTTGTGGGTGGGAACAGGATGCGTTTTCAACAGCTAGTTCTTCAGATTTCTGGAATGAACTAGTTCCCCAGGGCTTGATGAGAGCTTGGTTAACTGGTGGCCATCACTGATAGATGTGGCTTCTTGATTGACTAATGCACAGACATCCGCGTGGATCATAAAACAGTTTAAAGAACGTTTGAAGCCGTGTCAATGGAGGAGGGGGTTTTGCACATAGAGTATCTGGGTATTTTCTCTCAGAAGAGAACATTTGTACAGAATGATGCAACCTCTGGGTGGAACATGAAGGTGACCTGAGACCAGAGTGTGAGACCATCGGAAGCTTGTTTTTGGCTTCATTGGAACCATGTTTGTTCATGCAGAAACCTAAGTCTGTTTTACATTCAGTTCTCTCAAGCTGCTGAGAAGCTAATGTTAAATCTGACAGAACTTGCTGAGCAGACAATCAAAAACAGAATGCGTAGACAGTGCTTAAAGGTAGTGTTATTTAATTATAGCCATATGTTCCTACACTTTAATTTTTACTTTCGATCTTACTAAGGAGTTGAGATGATTCAGTGCAGTGCAGATTGTGTGACGTTGTAGTGGTTGCTATGGATTCCAGTTGTCACCGTAAGGCTCAGGTGTACAGAGGCGCAGAAATAAAGAAAACAACAGAAACAGAAAGAGGAAGGCCAAGGGTGTCATGTGTCACATTTGAATAACTTCCTTCTTTCACTGGACAACCAGTGTATGTACATTTGACATGGCAACACACGTGGCCCAGCTTTGAAGTAAGATGCCAGTGGTTGGCTGGGATGACTGTCAGCGCGGAGCACTCCACACAGTCCAAGCTCTTCCCCTTTGGAAAGTCCAGAGTTGGTAGGATCAGAGGGGATGAGTGGAATGGACGCTCACAGCATTGACACACAAACACACACACACTCAAATTACTTATCAGCTCAACTGAGGGAAATTCCTCTGCTAAGTGTAGCAGTAAGAAGGGTTTTTCAAACCAACCACACACACACACACACACACAGACATGCAAGCATATACACTTTTCTCATGTTTCACAATGACAGAAAGACCCAGCCCTGTAATGAGAGATGCATTTAAATTCTTGCATTTTGTGGTCAAGACAGTTTAAGAGTGGTGTAAGAGCAACGTAGTTAACTTATGTAAGTTAATAAATACCCTAGAAGGCAGTATGTGTGCACACAGCTTCCAGAAGTGAATGAACTGTACAGGTCGAAGTTTACCGTACTTGTTAAAGACAGAGAGGTGAAAGAGTCCAGCACACTAACGAGGACGCAGATAGAAACAGCGCTACTAAACATTTCTCAGGCCTGTCTCACGTTTCCTCTATGAGAGACGAACGGTCCGCTAGGCGACGCTAACTCCCCTCTCTCCGTGCCACGGTGTGTGTGTAGGGGATGGGAACTGCCTGCTCCACGCAGCGTCCCAGTACATGCTGGGGGTGCAGGACACGGACCTGGTCCTGAGGAAGGCTCTCCACGGGGTTCTGAAGGAGACCGACACGGGGAGCTTCAGGGCTCGCTTCCAGACCGAGCTGCTCCAGTCGCAGGAGTTCACCCAGACAGGCCTGCGCTACACCACCACGGTGAGGAGCTTGCACGCACGCACGCAGACACAGGGGCTGGTGCAGGCCGTATCCGTGTCGTTAATGTTAATGCTGTCGTTCTGACGGGGCAGAACTGGGAGGAGGAGTGGGAGAAGATAGTCAAGATGGCGTCTCCCGTGTCCAGCAGCAACGGGCTGCAGTTTGACTCCCTGGAGGACATCCACATCTTCATCCTCTCCAACATCCTCCGCAGACCCATCATCGTCATAGCAGGTGGGTGGGGCTGCTGGGTCAGGGGTCAGGGGACTTGAGCCTCGCTGTTGTACATGACAGAGATGCATAGACATGGCAGAAAGTACCAAGTATTAGCAGGCACATCATATACAAGAAACTCACGTCTGGTACGAGCAAAACATATGCTAGTAAATGGAACATTTATTGGGAAATGGTAAAGTCAGTAGTCCTTTGTACCTAGAATATAAAGTAGGAATTACCAAGCCCCACCAGACAGCATTTTACAACAGGTAGTTTACACATTGTAATTGCCAGAAAAAAAAACATTGTTACTATATAATTAAAGGAATAACCAGAAAAATACCCAACATCTCCACATGACAGCCAGGTAACTACCAGGTAAATGCCAGTGGAATCAATCTGGGAACATAAACTGTTATTAAATGAGAGAGGGAATTCCCGTCCCCTATCCTTTGTTGCAAACAAATTGGCTAGTGAACTCTGGGAGGTGAGGAGAGAAGATCAGAAAAGCGCATTAGGTCGGGATTCAAACCCATGCGGCACCATAACCTGGCATCGAGGCAGGAATGTGAACCATCCAAAGAGGACCACACAGCTGTTGTCTAGCTTTGTCCCCTTCCTGATGCCTGTTCCCCTACAGACCAGGTGCTGCGCAGCATGAAGTCAGGCTCCTCCTTCTCGCCGCTGAACGTGGGCGGGGTCTACCTGCCGCTGCAGTGGCCTCCGGGGGAGTGTTACAAGTATCCCATAGTCCTCGGCTACGACTCACAGCACTTTGCCCCTCTCATCACCATCAAAGACAGTGGACCAGGTGGGGAGCAGGTCACTCGTCACTGCTAGTCAGAGATACTAGTCACTATTTATACTAGTTACTGACTAGTTACTGACACTTAACTAACTATATGTGTGTGTGTGTGACAGAGATCCGAGCGGTGCCCCTGATCAACCCGGGCCGGGGGGGTTTCGAGGAGCTGAAGGTCCACTTCCTGACGGAGAAGGAGCAGCAGCAGAAGGGCCGCCTGCTGCAGGAGTACCTGGTCCTGCTGGACATCCCCGTCATCGGCCTGGGCTACGACACCACGCGCATCATCAACGCCGCCCGGTGAGGACGCGCGGGGGTAGGAGGCGGGGTGGGGGGGGGGGGGGGAGGAGACGCGTGGAGAACCCTCTGTCTCATAATGATGACACCAAAACCACTCCATGGCTTCTGTTATTGTTGAGTGTAGTTGTTGTGTGTAGAGCTGTGGTACTGACCAGGCGTCTGTCCCCCTGTGTGTTCAGGCTGGATGAGGGGAACCTTCCGGAGGACATGAACCTGATGGAGGACTACCTGCAGCTGGTCAACCACGAGTACAAGCGCTGGCAGGAGGACAAGGAGCAGGTGTGGGCGGCCCAGTCCCAGAGACCCCCCCCCTTCTCCGTCTCCCAGCTCTCCCTCATCGAGATCCGCTGCGCCACGCCGCGATGCACCTTCTACGTCTCCGTGGACACGCAGCCCCACTGTCACGAGTGCTTCGAGAAGCGGCAGGCCAACGGGCACACGGAGGCGGCGCCCACCAAGGGAGGTGGGCAAGGGGGGGTGGAGGTGGAGGCCCGAGGGGGCCGGACCAGCCCGCCGGGCAGAGCGGTCCTGTCCAGCCCCCGCTCGGCCCCGCCCACGGCGCCCAGCCTCAGCCTGTACAGCGAGACGCACGCCATGAAGTGCAAGACGCCCGGCTGCCTGTTCACCCTCAGCGTGGAGCACGACGGCCTCTGCGAGCGCTGCTTCAACGCCCGGCAGAACGCCCCTCCCCCGGCCGCCAACGCCACCCCGCCCGCCGCTCCCCCCGGGGCTCCCCAGGGCCTCCCGCTCCCCGCCCACCCCGGCTGGCCTCAGTGGGGGGGGCGGGAAGCGGAGGCGGAGAGGTGCAGCATGTGTCGCCAGGAGGTCTTCAGGGTGTTTAATGGGCTCTGCACCCCATGCATGCAGAGGACTGCCACAGAAAGGGGGGAGCCCCAGCATATCACCCCCAGGACTGAGGCCTTGTCGTCGGGCTGGAGCCAGCCCCGGGACTCTGAGAGGTCGGCCACCTCTGTGCTGAACCCCAGCCTGGCCCCCGGCCACGGGCACACGTCAGCCTGGCAGACGCCACTGGCACGACCCTGTAAGAGGTCGGGTTGCCAGTTCTTTGGGACGCCAGAGAAGCTGGGCTTTTGTACCATCTGCTATGTGGACTACCAGACCAACCATCGTAAGTTAGACCCAGCCTACCGTTAGTATCGCAGCACCTTCATTTAAGAGTTCTCCAATATTCTGGTTTGTAGCGTGTGACGAGGTGTAGTGTGGTTGTATCGTTTGGATCCATGTGGTTAGGGTTAGTCTGAGGCAGAGTGAAAACTGGGAGCTATTTGAGCCTGTGTGAAGTGGATTCTCTCTGACAAGTCTCTCTCTTCTCTCTTTCCCCCCCCCTCTCTCCCCCCCTCTCTCTCTCTCTACCGTGCAGAGTTAGCCCTACCCCCAGCGCCCACACAGAGCCGCCACGCTTCGGAGGCCGGGTTTCAGAATGCCACGCGGTGTCGCGGCCCTGGCTGCGGGTCACTGGGCAAGGCCATGCTGGAGGGCTACTGCAACAAGTGCTACGTGAAGGAACAGAGCGCCCGGCTCAACCAGGCCGCCATCCGCACCCCGCACTCCCCCCCTCTGGTCATGGTGAGTCCATCCTGACCTCATCTGACATCCTGTTGACCCCCCATCTCTGCTCCTCTACCCCCCACCACCCCGACCCATCTTCCTGGTATAGCTGCTGACGTAGTGTTATATGCTGTCCTTCCCCCCCCTCCTCTAGCGAGCTGCCAAGCCCAAACAGTCCCAGACGCAGACCCAGACTCAGACCCAGACGCAGACCCAGACGGAAACCCAGACCCAGACGCAGTGCAGGCGGAGCGGCTGCAGCAACGAGTCCCCGGGCTGCACGGACCTATGTCCGGAGTGCCACACGCGCGGCCAGAGGGAGAACCGCAGGGCCCAGGCCCCCAAGGAGAAGTCCAAGCAGAGGTGCCGCACCCAGGGCTGCGACCACTACGCCAACCAGGAGAAGCAGGGCTACTGCAACGAATGTGACCACTTCAAACAGATCTATCGTGGCTGAAGCCAGGGACTGTACCCGACCTAGTTGTGCCATCCTGTGCCCACCATGCCAGTCAATGCACCACTGTTACAAGGACCCTCTCCCCATGTCAACTGTCTTAGGAGGGTGGGGGAGGGGCGACAGATTACCTCTTAGTGCAGTTCTATAATCTTACATGTATAGGAGGGGGAACCAGTGGGACTACTGACTAGCTAACTCATGCCTACATTATGTATCTACCTAAGGACATGGTCTATCACATTTGGACAAAATGATTGTATGTAAAACCACGAGCATGAGATATGCGTTGCTTTAGAATCTGGCCAAGGAATACCATTTGTCTGTGTGTCTGTCTGTGAAGCAACTACTACTGTAGTTTGTAGAGTTCCAGCGGAAGTTGGACTTGACCTCTTCTGAGCAGTGCCTAGTCGGGCCAAACCAACAGTGCACTAGCATAACAGGGAAGGAGGCTGGTTACCGTAGAAACCTGGTTACTGCATAAATGTGACACGTAAACAGGTTTAGAGTGGGACAGCCAGTCGTCAGTCCCACTGTAAACTGCTGATGTACAGTGTGTGTGTGTGTGTGTGTGTGTGTGTGTGTGTGTGTGTGTGTGTGTGTGTGTGTGTGTGTGTGTGTGTGTGTGTGCGTGTGCGTGTGCGAGCGAGCGAGAGAGAGAGAGAGAGAGAGAGCTGCAGACACTGGACAGGCAGGACCCTGACAGTATGGTGCTACCTGTACAGAAATACAACACTCTTAATAACACAGAGCCTGTGTGTGTGTGCGTGCGTGCTTATGCATGCACATGTGTGTCACATTTTAGTCTGGATAATACAGTAAATCTAGATGGCAGTAATACTCCACCTTCTCCATGGCACGGTACAGAGATGTTGCCTTAGTGGTTGTGTGACACTGTTTTCTGTTGACCACTTTTATACTCTGGACTGCAGAATCCCAGTCACTGCTAGCCCTGACAGAGTAGAGCAAAAGGTTAGAGTCTGGTCTCAACCTGTCCTCCGCGGAACTCCAACTGTTGTTGACAAAGCCAGTTATTGACTGAGTTCAGTTAATGAACAGATAAGAGGAGGAGGAGGGAGAGGAGGAGGAGTAGGGGATTGCCAACAAAGAAGGGAGTGTGTCAGAAGGGAAAGAGAAAATAACACGAGGTGAATTCCCCACCGCTGTTCTCCAACCTCTCACCTCGCCCCTGTAGCAGTGCAAACACCACGCCCCTGTAAGGAGAAAGAAAGAGAGAGACAGGCAGGGAGGGAGGGGGAGGGGACAGATGCAAACAGGTGGAAAACATGCCTTTGGAAGGTAGGAACCACTGTTCTCCTTCATCTCTTTGCACGGCCACAGTAGTCTGGGTCCCTTGACAGGAAGTATTACTTGTCAGGCCCTCTGTGTCCACGCCTAGTCTGTAGCCCTGCAGTGATGTGCGCCTGTAGTCGGTAGGATAGTCGTGACCCCTCCGGTTGGCCTGTTCTCCTCTGAGGTCTGCTCACACGATGCCTCGGCCCTAGACTCGCAGCAGTCTGAGATCTCCTGACAGATCTGGGCTTTCTACAACTGACGTTTCTTCTTTTTCCTCATTCCTGCCAAACAAACTTGACGTGCCATCATCTACCCGGCGTTGCTGCTCTGCCCTGCTGTGGACAGCCTGCCTGTTAGATACCTGCTTAGCTGGCGTCTGTTGACGAGAAGACGTTTTGTGACAGCCTAGCTCTAGATACAGAGATGTGCTTAAATCAGAGTAGAAACACATAAGGGCAATTAGCAGTCAGCTTGCCAAGGGTTCTTGAAGGTTTCTGGGTCTGAACTGGATTCATAGCATCACAGACTTGTTGCACAACACTTTATAAGCTGCTCTGGAATCTGGCTCGGTACTATGATATGCGTAAGGACATTCCAATGGTAGACATTGCCAAGCAAAGCTGTAACAAAAATGCAAAGGTGTCAGTTTTGTGTAACCTTTCAATAATAGGGTATTGTACGACAAGCCTTGATTTGTTTGTTAAGTATTTATTCATATCAAATATATGTATTGTGTGATTATTTATATGTTGTCCTGAAATGAATTATTTTTATTAAGAAATCTGAAACACTGACTTTTCATTTTGTGTGTGTGTGTGCATGTGCTTGCATTGTTCAAAGCAGTACTCATTGTTTTGCCAATTTGTTCTATATCTTACGGTATCACTTACATGATTATTACAACACTCCTCCACCCTCCACAACAGATGTTTCCCAATGAGTGATCTTGTCAGCAGTTTGTGGAGGCATAAAGAGGGGACAAATAATGAATCATTCTGATCTAGAGTTTGTAATCATGCACTGCATCATTCTCAACCCCCCCCCCCCCACCCACACATTTTCCCCTTCTCTGTCTGACCCTCCCACTGCTCTGCCTCCCCGGCACACAGACTCGCTCATCCTCATGCTCTGCTGTTTGATATTTTCTCAGGTAGTTTCAGTCCCTGCTCTTTCTAACAAAGTAATTCTGAAAGTGAACCCAGAGCCCACAACCTCTCATACCCATGCCCATCTGACAGACAGTGCCTGGAAAGCAGGTAACACACTCCCCATTCCCTTGATGTTGAGTCACAGCAGAGAGGAGAGGAAAGTGTTCATCAGGGATCCTCAGATGCAGGGGGAGGGGGTATTTGATCAGAGATTGGGGGTATTTGTAGACATTTAAAGAATGTGTGGGAGGGAGTATGCGTTTATGGCCACAATGTTAACTTACAGCTACCAAAAGATAAGCAGGGGCGTTACTTAAATGTAGTATTGCATGCAGTATTTGTGTCGTCTGTGTTTTAACACTCACTTTTATTTTGACACATTGGCCTAGTTTGAAAGCCTTAGGTGCCTGGAGTAAGATAGCTCAGCTGGTTGACAACCGTGTCTTCTTGAAACAGGAAGTCTGTCTTCATTTTCCTATCCAGCAGGAAGTGGGTTCCTCACCTTTTAAAGCCACCCTGACACTGCCGTGACAACTGGAAACAAACACACCAGTAACCTAGTTGACAAACGTTGCTTAGTTACTATCAGATAAACGTAAATAAACTACTTCACTGGCCTAATTGTAAACATGGAAACACAGATAGGACACACAGCACACCCTATTGTTTACAGGTGGATAACCACAAATTTGACTAGCCCGATACTTTTTTTTTTTTATGTACCATGAGCTCAGAAACAGCATGGGAGTCGGCAGTTATGTGTCTGTTGGCAGACATGTCGAGAACCCAGTTTCACTCCGCATTCACAACACTGTCAGAAGCTGCACATCCATGGCCACTCTTTTTCTAAAAACTGATGATAGAAAATATGTTTGAAAATATACTCTATAATATACTCTTGCAGCAAGTTCCTGGGTTCAATCCCATCTGGGGGAGTGTCGGTTCTAAGATGGGCTACCACCCGGGCCTTTTCTGCGTGGAGTTTGCATGTTCAGCCCATGCTCAAGTGGGTTCCCTCTGCAAAAAGAACCCCAATAAAATATGCATAACCGATTGCTTTCCTGCCCTTCTGAGTACCACTGATGTCGCTGCATCTGCTCCTGGTTGCTCTGGGAGGAAGGCACTGCAGAATGGGAATGACTGCAGTGACACATTTCTCCAGTGGAGAAATGTGTCAGGGCCCAGGTTGGTCAGGGCCCAGGTGCAGACACAGAGACGTTAGAGAGAGTCGGATGTGGTAACTCAGGTTTACTTGACACATTTCTCCAGTGGAGAAATGTGTCCAAAGCTCCCTGCATGCGTGTGTGCCCAAATTGTGAGATTAATGAAGGATTGTTCTTTTAAAGTACTTAAATAATTTCGTGTGGTTTTATTTTATTTTTGAGGAATTTTCTGTGTTTACATTATCTGTATTTTAATGTCTGCTGCTCACAAAATTATTTGGGGTTTCCGAGACAGAGTGATATCTGTCTCCTGGGGACAGGTGTTTTGTCAATATTTTTAGAAAGGGTAACCCTAACTGGAAAACTCCCTTGATGTTCTTTATTGTGAAGTTCCACTGTGTCGTTTTTATGATTAAGGTAGAGCTGACAGATGTTCAACAATGACCTGATGCAATTGGACCTCAAACCCTCATGGAATCCATAGTTGTAAGTTACCCAGTGTTGCAGATTTGAATCTGGTGATGTTATTTAGTCCTTTCTGCAAAGAAAATACTGCCATCTAGTGAATGTATTCAATAACATAAAAATTACTCCAAATAGCACAGTTACTTTAATAACTTTTACTCTTTTTATATTTAGATATCTACAATATTGAGTTACATACAAGAAGTCTATGTGCATTCATGTAATTTACTCCTGATTTAGCCGTCACTATCCCAGGCCCAGGTTGGTCAGGGCCCAGGTTGGTCAGGGCCCAAGTTGGTCAGGGCCCAGGTTGGTCAGGGCCCAGGTTGGTCAGGGCCCAGGTTGGTCAGGGCCCAGGTTGGTCAGGGCCCAGGTGTAGACACAGAGACGTTAGAGAGAGTCGGATGTGGTAACTCAGGTTTACTTGCCAAACATACATCACAAGGAAAAATGATAATCCAAAATCAAAACAAGGAACTGACAAAAAGGTATGAACAAACTGAGACAAGGACAATGACTATACAGGTAAATCCAGAGTCAAAATTATATCTTAAAAAGGCTTGGTAACACACTCAAAACAATCTGGCAAAGAGTGACAAGACTTATATAGGTGAGTGATTGGCATTCGGCCCTGATGGTCCCAGGACCCAAATTTTCCACCCCTTCCATCTCCTTATGAACACGGGGAATTAAATTATAGATTAATCAAAATGGTATTGTTTGACAAACGTTGATAGTGCTCCCTGGTGGTTGTTTAAAGGTATTATTGTATCAAAGTGAGGCTTTGTTTGAGTAGTCTGTGCATGCTTCCAATCACCCTTTCTATCTTATTATCATTCATATGCATTCTATGGAAGAACTCCTACTCAGTTTGTTCTGTGGTTGTTAAAAACATTGTTAAAACATGACCTGTTCAGCTTTGACAACCACCTTGGGTAAATCAAACAAATAAAATATAGAAACATCCTTTCCATGGGATGGGGGACTAAAGGAAGTATGGCTTATTTAATCTGGATGTAATGCTCCTTCTCTCCTGTCGAGAGGATAGGTGTGCTAGGACTAGATGTCATTATGTTTCTGCACTCTCTGTTCCCTGCCCCTCCACACACACACACACACACACACACACACACACACACACACACACACACACACACACACACACACACACTACTCCTCCCGGCTTCCAGCCTTTTCTGTGTTGTCAGGGCATGCAAAGGAACAGCAGTAACCAGTTTCAAAAACAAACTCTCTCACACCCGCATACACATAAATACTCTTCATTTCCTGGGTGTGGTTCTCAGATTGTGAGTGTGTGTTGGGGTGGGGTGGCAATCTTGTCTGACTCATCCTGTCTGCATGTCCCAGCTACACAAATACTTTGGAAACAGTGATAAACATAGTTGACAAACTAAATCAGCCATACTATGTTTTTCTTCATAATTTCTATGTCATACTTCGAAATACCCTGTTAATGGTTTCTGGTTGTGAAATATGTACAAAACATACACCCATTATCCTGTTAGTATAGAGTCTAAAACACTTTGTTTGGGCTCTATTCTAAGATTCTCCAGTTCCCTTGTTTACATTTTAGTCATTTAGCAAACACTCTTATCCAGAGCGACTTACAGTAAGTACAGGGACATTCCCCCTGAAGCAAGTAGGGTGAGGTGCCTTGCCCAAGGACACAACATCATTTGGCACGAACTGGCAACCTTCTGATTAATAGCCCGATTCCCTAACCGCTCAGCCATCTAACTCCCATGTTTGTGAGAAGAAGCCTTTACAGATCTTTTAGCCAAGAGTTCAGAGACGTTTGACTGAAGACATCATAGCCTAGATTGTTCACAAATTCCCATCCTGGGTTTGAGGGAGAGATTAAGAGCTCAGGATTAGATGCAGATTAGATTGCTGACTTGTCAAAACTAGTCCAGCGTGCTATGGCATTAGTTCATTTGGCAGTATAAGCTAGTAGAGTTTAGACGTTTACATTGAGTTAACAGCTTATGGGTGTCTATATTCACATTTACTTTGCAATTTCACTCCAATAGCATTCAGTTCAAACATTATTTAGTTTTTAAAGAAACTCTTTATTGCTTAAAAATACACATACAGGTGAAAACTGCCTATGAGACCAAAGGAAATAACAGGTGATCATCGCCAGTCATTGAATATTGAATGACCTGCAAATTGACATGTCTAGTAAAGCATTCAGTACATTAACAACAAGTTTTTATCAAGAAATTAAGGCACGGGTCTTTTATACATTCTGCCATCGTATAGCACAGCGCCCAGCCAGCCGTTAGAAGTCTGACAGAGAGAGAGCAGCAAGCCAACAGTGCTACTGAACACCATGAGGCTCTCATCTGCTTCCCTAACACTGACTTCCTTACAGCACTCATTTAGTCTGGCTCCACTACTGACAGCCAACATCCAATATACTTTTAGCAAAAAATAACCCTTTTTACAGATTCATAGAATTATTATTTTCATGATATTGTTGTCTAGTGTCAGCTATCGACAGTTTTGAATCCAGACTAATTTTAAGCACATGGAATCGACTTTTCAATGTTATTCTATTAGTGTATTATCATTTGTGTTCATAAAATATAAAACGTATACAATGCAGCACATACCCACAGTCTTACCCATTATCATCAAAGAAAAACATATTTAGTAAAGATCAAAACACATACTAAAACAAAACACAAATGTACAAAATGGCCAAAACAAAACTGAAATAAATTCTAAATCAATCTTCCACTTCATTTTCATTATCTTTCCTTGCAATACATAGTCAGGCTCTAACCATCCTCTTATTTACCTATGGCCCTCTCTCCTCAGAACTGACAGTTCTTAATACTAACCAAGCAATAATCTGCAGAATTTAAGATGCTTCAGGATAAGAGTGAATACATTTTTCAACAAGCACAAATAGAATGTAGAAGTAGAGAGGTGTCCACAACATTGTAACTTATCTTACAAACTGTGACCAAGTGGTTTAGCTGGCTGGAACACTTGGGGACTGTAACTGGAGCACAAATGAAGGCTAATCTAGAACTAGGTCCCTCTGGGGGAAATGAGTTGACATCATTTCTTTAAGCTAACCCGTATTTGAGAAAACCATCGTTATTACAAATGTCTCAGACATTACAGGGTGACTACCTAGTTGTTAAGTGCACTTAGGTGATTTTTGCGATGACATCTGGAGACAGATCCGTTTGAGACAATCCCATCCCATGGTGTCACTGTTTGAATGTGACTTTGAAACTGTCGGATCAATGTGTGGGAGGGTGTAGGGGGACATCCACTTGCGGACACTGCTGGGGAGAAGGGGATGGATCTAGGGGTGTGGTTAGGGGCAGAGCAAGGGGTATATTAGGGGCAGAGGAATGGGCAGGGTGGGGGAGGAAAATGTGGGAGGTTAGTAGGTAGAGGAAGGGAGAGGATTATGGGTACAGGAAGCAGTATGGTTTGGGGCTGGGTGGCTTCTTTATGCAGAGGAGTAGATGTACTTGGTCTTGGCCATGCCTGTGAGCTCGTCCTCATAGCGTGGCAGGCAGCAGAAGAGAATGCCACAACCGATGGTCAGGATGGTGGCGCCCCACGCAAAGCCGTAGGCCCAGGTAAAGTCATAGTGACCTTCGAAGATCAGGTCGTTGAACTTGACTGGATAGATGATGAGGGCGATGATCTGTACAACCACTGTGGGAGAGGAGAGGAAAACCATCAGAGACACACACAGACCCACCGTATTCCTCTCTCTATATCTATATATAGCTATAATTGATAACTAACGCTGTAAAATCTCTTTTTTGTACAGAGGGTTTAGAAGATAGCTGGTGAGAGTCTGATTAAGAGCAGCTGGTGGGAGAATTTGACACAGTAGTGTGAGAGACTGACAACTCTATCAGGGTTGTGTGGAAAATACCTTCACGTAGTGGTACTGTGGCTCTGCTAGGCCAAACCGAGGGCTTGACTGACATTGGTTTACTATTAAACGATCGACTGATCGTCATATTCTAATTTTTTCAGGGAGAGAACCAATTTCTAGTCTAGACAGTGACACTTACGATCTACAGAGTCAACACAGACTCCAGGAAGAGAACATTTCAACTGTGTGACAGACAGGCAGACTCAACTATGACATACGCCTACTTATGACTGAACATGAAGACATCCACACTCCTACACACACACTCATCGTTTCTGTTGA
This sequence comes from Osmerus eperlanus, assembly GCF_963692335.1. Classification (NCBI taxonomy): domain Eukaryota; kingdom Metazoa; phylum Chordata; class Actinopteri; order Osmeriformes; family Osmeridae; genus Osmerus; species Osmerus eperlanus. The sequence goes on from NC_085023.1 coordinate 17,497,993, forward strand.
ACTCCTGAGTGCATTGTTTATCTCCCTCTTCCCTGATGGCCAGCAGGACTGAGTTAAACAAGCAGAGTTGAGTTCATCTGAAAGCTGGGCCCAGGTTTCAGGGGCGTGGTCTCTGAGGGGAGAGACCTGGCTCAGTCATGTGGGAGTGTCCCTTTAGGATCTGACAATAAGAGTGATGACTCAGGCTGAGTTCACACATTCTCCAAGTTCCCACGGCAACGCCATACCACAGCCCTGCCCTAAGTGTCCTTGCAGAAAGACTGATGCCATTTCTTATCTGGGAAGATTCAAACCTCCCACATCTTACCTCATCTTCTCACAGTTCTTGCTGCCTTTGATAGCTCCAAGTCCTTTACATTTACATTTAGTCATTTAGCAGACGCTCTTATCCAGAGCGACTTACAGTAAGTACAGGGACATTCCCCCCGAGGCAAGTAGGGTGAAGTGCCTTGCCCATTTTGCACGGCCAGGGAATCGAACTGGCAACCTTCAGATTACTAGCCCGCTTCCCTAACCGCGCAGCCACCTGACACACCTCTCTCTACAGAACACTTTCACCCTTTCCTTAACCACTTATTTCCTTTGCTCTGTCTCCCCTATGGCAGCTGAAACACAAACTAAGGCTTGGTGACTTTCTGGCTAGAGAGTAGTGGTTGTTCTCCTGTAAAATCCACTGACGCTGTGGAGAGTAGATACGTCTGGAAAAGAAAAGAAAAAACGTTTTCCCACTAATTCTGCATATTAAGATTGCTTTGTCTTACCAACAATGAAGAGTAAGATTCCGATGATAGGCAGGAGGCTGATGTTGAGGGTGCAGCAGAGGGCAATGCAGGAGATGATGAAGGCTATGATGAGGATGATAAGCCCAATGATCATCAGAGCAGCCACAGCCTGGGCCCATGCTGGAAACAAACATCACAACACTGGTTAAGCCCCTCCGCAAGAACAACTGATGGGCCAATCATAAGACTTCAGTGATAGGCTGATGCCGGGGCCTCTGCATGCAGAGTGCATGGTGTCGTGTTCAGCAGTGGACCCCTAGAACGTAGACCGCATGATCTGGATGCAGGATGGAAGTTTTGAAATGTTTCTTTTTATTATCATTTATATTTGCCTCACTATGAACGCTTACTTCTGCCGTAGTAATTTCCGTGACAGAGGGAGGATGAGACGGCAGTGGCAGGACTCAGAGTTGACAAAGGGGGTGCCCTGGTGGCTCATTGGGTGAGAGCGTGTACAACTACGGCTATGCCTTAATGCAGGGGCCCGTGTTTGATCCCACACCCTGCCATTTCCTGCACGTCTTCCCATCTCTCTCCCTGTTTTCCTTTCTCTCTCTCCAACTGTCTCTATGAATAAAGCCGCAAAAATACGTAATTGAGTAAAGTAGTGGTTTGGTAGGGTGTGTGTTCATGCCTGTGCATGGTGGTTTGTAGCCAGCTAGCTTTCTCACATGCTCATAGTCTAGGTAATCTTTTTCTCAAGTCACACCTTCAATGATTCATTCCGTCTACACCTCTGACAGGGTTGAATTGCAGGCTTAGCCCACACCTCAGCCTGTGGCCATACAGCTCTGGCTGTTTTCAACACCGCTAGGCTCTGTTGAATAAGCCAGTTTAAATTATGATTGCAATACTCCTTACCATAATTTTAGCATTGTATGATTTGCCCGTGAACATATAGAAGTTCAAAGTGTTTCCCTTGACAGACAGATGAGGAGTGAACCTCTTCAGGGTTAGGGTTAGTTATGTTAATTAGTTATGTTTATGTTATTTAGAAACAGAATACATACAAGACTCTCTCTCTGATAAAACTCATAAAAGAGCTGCTAATCTGTTCTGAAAAACACCCCACACTTCAGTACCCACTATTTGTCACCCATCCCTCACCTAAGAAGATTATAGGGTGTCACCACTGTTTCTAGTGACAGTGTCTCTGTGTACAGTTTACATCCTCTTCCCTACCTCAACCACACCAGGGTATGGCTTTAGGGTTGGGCCATCAACCCTCCGAGGCAGAGGAGTCACAAAGGAGAACTTTGATCTCATCATTATTGCATCACTGTCTTAACTACCACACTTTTCTCATCTGCTGGTAGCAGAGCTACGCCCCCGTGGAGCCACCAGAGATACTTCAGAAACCACAAATTATCTACATGTAATAACACCATTCATTATATTAGTATTAGATAGATTCAGTAGTCTTTGTGTCTGTGTGCGTGACAGACTTACAGTTAGAGTGTCTGCTTTTCTCATGGGTATAGGCCCACGATCATAATAATAATCGTATAATATGTGGAGGCAACTAACTTGGTGACTGAACAGTAATGTGTGTGTCCTTCTCCTTCTGATAACAACAACAATGTGGCCCTTGTGATGTGAGATAGAGACTGCACCATTGAAACATCTCAACAACACAGGTGAGGGGAACTAGGCTACCACTGGTGTGTGGACAACGGGATTTCTATTTCAGGTGAAATGTTACACTGAAGGACAAGGACGAATGAACCCAATCCCCCTTCCCATATCTTTTTTCCCCTCTCTTTCTCCCTCTCTCTGTCTAAGCTGGTCAGCAAGTGGACCTCCTCTGTTGGAAACAGACACTCATTAACTCTAAAAATAGCCCTGAGAAAATGACTGTGTAAGCCATCTTGTTATGGACCCTTCATTCAGCTGGTTCACTTCAGTTTTTAAAAACAATGAAGTTAACTATAGGATATAGAATATAAACTATAGAAAGGTTTGTGTGAATCTGTATTTACATCTTTTTAGTTGTACAAGTTGTAAATGATTGTCGTAGTCATTCAGCTCCCCATAGTATAATAATGTCTGAGTAGCAGTGCAGAGAAGAGAATAGTGCAAATTTCAGTTCAAAGTTCATCCCAGCTGTCGACAGCAATGGGTTCCCTTCCCCCATACTGCAGCCAAACAGGGACTACGTTGTAAATGTTTCCTTTCTCACACAAGACAAAACTATCTGTATGATTGGTCTTCTTTCAACGTGTACAGTTTAATTATTATGATAGACATACGTGTGCATGTCTGGACTGGCTATGAGGTGCGTTCAGACCTGTTGGTCAACTAGGATCCCTGCCTGCCAGTGCCATCGCTATTATTTTCCCTTATTTGACACGATTCCCATTTGTGGTGATAAAGAATGGGTTTGAATAAAGATCTTTCGGTTTGTTGATATACTTACGATTTTCCATAAGAGTCTTGCATTCCCATTGGTCATTCCTTCCTCGACAATGGCTCCACATGTTGGCATAGTGGGACTTCGCACCCTCGTCCTCGACCCATCCAGAGGAAGCAGCGATTGCAATAATGTCAAAAATGATTGCGAAAAGCAATAGAATAGGCAAGATCCACCTGCATCTTGGATACGCTATTCCACAACGAAACATGATCGCGATCAGAACAGACAGACACACAGTGCGAAACTGAAGCTCGAACTTGCAGCTTGGAGTTTTGAGCGCAGTAGGCTACACCTATTTTACGAATAGGAATGAAGGGCCCCACCCGAGTCTGCGACGGTATTCGTTGTCACAGTAAACAGAAAACCTGTTCACAAACCTGTAGGGCTGGGCATGTCTGGCTGGCCTTGTCCCAATGCCGGGGGCCGATGGGTAGCCCAGCCCAATGACTGTTTCAAATTACAGTAACTCCTTCAGTGCCACTTGAGACTAAAGACGTTTTACTTTTTTTGTCATTTTAGTTCTGGTTGATCTTAATGAAGTATAGGCCTATGTATACACATTCCAAGGCTTATTATGTAGGCTATTACATAATATCTATTTTATAATATAATATTATTATGATGTAGGCTTACTGTAGCTACAACTAGCCTATAGCTTAATTATTAGACTAACAGTACTTGTTTTCTTTCAACTTGATTAATATGATGGCTCTAGATCAGGAAATCCATTGGTATAGTTCAGTGATCTAATTAGATAGACGCTTGCAATGGGTTATAATCTATAATTATTTCAAGACAGACGTTCTATTTCTTATGCAGCTTGCTACCAGGATATTATTGGTCGTCTTTAATGGATAGTTAACTGTAGACTAAGCTTTTACGCGAAGGCTTTGTTAAATTGATACTATTTTCCATTGGGAGGATATTTTTGTGACAAACCCCGATGATTGGTTTGTGGCACGTTTGTTGTCCGTGCATTTGAGATAGAACTACAAATCCCAGCTACCGATAGTTTACGGAAGTGTGTGGACAAGCTGTGGTGGTTCATTCAACTGTTGACTCAAACAAACCTCAGTTATGCTAGGTAGATTTGTGCACGCCAACCGTGACAACATAAATATAGTTTGCTTATGAACAATCGTTTGCTAGTTGATTAATTAAGTTAATTTATCATTCCCGAAATGAAACCATTGGATTCTGATGAGGATGAAGAGTTGGGGGCTTATCAGAAGAAACTGAGAGGTAACTAGTGGCTACTTCTGTCTCTATCAAGCTAGCTACAGAACTGCTATGCCCGGTTGGTTAGTGCAAGCAAGTGCTAAATTAGGAATACATTTCTGTTCACATAATGACCTGATTGTTTACTTAGTTCGTAACGAAATGTCAGTAGTGCTACAAGTATTTAAAGTCATGGGCACCAACGTTTGAATTCTGTGTTTCAGAGCGGGCAAACCGCAGCATCCAGCAGCTCAGAGGTGTCCTGGCGGAGCGGAATTCGGATGGAGAGCTTGTGGAGGGAAGGGGTAGCCACTCTCCTGGCAGCCCGGGCGGGGAGGAATCATCCTGGACCCAGCGTCAGCAGAGTGAAGCTGGTAGGTAACAACAAAGACTCTGGGAGGTGACAAGCAGGAACCTTCTATTGAGTCCCATATATCGGAATGCTCTTGGCTCTAGGCTACTCAAGAAGAGTTATTAAATGTTGATATAGATGATCCGTTGATCCCACTCTATGGTATACATGCTAAAATGAGAATATTTGTCTTTCAGTCAATCAGCTGAGGTCTCTCCTGCAGAAGCAACAACGAGCATCATCCCCTCTCACTCCCTCCAAGACAAGATCTTCCAAGGTACTGAGACTCTAGTCTCTCTAGGCTATGCAGATACTATCCAGGAAGTTCAGTATACTATTTATTAATTTAAGTTACTGATGAAAAACAATGCTTTACAGAATGTGAGCAGTTTTGTGATTTTACAAACCGGTAGAATGACCATTCACAGAGGTTGAGTGGTGTACAGGGTTTGTTTTTGCAAAACACAATTTAGTTTATTTGGTTACCTCGAATAATTGGCAGTATACTTGACTACCATAACAGGCATTACTAGCAGTCCTACTACTATGAACATAATCAGTAATAGATCTCCACCCCAGTGATTCTGATGGGACCTGTCTCTGAGTCTTTGTGTGTTGTCCAATCAGGGACTTCAAGATGAAGCAGCCTCCAGCCTACCTAGCGTTCAGGACCTCGTCCCAATTATCCACAACCAATCAGAATACATCCAGCACCTGGAGGCAGAGGTCAAGTTCTGCAAGGTTAGTCCTGATTGGCTGCTCCTAGCAACGCCTGTTAATAAAGGAGCACATGAATGTATTGATGGTTTACACACAATAAACAATGATTGAAAAACAAGCAATGAAGACATACCAATTCGCCATGAAATATTCAAATGAAATGCAGAACCTGCAGCTGTGTTTTTTGGTGTGAGTGAACCATCTCTGCTTCACCTATAGGAGGAGCTGGTGAGCATGAAGCAGAGGATCAGGGTGGTGGTGGTGGAAAACGAGAAACTTCAGGGAGAACTCAAGTCCAAGATGGTGGAGGAGACCCTGAAAGACTACACTCTCCTCGATGCAACGGTACAGTATACTGCTGTCTCAGAAGCAAGCTCTGTCAGTAGCAAGTCATCCTTCCAGTAAAGAGGCTGATAAGATCCTGTCCACCCCCCTCAGGTGACTGAACCTCCCCCCCCAGCCCCCCTCAGACCGGGAGCCCCCAGCATTCACAGCCCTGGGCGTTCTGAAGACCACCACTGGAGGAGAGAGCTGGTACTGATGACATCTGCTGCTGCTTTCCCTGAGCCTCTCCACCTCATGTGTCACCTCGAAGCTTCTTGTCAGTCTTGTGATCTGTAGCACCTCTCAGCCGTTTGGGGTAGCTGTTGAGCTGGTGTGGGCGTGCCCGTCCATTAAGCTGTCTCATGTGCAGTGTGTGTGTTGCAGGAGCAGCTGAAGGTGCTGTATCAAGCCCAGACAGACACTCTGGAAGCCCAGATCACATCTCTGAGGTAAGCTTCGTCTGCGCAGCTCTGTTGCCACAGAGACGCGACACAAAGCTGATCTCAAGAACTGGTTGTGCTCAGGTGTCTCAAATCTTTGACTTTGTCTCTCTGCATGTCTACCTGCCTGTCTGACTGCCTAGTCTGTCTGTATGCCCTGACCCACCAGGAAGGAGCTGGCCAGCTGTCAGAAGGAGTGTGAAGAGGTCAAAGGTCGCCTAAGGCATAAAGAGGCCGCGGCAGCGTCACGCGGTGCCCAGCCCACCGTGGGCGGCCTGTGTCTCAAGTGTGCCCAGCACGAGGCTGTGCTCGCAGAGACCCACTCCAACATGCACGTCCAGGCCATAGACAGGCTCACCAAGTACACATTTCTCTTCACACAGATACATTTGAATGAAAGACTTATGTTATGTATACTTTACATAATATTTGACAGACCCCTGTGCGTGTGTGTGTGTGTGTGCGCTCTGACCTGCCAGAGAGAGGGATGAGCTCATGGCAGTGCTGTGCTCTGTGAGGGTCAGCCAGAGCGAGACCCAGCAGAGAGAGTGGTCATCCTACCAGCAGGTCAAACAGGCCGTCGAGATGGCGGAGGAGGCAAACCTGGAGAAGACTAGGGTGACTCTCACTACACTCATACAAATACAGCTCTTAGTAACGGAGTGTGGAGCATCAATTGACTGTGTGTGTGTGTGTGTGTGTGTGTAGGCAGCTGTGCAGTGTGAGCAGTTGGCCAGGGAGCTGTCGAGGCAGAGGGAGAGGCTGGAGAAGGAGTTGGCCGGCCAGCAGCAGAAGCTCTCAGAGGCCAGAGAGGAGGCTCGGAGCGAAGCCCGCAAGGAGAAGGACGAGCTGGCCCAGACAGTAAGCAGCTGGAGCCCTGACTACCCTAACCCTGCCGCACTTTCAAAAGCCAGACATTCTGTTCATCCCCAAACGTCTTGTGTGTGGCGTTGTCTGTCCTGCAGGTGGCGGGTCTTTCCCAGCGTGTCGCAGAACTGCAGGGTCAGCTGGACAAGGAGGGCAGAGAGGGGGCCTCGCTCACCGCTCAGCTGGACGAGGCTCTACGTAAACTCACCGCTCAGGAGCAGGACAGCAGCGAGGTGTGTGTACCCTCAGCACACGCGTATGTGTGCTTGGACTAGTAGCAGGACGCAATGTGCTACTTCACCCCTTCACCCTTATTCACCCTTTTTTACTGTAACTGTTCCATGGCTGCAGTAATCCCATGTAACCACTGGGTGGCACCAACGCCTTGTCAATGTCTGTGTTTTGTTTTGTGTGGCGTGTATTTTACTCAGAACTGACCCGATCATCTATTTTTGCTTATATTTACTATATTTAAATAATCTATAATCACATATTCTCATCGAGACAGTGATACATTTATCAAAATACATAAATCTTCTGAAAAGTCTGGAATTTGGAGTGGCCTTAATTTTCCTGAGTGCAGACTTGAAAGTCATGGTTGTCCCACTCCTTCCTCAGGTGTGCGGGGAGCTGAGGTACCAGCTGAGTCAGGCCCAGCTGAGGAGAGAGGAGGCGGAGAGAGGGCTCAGAGAGACCTCCTCCAAGACCTCCAGACAGGTGGAGCTGTCTGGACAGGTGAGAACGTCCACAGCAGCAGGAGACAGGGTGAACACCAGGAAACCACATTGGAAGACGGGACAGACAGCACAACATGTCTTTCGATGCAGCACAGAACGCGTTCTGACATGCTGTTCTGTGGTAGACGGTTACTTGTTACTGCTGGACTCCTATTGCTGAACAGCTCATTTGTAACTACAATTACAATTCATCATTTGTAGCAATAATTACCTCAAGATTCATTTAAACGCAACACATATATTCTCTAATGTTAGTACCATCAAAATTCTTTCACTCCGACTGGGCCGTAACAGAGAAGACACAAGATGTAGCGTTGTATAAGCCTCTCCCTCCCTCCTTCCTCCTCTCTCGGCGGGACAGGAAGTAGAACGCCTGGGTCAGGAGCTGATTGGCTGCCGGCAGCGATTGGAGGCAATCCAGAGGGAAGCTAGCCAATCCCAGGCCGAGGTTCTGAGCCTGATGGAGCAGCTGGGACAGGCCCGCCACCAACTGCACCTCACCAGGTAACAGCTAATCCTATTAGACATGCCACAGCAGCGCCCGCACCCCACCCTCCCAGCCCCGCCCCCTCCGCTGTGCCCACCAGTGCCCGTGCCAGCCCCACTGCCCAGCACCCAACCCGGTGCCCAGCCCTGGACCAACTGGACCTCACCAGGTACCACTAATCCTGTTACACATGCCAGAGCACTACCCACAGCCCCTCCCCGCCACATGCCCAGGCCCGTTCCGCTCTGCCACACCGAATTCGGCGACCCTCCGGCCCCCTCTGGCCAGCACGCCCAGCCCAGCCTTGCCCAGCACCCATAATCCTATTAGACATGCGACAGCACCACCTTTCTCCCCGTGCCCAGCGCCCTGCCGCTCTACCCCGTCCACTGTCGCCCCCTCCCTGCGAGTGCCAGCCTCTAGGCCGCCGCCCAGCTCACCCTCTGTAGGTTCCCCCCCTAATCCTCCCCCCTGCTCAGCCGTGCCAGGGCGGAGGCCCCCAGGACCCTCAGCCCCAGCCTCAGCCCCAGCCTCAGCCCCAGCCTCAGCCCCAGCCTCAGCCCCAGCCTCAGCCCCAGCCTCAGCCCCAGCCTCAGCCCCGCACATTCTGGTGTGTAGACAGAATGTCAGCTCTGTTCACAAAGGACAGGACGGTGCCTCGGCCTTTCTGTCGCCATTTTCCTCTCCCGTCCTCTCACCTCAGCTGGGCTCTCGTCTCCCTTGCCCTCTCCTCTTCTTTCTTTTCTTGTCTTCCCCTTCCCTCTCCTCTCTTCCCCTCCCCTCCCAACTTCACCCCTCTCATCCCCCCCCTCTTCTCTCCCCCTCTCATCCCACCCTCTTCTCCCCCCCTCTTCTCTCCTCCCCTCTCCCCCCCCCCTCTTCTCCCCCCCTCTTCTCTCCTCCCCTCTCATCCTCCCCTCTCATCTCCCCCGCTTCTCTCCTCCCCTCTCCTTTACAGCGGCAGATTGGTCCTGCTGGCTCCTGCCTGTGCCTTGTGCCCTGTACTTCTCATGGCGGGCAGTACTGGCACCCGTCACCTCTCTCCCCCCCCCCCCCCCTCCCCATGTCACCCCTCCACCCCCATCTCACCCCTCTCTCACCTCTCTGTCCCACCTCCCCCCCCTCCCCTGTACGCTGGTGTGCCTCTGCCAGCCGCTCTGGGCAGTGTCTCGGCTCCCGCCCCCGGCCGAAGTGTCAGAGACAGGCACAGATGTGCCCTGGTGCCACGCGGAGCAGTCGAAGCAGCGGGCAGGCTGGCAGGCTGGCAGGCTGGCACAGTTGCAGGGCTACTGCTGATCTCCCCCCTCCCTCCTCTCCCCTCTCCCCCTGCTGTATGCTGCTGCTTCTGCTCTGATCTGTGTTTAACTGAGTTAGAGTGTAATCTGGACAGCTGTGGAGAAGGACATGCTAACACCAGCGCTACATGCTGCTGGGCTGATAGGTGGCTAGCGGGCTTGAGGCTAGGCTAGCCGTAACACCCGCCTGGCAATCGTTACGCTAAGCTACTTAAGGTGCACTTAATTTAGTCATGGTAGGGAGACGCATAGCTCCTGACTTTGTGAACACTCCACACCTCGAGCATTTGAAATCATTTAAAGGTACACGTGTTTGTGTGCTGGCTCTCTGTCTGAGGGGCTGACCAGTGTGGGCCTTGGCAGAGCGGCCGTTTTTGTGTGCGTGTGAAAATGTGTGTGTAGCGTTTAATGTGTTTAACACTCAGGCAGGTTGGAGGGCCAGCTATGGAGTACAGATGCAGCTGACATCTGGTCGTGGTTGAAATCTTCCTTCAGGCCAAGCTGAAGGACGCACACACACAGACCCGCACGCACACACACACACTGCACGCCCGTTGTCGTGCTTGAAGCCGAACTAACATCCTCTATGTGATATAGAGCGTGTTTCAGTCCAGACTGCAGCCCCCCTCGGGGGGCACGTTCTCCAGCGCCCCCGCTGTTCACTCCGGGCGTTGCGGGGTCTTTGTAGCGGCGTGGCCCGTGTGTGTCTCTTCCAGAGAGAGAGAGAGAGAGAGAGAGAGAGAGAGAGAGAGAGAGAGAGAGAGAGAGAGGCACACAGCCGTGTGAGCCGGCTTCTGATGACCAGCTTTGATTCGGGTCCTTTCTACTGGGTTCATCTCGCAGCACCGCGGATCACAGCAGCCCCGCTTCAGATGCTTTCCGAGGGACATGAAGCACTCGGTGCCTTGCGTTTGATATTTAGGAACCTCTCCCCCAAATCACACACACACAGAAAGACACACATACAAAGAAACCAACACACTCACACACACACACACACACACACACACAAACACACACGACGTGCCCCCAGGCCCCATGGCGGCTGGTGCAGAGCAGGGCCCCCCGTCCTGGCACTCCAGGATTGGATCATCAGCCAGCTGTGCGGCGGGCAGACCAGGATCTGGCCTAATCCTCGCCACTCTGTTCTCCTTCCTCCCGACGCCGCTCAGCCCGGGCTTTAGACCGTTTGTTTGTTTGTTTGTTTGTTGTTTGTTTGCTCCCGTCTTTTGTCCCCCCCCCCCCTCCTCCCCGTTCTGCTCGGGGGAGCCCGCAGGACGCCACCAAAACACGCTGGAAAACCACGCGGCAGAACTTTTCTCAGCGTCGCGCCAGATCCGCCTGACCTGCGACGAGCAGCGGGCGGGTGGATCTGACCGCATGTGTGCGCGCGTGCGGTTTGGACGGCACCCCGTCTACGCTGGCGCCGACTCTCTGCTCGGTTCATCCTCATCAAATCGAGCATCCATTTTAATGCCGGTGGCCTGGGAAGGAGGGGGGGGGGAGAGATGGGGGGGGGGGGGGGGGGAGAGATGGGGGGGGGGTGTTGGCGGTGAGTCTGGATGGGGGGGGGGCACTGGCAGGGCAGGCCTGGGTCAGGAGCATGAGCATCAAACTCCACAGTATTCATGATGTCACTGAGCTAACCCCCACAGCCCTCTGTCTGCCTGTCTGTCTCTGCGTGCCTGTTTGTGTTTCATTCTCCCAGCCTCTTCCTCTGTCTCTCTCTCTGTCTGTCTGACTCAGTCTGTGAGCAGGTACACAGGCTAATTTGAACTTCCCGTTTATTTCTTGAACATTGCCAATCTCTATGGCCTGTCCTAGTCCAGTCCTAGTGTCCAGTCCTAGTGTCCAGTCCTAGTGTCCAGTCCTAGTGTCCTGTCCTAGTGTCCTGTCCTAGTGTCCTGTCCTAGTGTCCTGTCCTAGTCCAGTCCTAGTCCTGTCCTAGTGTCCAGTCATAATGTCCAGTCCTTGTCCAGTCCTAGTGTCCAGTCCTAGTGTCCTGTCCTAGTGTCCTGTCCTAGTCCAGTCCTAGTCCTGTCCTAGTGTCCAGTCATAATGTCCAGTCCTTGTCCAGTCCTAGTGTCCAGTCCTAGTGTCCTGTCCTAGTGTCCTGTCCTAGTGTCCTGTCCTAGTGTCCTGTCCTAGTCCAGTCCTAGTCCAGTCCTAGTGTCCAGTCCGAGTCCAGTCAGAGTCCAGTCCGAGTCCTGTCCTAGTCCAGTCCTAGTGTGCAGTCCGAGTCCAGTCATAGTGTCCTGTCCTGACAGATTATCCTCTGTTTTAGTTCTGTTAGCAGAGGAAGCCAGCTGAGCATAGAAAACAGTCTGTCTAAAGTTGCTTTTCCACCACATAGTATCAACTCACCTCTACTTGCTTTTGGTACCAGGTTTGTATCCATGGCTGCAGATCATACCCCCTAAATGTTGCTGGTCGTCATAGCGACTCCGCATGAAACTGCCTTGACAACCACTCTCTCTCTGGATCCTTTTGTCGACAACCAGGAGGACGGAGGTGTTGCCAAAAAATACACCCAAAATGACCGCATACTGTACCAGGTACCAGCATACTGTACCAGGTACCAGCATACTGTACCAGGTACCAGCATACTGTACCTACGGTACCCGGTTTGCCCGATGTAAAACCAGTAAAGGTGAGTCGGGTGGAGCCAGTACCACACAGTGGAAAAGCACCAAGACTCAGTTCACCTTCCTGCAACCTTCCCCACCCAGACACACACAGAGACAGAGTCAGGCCAGACCTACCACTGTGCCCCGGACACCAAGTTACACATCTAGCCTCCAAATCCCATTAAATATGACACGCTCCTCTGCTCTGCCTTCAGCTTCTCTCACGCTCTCTTTTTCATTCTCTCTCTCTCCCTCCCTGGCAGTGTGTATTGTGGGGAACAGGCCCTAAGAGGGAGGGAGAGAAAGAGGGATGGAGGGAGTCTGAGAGAGGAAGAGAGAGCAAACTAGTGAGCAGATGCAGCTTCTCGCCAGAGGGAGAGAGAAATCTGTGCGCAACAAAACTGCTGCACTCCGAGTCAGTGGGAGGTGGTTGTCCAATCAGAGTGGAGATAAAAGGCTGCTGCCACGCGGGCCGCTCCTGTCAGGGTGGCAGTAATGAACTGTAGGTCTCTGCCAGCCCTTCAACACACTCACACACACGCATACACACACACACACACACGCATGCATACACTCACACACACACACACAGTTCTCAGTTTCTCTGTCTTTCTCACGCGCACACACACACACACACACCCCTGTGCCAGCCTGCTCAACCTGTCCTGCACCATAGACAGATACTCCGTAGAGCAGACATAACCTGTCAAGCACTGTATTTATTTTCTTCAACCTCTTTACCAAAACCGAACGTTGCCCCTTTCCGGTGTGCCAAGCCCAATTCAAACACGGTCCTAGTAGCTACGATGCCCGATCTAGAAGCCCTAGCTCTACACAGGCGCAGGCATCGCCCTGCCAGGTAGGTAGGAGGGAGGGCAGGAGGGGGGGGGGGGAGAGGGGGGCGGGCACGGGGAGCTGGGCGGCAGCCATGTTGCTGGGTAGCAGATGGCGTCAGGGCTGGCAGGGGAGGGGCTGCTTAGTAGAACTAATCAGACAGTTACGGATAGGGCAGCTGGGAGGGCCGCGGGCCAGCCGTGGGGGGGTGGGAGGGAGGGCGGGGGCGGGCGGGGGGGGGGGGGGGGGGGGGGGGGGCGGGCGGAGTGTCTTGATGTTGACAGTGGTGTGCCCATTGGCCCGGGAGGAGACCTTGCCGTGTTCTTCTCGCCTCCCTGTCAGAGTGCCCTCTCCCTGCCACCGTGTGCGTGCCTGTGCCCAGCCTCGGACACACACACACACACACTTCCGTGGCAAAGGCAGGCCTCTAATATTAACCTGCTCCTCAGTGTACCTGTCTCCCCTGTTTCATGTCTCAACCTGTCTCAACACTCACTCCCTCTTTCTATCTGTATCTCTGTCTGTCATTGTCTCGCTCTCTCTGTCTTTGTGTTTCTCCGTCCTTCTATTTCCTCCGCACCTGAGATGGAAACTCAAAAAAGACCTCCTGTGTGTCCTCTTGCTCTGATGGTACACACTGGAAGTCCGTGGACAACTAGAAACTCCTCTAGACATCCGGTCTTCTCTGCAGCGCTCCCCCTTTCCCCCATTCTCCTCACCCCTTCTTCCACCCCTCTATCCTCTCATCTTGCTGGGTGGGACAGGAGGGAGTGCTGAGAGACCTGAGGCTAACTGGAGACAAATCTGTCGGGTGCAACTGTTCTCACTTGGGCCAACTCTGCCCTGGGAGGGTGCCCTACTTACTGCTTCTGGAACACGCCTCACCATCCCTCCTTCTCACCATCCCTCCTTCACTCCCTCCCTCCTTCCTTTCCTCCATCCTCCCTCCTGTCCTGTGCTGGAATCATGCGTGCGGTTTTGAAGGAAAGCAAAAGAGAAAGCAAACCTCCATTTTGTGGTTTTAGTGATACCACGATTGACCTTAGGGAAGTCGTGGAATGTGTGTGTGAAGAGAGCGAGAGAAGGGCTATCTCTGACTCTGTGGCCTCCTCTGCCCCCCACACCTCCTGCTGTCTGAGTGGCAGCTGTACTGGGGTTCTCAACATTGGTCCTCTCTCACTTGGGCTGCCTCTCTCGTTTCTCTCTCTTTCTTATCTCTGTCTCTGTCTCTCTCTCTGTCTCTGACTTCTCCTCAGCCCTAGCTAGCCTGCCCGGCCAGGCCCTCCTGTGCCAGCCATGCCCTGGTACTGCAGGGGCAGTAGTGCCACTCAGAGCAGATTACTTCAGTGTTATTACTGTCACACCAGGGGGCGGAGAGGAGAGGAGGAAGGAGGTGATAGGAGAGAAGGAAAGGAGTGGGGGGAGAAAAACTATGAGAGGAGAGGAGAAGAAGGTATAGGTGAGAGGAGAGGTGGGAGTAGAGAAGAGAGGAGAGTAGGTGAGAGGAGATAAGAGGAGAGGGTGGGCAGACAGACGCAACCCCTCCTCCTCCCCTCCTCTCCTCCAGCTCTGGTTGTGTTTAAAGACCCTCTTTGTTTCCCTCCGCTGTGGCCCCAGCTTCAGTGGAGAGTGTGTGATGGCTGCCCAGTGGCACCCAGGCTGTGTTTAATGTGACAGAGTCGAGCGTGGTTGTGGTTGGCAGAGAGCTGGGGCGGGCCAGGGGGTTGGTCCCTGTGTGAGAGCACATGAGAAGGGAGTGAGGGAGGGAGGGCGTCGAGGGAGGGCGTGGAGGGAGGGCGGGGTTGCAAAGGTTGTACTCTGGCAAAAAAAACAACTCCTAGTCGACTTGTGTGTGTGTGTGCGTGTGTGTGTGCGTGTGTGTGTGTGTGACTGTCACATGACCAGGATGTGTGAACTCCAGTTCAGGTGGTGACACAGGCTGGCTCACCGTGGGAGTCAACCCTGTTTACTCCTTTTCTCTTTCTTTCCATTTCTCTCTGTTCTCGCTCTGTTCCCGTCATGCAATATTCCCTTTCTTTCCATCTCTTTTCTCAATGTATTTGCTACTGTTATCATTGTTGTTTTGTTTTTGCAATATTGTTGCTGCTTTTTCTCTCCTACAATCTGTCTTTTTCCTTCTCTCTCACCCCTATACTTCATTTATTTTTCACGATTTCTCCTCTTAACTTTCATCTTTCCTCTCCTGCTTCACCTATGCTCACACTCTAGAATTATAATAGTTTACTCTATAAATCTGTACGTTTTTTGTGGTTATCAATAATTCTGTACAAAATAATTATAAATGTCAGGTTAATACTTTCTGAATGATTTGATTAAATAGTGAACATAACATAAGTGTAGCATAAGTGTTATTCATTTGTAGTATCATATATAACATTTTACAAAGAACTGAACATTTGTATTATATAATTTATACTCTAGTTAAACTGCAATTCTCAGATGTTTAGGAAGTTATGTTCTCATTAATTTTGCTTTCCTCTTAAGCATTCTCTAAATAACATCATATATATGGCAGAGGGATGAATACAGTATGCATTACTCACTATTTATGTAAATGACAGACATCACTGGGGAAAGATTTGTGTACATTTTAGGTCAATATTGAAGCATCCATATATTTGTGCAAAGGCACAGATGTCGATACATTCATGGAGCATCTTCTCATCTAGAAGAAGATTTCCATCTGTGTTGATTAAGCAATGAACTACCCACATTAGTTTGTAAAAGTTAGAGTAGGAAGTTAGCGTCTGTATTCTCCGCTGAAGAATGTGCACTCTTAACCTGCGGGAAGTGTGCGTGCGCGTGTGTGCACATACAAGTAAAAGTGCGCATTGGTTACAAAAGGAAAATGCTCTTCTTCTTTTTTTTTTTCGGGTGTAAATTGATGCTGATTCTCCCCGTCAGTGCGGCTGACCTTGAGGGGTGCTAGTGCTCCTTGAAGAAGAAAGCAGAAGCCCGCTGTAAACAAAGTTCACTTCTGACAGATGGATTGAATGACAGAGAGGTTGCGGGCGCCAGAACGGGCCTGGCAGCGCGGCCCGCGTTCAGCGGCCGCCAACAGGAGAGGAGGTGTGAACAGGTGCGGGGCTGCTGAAGGAAGAGCCACCAGATGGAGGAAGCCACAGCCAGTTTAGTTAAAGGAAAAAGGGTGGGAGGAGAGGGGGGGGGAGGGGAGGCAGGGATGGGGGAGGGAAGAGGAGGAGGGAGGAGGGGGAGGGGCGCTCAGGGGGAGAGGGAAAGAAAACTGATGGGGGAAAAAAAGCATTGGGAGTGAAGACGAGAGCCCTCAGGATGGATGGAGGGATGGATGTTGTAGACGGAGAGCGAGTGCTCTTCGCCAGGCGAAAGAGGGCTGCTTTTGATTCGTCTATTTCCGAGAGAGTGGAGGAGGTGTTTTGGGTGGAAAGCGGGGTGCAATTGACACACATCATCCAGTAGCTGTGGGTGTGTTTGACACTTCTGTACCCACGCATTGTTGTTCACCAGTGCTTTGCTGCACAGTAGTTCTTCCATTGTTGATTTTAGTTTTAGCATTACTGTTTTAATAAAATGAATATGAATTGCATTTATAAAGGCATGAATGAGATGAAAGCTTAAGCACAGATGGAAATATGGCACATTTTTATGGCTTGATCCGGTGTGACGAGACTACTTTTGTTCGAGTATGTCGAATAGAATATTTTTCAAAAAAGGTTAGCAGATATGTGATATACAGTAAATCCCAGTGTTGAGATTACGCAGTTCTTGTTCAGTAGATAAGTTTGTAAAGTCAAATCCTGCCACTTTCAACTACATGCATCTGTAATGTTTGTTTTTAAAGCACATCCTAACACCTCTTATCATTCAAAACTGTTTTGACAGTAACTTTGTATCAGTTTATTTACTCTTAAATATATTAGTAACTTCCCCCCAGAATGAATGGTTTTGATCAAAGCTTGCCCTTCCTCTCTCTCTCTCTCTCTCTCTCTCTCTCTCTCTCTCTCTCTCTCTCTCTCTCTCTCTCTCTCTCTCTCTCTCTCTCTCTCTCTCTCTCTCTCTCTCTCTCTCTCTCTCTCTCTCTCTCTCTCTCTCTCCTCTCTCTCTCTCTCTCTCTCTCTCTCTCTCTCTCTCTCTCTCTCTCTCTCTCTCTCTCTCTCTCTCACCCTCACCCTCACCCTCACCCTCAGTAGCAGCTAAGGCTGTTAGCTCAGGCACTCCAGAGCAGAGCGTCTGACTCCTATCCACGCTGGTTGTTAGGAAGCATAGCATTTGGTCGTTCCTGGCGCTGGATCATGGAGCACCGCGGGGTGCAGCTATGGCTGCGCTCTGCTGGGCCCTGGCAGGCCAAATCAAATGGACAACAGCTTGACTAGTGCCCACTTAGGCAGGCATGAGCCCTTACTCACCACTCCAGCATCCAGCCCAGACGCCCAGCCTCCATATACAACCCAGTGGCTACCGTACCTAGCCACTACAACCCCTGTGACCTCCCTACTCTTGATAACTACTCAAGTCCCAGTAATCAAGCTATCGAGCCACAAATAAGTAACAAGCTAGAATACCCGGCTAGTACAATACCCAGGCTATCGACTCCAAACTGAGCAATTCAACTACCCCACCTACCTACCCTAACAACAGTACCTAGCTCTCAACCTAGATGCCCCCACATCAGTAATTAGCTATCCTAACTAGTTACCCTAGTAACAGTCACCAGTGTCCCCACACCTGGATATACCCAGTCAACCCCATCATCTACTGCATGATCTGCCCCTGCTCCAGCTCCTGCCCTCCAGCCTGGCTCTGGGACTGGCTGCCCAGTTCACCGCCTCAACTCTGCCCCTTACTGGCGGGTCACAAGGGCTCTGGCCGCTAACCTGCTGTACCACATCACAGCCTCTCTCAATAAATGTGAGATAGCAAAGATACATTCCTGTTAAGACTATGGATCTCGCCTTACCTGGGCCAGAGCCTTAAGATTGAGGTTTTTAATGTGCGGTCTGGACTCTATACTGACTGTGTGTGTTAGACAAGACCTCCATCTGTATGTTCCACAGGCTTTCTTATTCAGTTTGGCACCCTTTGTATTCTCCTCTGTTTTAAGTTTCACATTCCATAATTATTGAAATGACAGACTTTGTTATCATCAATCCAGGGCTAAATGTGCTTTGTATTCTGCTTTCAGTACGTGCTATGAAGGCTATTATCCCATCTCTGATGTGAAAAATAGGCGGCTTATGACTCAGATAACAATGAGAGTATATTTGATCTATATTATCCACGCGAGTACTGGCTTATCAACCGCTAATCTGTACTTACTTCTCATAAGGAGCTAATCAACAACTTTGTGCTTTCACTCTTTTCTTGTCTTCCATCCACACACACACACACACTATCTGACCACAGCTCCCCTCGTCCTTCTGTTCCGAACTCCAACTTTCCCCCCCCCCCTTTCTCCTCCTCCTCTTCCTCCTCCAACCAAACTCTCTACCCTAGCTCTCCTAGTCATCCTCCTGTGTTCTGGAACTTTCTGGCCGGCTG